>NW_023596136.1:17597144-17655997 GCF_011947565.3 Pollicipes pollicipes | reverse complement strand
TGCCGCAGAGGTCCGGTCAGGTCGGCAGCCCCGACTGCGACCGTCCCGATGCCGCAGAGGTCCGGTCAGGTCGGCTGCCCCGACTGCGACCGTCCCGATGCCGCAGAGGTCCGGTCAGGTCGGCTGCCCCGACTGCGACCGTCCCAATGCCGCAGAGGTCCGGTCAGGTCGGCTGCCCCGACTGCGACCGTCCCAATGCCGCAGAGGTCCGGTCAGGTCGGCAGCCCCGACTGCGACCGTCCCGATGCCGCAGAGGTCCGGTCAGGTCGGCAGCCCCGACTGCGACCGTCCCAGTGCCGCAGAGGTCCGGTCAGGTCGGCTGCCCCGACTGCGACCGTCCCAGTGCCGCAGAGGTCCGGTCAGGTCGGCTGCCCCGACTGCGACCGTCCCAATGCCGCAGAGGTCCGGTCAGGTCGGCTGCCCCGACTGCGACCGTCCCGATGCCGCAGAGGTCCGGTCAGGTCGGCTGCCCCGACTGCGACCGTCCCAGTGCCGCAGAGGTCCGGTCAGGTCGGCTGCCCCGACTGCGACCGTCCCAATGCCGCAGAGGTCCGGTCAGGCGGCCCCGACTGCGACCGTCCCGATGCCGCAGAGGTCCGGTCAGGTCGGCTGCCCCGACTGCGACCGTCCCAGTGCCGCAGAGGTCCGGTCAGGTCGGCTGCCCCGACTGCGACCGTCCCAGTGCCGCAGAGGTCCGGTCAGGTCGGCTGCCCCGACTGCGACCGTCCCAGTGCCGCAGAGGTCCGGCCAGGTCGGCTGTTCCAGCTGTGACCATCCCGATGCCGCAGCGAGGTCCGGCCAGGTCGGCTTAATCTCACGACGCTCAGCTTCAGCAGTTTCGTCCACTGTATAGAGATTGGAGTGTGGGAGAAGTATGTGTGTGAATGGAGCGAGCTGACATGACTGTTACTTCGCGTCATGTGTGGAGAGGAGAAAGGAGCCGGCCGCCTGTGAAGCGGGCTGTGTCTGTGTGAAGGGATCGGGCCGTCTGTAAAGAACCGGACGGGCAGTCTGGAAAGTTGAAACTGATGTTGCAGGCTTGGTCGCACATGCGCTGTTCTTCTTGCCTTACTGTCGCTTCTAGAAATTCAAAAAGGTCACATCTCACCCTGTCGTTTTAGTGCAGCTGAGCCTATCTGCAGCGTTGAGGTATGCAACACGCCCACAGTCTGTTAGATATTTAGTCATTTTAAAAAGTTGCGCGACACCGGCCTTGCATCGGATTTCTTGTTCACGCATTCTTTCGTGCATTCTTCTTGAGATTTGATCGTGCTTGCGAGTCACTTTTCAACGGTTTTTCTTCGGCTTTGTGGTGATGATGTGTTAAAAAATGATAATAAGCTTAGTTTCTAATTGCTAAAACGTCGCACTAGAGTTTTTAGAACTGTTCCGTTCTCCATATTTGCGTCTATGTTCTAATTTGTCATGTCCTGATGTTTAACTAACCAATTCAATCAGCGGGGTGGTCTCTTCAAAGCTGCTGAAAGTCTCGTCACCTACCAGCTATGACATAGGAGAAGGCAGGCTCGTTCAGCAGGACCAGTCCTCAGACGTTTAAACAGCTCACAGAACTCTGCGACAAGGTCCTGGACATCGCCATGCCTTGGAGTCGACACCACTTCTGGAAATCGCCTCTCAGCCACGAAAGGAATGTGATGCCCTTTTGATACAGCAGCGCACCGGCCACAGGTTTATTTTAGGTCGGCCCGGCAGACACTGCGATCGCACGCTGATCTTCTTATGGAAGCCAATCATGTTCGTTCACAGCTTCTCTAGTGCTTCAGATAGGGTCATATAAGGAGTTGCTTTGTGTCCGCTCCTCGCTGACGCATGCGTGTATCGCTCACTGTAGGTAGCTGCCACGTACTTGGTATCTAGTCAGACAACCTATCTAAATTTGGTATCTAGTCCAACACCCTATCTAACAGGCCACTGGTCGAAGTGCGCCTACGATTTGGCAGCGTCGGTTAAGCATTTGCTCATGATGTTGCAAAAGAAAGATGGTGCCACGTTTGATGAAGCAGAACAAATCTCTTGGTGCTCAAGCCACTTGTCAATTGATTCACGGAACTGTAGAGGATACTTGCGGTGAAGGGTTAGATTAAACAGACTTAGGGACAGATGCCCCCATATCCAACGTGTCTTGGTTCTAAAGTGGAATCTATGGATGGAGAAAAGTGGCCGTAAAAACCCGTAACATGTTGGTCGTATTGATCATTCGGACAACTTCCAAGGCCTTCCCGTTTCCGCTGTGCGTACTATACATGGAATCCTCAAAGGAAACTTGACTCGGTCTCTGTTGAACAGCCGCATATAGAAACGCTCAGAGTTTCTTCGTCACCTTATTGGTCAGTCATCCCGGAGGTCCTTTGAATAAAGTTTGCAGAGAAAACTGACCACTACAGTGTTTAGTTACCCTTGTCTCAAGAGGGAGTTTCCTGTCCCATTCATACACATGTTTGCAGAGGCATATGGAACTGTTTGCGTCGTCTTCAACGGACCAGTGTGCTTTAGTCGCGACGCCGTGCTAAAGGCAACCACTTCGACTGCTTCGAGCGTTCGCCCATTTTCATCTGAGCATTCCACGTCCCCGTATCGAGCGCTCCACGTGATGTCGCATTCCGAGACCGAAGCGGCGCCAAGTGCAGACGAACCAGAGAAAGCAGCACGCAACCGGGGAGAATGGGCGATTACCACCCGACTCACGTGCAGCGGCCGGCGGCTGGCGGGTCCGCTCGGCCGGCGCGCCCGGCACGTGACGAAAGTCGGGTCGGCGGCGCCGGCTCCCGGGAATCGGCCCGTCGCCGGCCGACCGCTGCCGCGCCGCTGACTCGGCGCCGCGCCGCCAGCTACCGCCCAGGCCCACGCGCCGAAACCGGAGCTGGCCGTGGCTTTCGAATGCATGAAATGTGTGCTCGAAGGGAGGGACAGGCGCCAGCGAGCGGTGCCGAGTCGCGTCCTCTGTCGCGCTGAGAGGAGTGGGGCCTGCTGTGTGATGAGATCGGCCGAGCGAGCGAAGAGTGGGAGGATTACATGAGCGAATTCACAAAACTCAGGGCAGATTTGCAGATGGGTAATGAGGATTAATAGTTTTGATACCGGCCAGGGACGCTCTGAGGCCAGCGTACAGCTGGCTAAGGCGCTTACCGGGTGATTAGCTCAAGTTACAAAAGCCACAATCAGATCCTGTGTGGAGCCGGTGGGAGCGTGTTAAGCCTCCCTTGCTGGTCACTTCAGAGCCAGGAAGAGACGCCGCTCCCGGGCTTTTTTCACGAGCGGAGGTTATCTCCTGACGCTGTCCTTGGACGTCATTGCCAGTAGCAATGTCTCGCGAAGTTCCGTTCGAACAGATTTTCTTACCAAACACATGCAAGCGCTGATTGTCCCTTACTTTTGGCAGGCAAAGGGGGCAGGGGCCGCGTGTCCAGTAGTGGCCGTTATCATTTCGTCAGATGAAGGTTAACTACATGGTATCACACTGGTGCAGCTCCCAAGGAAAGGTACGTAAAACCATACCACTCCTAATCTAATCAGGCCGTAGATCTTATCAGAATGTGGTTCCGTGCATTGTTAGTGTTCATGAGACATTACGTTCAAAACAGTAGGAGACGTTCCGTTGAGTCACAGAGCTGCCTGCTTCGCTTGATAAGCCTTTGTACTATACTATTTGCATCCACATATATTAAATAGACCATCCAGCTGAATGGAGCCTGTAAATAATCACACAAACAGAGGCGGGCATTGCACGAATGCAGCTGGTTTTGGTTGGTGCATTTTGGCTCAATGGCTTGAAATTGGCAATAAACCATCACATTTGTTTAAAGTAGAAATGCGCACCTTCGCTGATGCAACGACTGTGCAGCCCCTTGGACTTTTAGGAGATATCTTCGAAAACATTTGGTATATTGCAGTGATGTTTGCGGTAGTCTATTCTAAGCCTGCCCCTACTAGTCTGAACATCGCTTATTGAACTGCTAACTACCGACCCCCAGGTTTGATCTGATTTGTCATCTGGCTGGTTCATTCATCACATTCACATTGAGCTTAGCGGCCACTTAAGACTTTGCAAGCTCATTCAACTACGATCTCACTCTGTGAGCTGCGCACGCAAGAAGGGCGGAAATTGGTGTTTTGCATCACATTTATAATTCTTCAGTTACTAAAATTTCCCTCCCGCCCAGTTAATTCAAATAAATGAAGTGAGTGTGTTGTGCATTTCATCAACGCCAGTGGCTTTGAGACCACTTCAGGCTATGTTCAATTGTAGAATCTGGAAAATTACACCAACACTATGCTTAAACGATCTGTCTCAGCCAAAATGACTGCGAGGTGCCGCCGGCACATGAGTGCCATTCAAGATTTGGATCACGTGGAAATATCTAAAAGCTCTCCAAAGTGTTCCTAATAGACTTTGGCCGTGTGCCAATAATAAATAAGCCTTGATTAGCATATGTGCGAGTTTATGCAAGGTCAAGGTAATAGGAAACCGCTGTTGAGCTCAGGGAACTTGAAATTACACTTTGAACTAAGTGTATGTTTTGACGCGTATTAGCTGTACCTCGTGGACATGTGCAAAGCTCGCAGATGTATGGGAAAATGTGGTTTGATGTGAATTGACACGAGCAGAAAGATCAGCTGTGAGACATGCCACAAATTATTTGGGTAACGTTGAAGATCGTGAGCGGGCTACGAATGTTTGCTCTAGCACGTGGTTTTGGTGTTCCTCATAGCGATCGTAAGTTCCAACCTTCCTTGAGCCGTTGAGATAGCGAGTGCCGACATGAAAAATACGCTGCAAAACACTATACTTTTGCCGGCAGGTTTAGAAAGGCTGTTCCCCATTTGAAGGCATTGAAACGAACACCAGATGTGATGAAATAAGCTGAGCAATACCTGTTGGCATACTTTTAAGTGGAACAGACTGCTTTAGACAATACAATTTCTCTATTTATTGAATATGCACCCCATTACGTCATTGTTTGGGTCCTGGAAGGTCTGTATAACGTTGTGGTGCTGCCTTACTAGCCGTGCGAAATTGCCACCCTGCGTATATTGAAGCATTGATCTAGTTAATCTGAAACGGTTCCCTGACATTCTACGAGTAGATAACGGACCACGTGCAGGCACTAAGTCACCGGCAGGTCAGATCGGTCAAAAAGAGTCATACGATCATCGGCGGCTCTCAACCTGGAAAATGATTGAGTACAGGGACGTAGTTTCACGAAATGAAGTGGCAGGAGGGACTGAACAATGAAAAATGACTCAACTTACCCCCGAAAAATACCAAGAAACACGTTCCTCTCCGGATATAGGCCTCTGTTTCTCCTCGAAGTTATGGGGCAGTTGGCGATGTGGTGTCCCATCTGGGAAAATGCTCTGTTTTACGTACACAGCAGGGGCGTAGCCAAAGCTTTGACAACGGATGGAGGGAGGGGGTTAAGAGCTAACAAAGGGCTCCTTGATAGTGAAAGGCCCCCAAAACAAAAACGGATGGGTAAAAATTTGTAGTGCCATGGTCAATGGATGTTTGTGCGGAGATATTCAGCATTCAATCAGAGTCAAGTGAGTAGATATACTTGAGAAAAGTTGTGTCATGTAATTTTGAACCTTTGCACTGGTAAACCTCAGCGAAAAATCTCCTCGCCCGGCGCTGCGGTCTCCACAGGTCACGCGAGGTCAGCCCCGCCGCGACCCCGCGGCTAACAGCGGTGGTTACGGGCGGACGAAAATGATGACGCATTTGAAAGAAACGTCTTCGAGCCCTTTTTGATTAATTGATTTAAGAATTGATTTCCTAAATCAATTCTCACATTTAGAAGGCAGCCCGTGTGTTCATTTATTTCACCTGTGCTTTTTTAAGATTGGCAATAAGAAAGAACTAGCTTTTGCAGCGCCACGAAGCGGTACTGGAATCTGGTGGTGGAAATGGAAGAGTCGAGGTAGAATCGATGCTTGTGTTGTTTCAGGACAGCCTCAAAAGGGTTAAACTTAAATATATACTGTTAAACTGAAGTAACAAGTGTCAAACAAATGGAGCCCGACTTGGGTTTCAGCCCCTACAGCTTCGAGAAAGAGAGGCCCAAATCCAGAGTGTAACTCATTTGTTGATGTTTTCGGGACAGGTTGAGTCATTTTTCGCCGTTCAGCACCTCCTCGCAACTCATTTTTCGAAGCTACGCCTTTTTGCTCAGTAGTTTGTCAGTTTGAAAACCGGCGACGATTTTACGGATCTATTTGATCGATCGGACGTTCCTGGGCGTTTTTGTCCAGAAATGATGTGCTTAAAGCATTGTGATCAAATCTGTCAGCTTAATTTTACCCATACCAAGGGAATGGTAATCAATGGCCGTTTTCACGATGGCTTAATGCCCTGAAAACTTTTGTAAGAAAAACTTTTGAAAAGTTTTGTAAAATGCTCCTGTGCAATTTTAGCATGCACTAAACACTCTGCTAAGGAAATGATTGTTTTCATGTAACTTCGTTAGCATGCAATAGCTCAGCCACGTGTATTTGACTAAGAACCAATTGATTATATAAAACAGACTTTGGTATGCTTGTTTTTTTTAGTTCATGCCCTTAGATTATCCAGACTCTAGGTGTGTGCCACGCCTATCAATCAGTCGTGTGGATCTGTCTGGTGCGTTGGATGCTGGCTGCGCCATTATTGCTTACATCGATGCTGTGTGGAGCAAGGCTGGATTTGAGGATCCTTTGCCGCGCCTCGGGTGGGGAAGGGGGGGTCAAATTGATCCCCCGAAGGTTTTTCCGGAATGAATTTCGAAAGCCCGGCGCAGCCGTATCAAACGTTGCATAGCTGCACAGAAATGGATAGCCGGTCTTTTGGTGTAAACATAGATTTACCTTATAAAGCCACTGACCTATGGCGACCAAAGTCAGGCCACGCTTGTTAGCAAATGACATTTCCATGGAACCGTGCAATGTAATGCAACAACGGAGTGTTAGACGAAGCCAACCGAATCTGAGATGGTGGGAGCTTGGTTTAAGAGGTAGTGTCTGGTGCTCATCTCGAATTCAGTAAAGCAGGGACCGACACAAATATATTCCATGAACTTGTCACAAGTCAGAGAAGGTTACTGACATGAAATGACCCAGGGCAGCATTTTGTTTTTAGGAACATATCGCCTAGCGTAATTCATGACGCCTCTCCAAATGACAAAGTAGATGCCATCTCATAGGTTTTGGTCGTCTTGACCTTCACAAAAGTTCACAAAAGCTCAGTGATTTTAATTGAACACCATAAACCTTTGCTTGGAACAGGTATGCGGTTTTACGGCGGTTGCATGGAAGGTCTGGGGACATTTGTGGCACCAATCTTGAGTTTTACCTTGATCGACCTTATTTGACCCCAAGGTAGTAACCTAGGAGCCTCAAAGTTTAACACAAGCGAGTTCACGTACAGGTCAAACTACCCCATGAATTTAATGCTTCTGGCTATTTTAGTTTTTTTTAGATTTCAGCTGGGTTAACTTGGCCCACGTCCAAGTGAAGGATATTCAACCGGTCACCCGAGCGCGTGTTAATTCAAGGATCATGCATGGTGGATCATGTTTAGGTACGTAAGCTCCGTAAGACTGCATATTTATGAACAGGACGCGGCCAGGATATTGAGTTTGGAGTTTGGAGATTTTTGAGGAGCTTGTTTTGTCATGTCTCCGTCAGATGCGTCAAAGCAAGTTTTAAAAAGCTTTAAAAAGCTTCTGACATAAAGGATCTCTGCCACGACACCTACCCATACAAGTATGTATTTACTTAATAAGACTGCATATCTATGAACAGGACGCGGCCAGGATATTGAGTTTGGAGTTTGGAGATTTTTGAGGAGCTTGTTTTGTCATGTTTCCGTCAGGTGCGTCAAAGCAAGTTTTAAAAAGCTTTAAAAAGCTTCTGACAGAAAGTATCTGCCACGACACCTGCCCATACAAGTATGTATTTACTTATACCCACCAAACCGTAATTTTATCAAAATATGCGTGTTTACAAACACGTTAATTCTGCAAAACAAGTCCGGCCGAAAATCGCTATGTGTTGTGCCGTTAGAAAGCAAGCTGAAAACGGTTCAAAAAGTTTTAAAGGTTTCGCACAGTAAACCTTCGTGAAAATGGCTACTGTGTTAGATGATAGGACCAGAAACCATGATGACCGATTTGTTCTTTTGAACGAATGACTGGCAGTTACCGCCGCCAGCGACTCAAGAGTGGTCGCTGGCGCCAAACCTTACTCTTGGGTGATTTTGCAACTGGACAACGGCTAACGGTCAGCAGATCATGTTCAGGGCTAAGAACAGGATAGGCACCTAAGCAGCATACGCGCCACTCAAGTGCCCAGACTGGCGCCACACGCTATGTTTGCGGCTAGCGTTCAAGCCACTAGTGATCCGCTCCTGGGGTGCCCTGAAGTCTCCAGCACCGCATGCCATCCATCGAAGTCTCCAGCACCGCATAACGCCCGTTGCAATATAGTCAACAAGGTGAGATCAGCTCAAGCTACCAATCCCATGTTGGGATTCTCTGCAACATTGATATTCATCCGCTGATCGCGATTCCCCCATAGGCGAACATAAAACACATGTACGCGAGTGAACGAGCATGAGTTCTTATCGAGGTGCCGAAGCGATAAATTATACGACTCCGTCCATAAATTCTAGTTAAGTTTTATGACGGCTACTATTTAAATGCGCATTCAGCTATACGAGCTTTCTATCTCTTTGTCTTGCATAAAGTTTAGTTCGGTTTGCCCAGGACAGATTGTATATCAATCATGAGAACGAAATGTTGTGTATATGAGGTTTTAGCGTCACGACGCATATGATTGCAGACCGAAAATTCTTAAAGCCGTTCTGGGTCAAGTCAGAGAAAAGTCTTTTACACTGATCTTCAATGATTGCTTTATTTTCACACCATACAAGATGCTTAGCAAATTATCTGACCTTGACTATACTCTCTAAATCTACTTTTCCCATCATTGCTCTTATCACCGCATAAGCGTTACTAGATGTGTTAAGATATTTCGCAGCACGCCATCGATTGCCATGTAATAATAACATAGAATGACCGTGCTGTTGTATGCAAGTAACCTGTATAGTCTGCACAGCGAGATCTCATGCTATCAACACCGTTTATCTTTATTTCATTCAAAAGCATGCCTCGCATTTGTAGACTATTTAGCACGCGGTGTTTTATCGTGTAACAGCAAGTGAATGGGCGGCTACCGCCCGAAGTGTGGACCCTAAATTATGACCCACGACCGGCTCAGAAAGCGATCGAGGGTTTACCGGCACGGGATTAGCCAGTCGCCGGACCTTGTGTGGTTGCCCCGCAGGCTGGCGGCGCTGCACGTGCACTGGGTGCCGGCTCGGCCTGCGACCCCCGGCCGGCCGCTGGCCCGGCCGCCGGCAGAGACGGCGTCTGCGGGAAAATCATGACCAGCCAACCACCGCGCTCGCCGCCATCAATAAGTCGTTCTTTTTGGTGTTGGCAACCTCGATCATGGTGATGTTGAGGTGAAGGCCAATCAAACTTGCTGTTTTTCTACTGGATTCAAATGAATAGGTTTGTTGAGCATTTGATGAGCGAGCGGTAGTCTTTAAAACACCGATGCGAATGCTTGCTTTTGTCCGGTTTGTAGGACCTTCAGGGTATACTTTACATCCTTATACGATCTTAAGTCCACAGCATAGTAAAAACTGTGCAAGGCTTCACACTGCAGAAACTTTGCCTCAGTGAATATTGTTTGCACACAAACCGCCAGCGTACTTAGCTATTAAGCAGTTAACTGTTGCACACCGGTTACATATGATTAGTTAGTTCTGCTTAAACTTGCAAAACAGCCGCGCCCAGTAACTCTTGTATCTCTGATAAAATGTAAATATTTTTGGGCAAGCTGTCTTAGTAGTCTAGAATTTAGGTCATTATCTAGATTTAAATGTTAGAAGATCATTGGACAAACTCGCTTTTCAGGAAGTCATATGAAGAAACGAACAATGTAGTAAGGTCAGCGACTGACCTGCTAAAGACTTTCTGGTTCGTATCTGCAGACAACTCAGAGCAGGCCACTGATATATTTAGTTCGATTGTGTACATGCCTTTGCCAACTTCTCAAGCATTAGCCATGCCAAAAACCGAATACAGTCATGCCTCTGTTCCCAAAACAGGAAATGACGTCGAACTTGACGGCCAGTAGTGACAAGAAGCGGAGCTGAGCATCAGAGTTGCGTCACGACGGCATAGCGCGACTGTTGCATGTATAATCACACAGCATGCTCCCGCCGTCTGAGAATGGCTGATGCCTAAGTAAGGGCTTTGAACTGGCGCTGATAAGTTTGCTTGTAAGCTGGCGGCTACCGTGGAATAACTGGACCAGTCCTCGGATCGGATTGTATGCGATCCGAGGTATTTCCAATCCTGTGACTAAAAGCAATGACGACACGTTGGGCAATGCAGCATCCGGCCTAGCCAGAGTAAGACGCCGAGCCCGCTCGTCTGCTCGGTGCAGGGATCATCCCGGCCCCTGCACCACAGTGCAGGACAGCCACGAGCTTCTGGTCGGTGGTAGGCTTCGGAGCAGCCCCCGGCTGACTGCCGCAAGGCTTATGTGCAGTGAAGCATGCATCAGGCGCCAGTATGAAAGATGAATAGGCAGCCCGGACCAGTTTGTGAAGCGAGCGCCAGTTTAACTGGGCTTTGGCGGTTCTCGGGACGGTGACCGGCGCCGGCTGGCTGCTGCGGTCGGGACTGCTCGTGACGGGGCTGCAGCGGTCGGCAGTGGGAGCGGGTCGTCCTGGGATCTCACGGGGGCCACGGGATGGCTGTAACGGTACAGCGGGCCACGACATCGAAACACTGGCTGGGAGATCCCGTGGCCGTCATCGTCTCTGCAGGAGCGGCGGCGACAGCAGGGAGTCTAACGTAGCGGTCTGCGACTAAGTAATAAAGCTGGCGTTGTTTCGCACGCATCAAGTGCTCTTATGTAAATCGTGATATGTAAATGCAGCCGATACGTAAAGACGATACATTGTTGACACCATGCACCCATGAGAAACATTCGTGTTCTCCCGTCGGCCAATGCAGATAACATTTTTAGCTGGCCAGGGAAAGGGACGGCGCCCACGAAATACCCTGCGACGGGCAAACAGCGGTGCTGCGAATGCCTCCCATTGGTTCCGCACGAGCTGCCTTTAGGATTAGCGCCACGGTGTAGTGAGTGTGCACTGTGTCGCTATGCAGTGCTTTGGTTGCACGGCACGCTTCAATAGGTTACTTCAGAGCAATTTTCCACCATTTCAACGACTTGGTTAGCAATAAGGACATGCTTAGAGTGAAATCTCCTGGCTTGCTTGGTAGTGATCGTTTTCACTGTTCCTTATATTTTACTATATTACCGTCTCCAGGCGTGAGAAGTTGGAGCTGTTCGAAAGCCTTGGAGTCAAAGTGAATTCTCTCTTCAGGTATCAACTAATGCAAAACGCCGACGACAGCGAATGCATGTGGTTATTTATTTGCTTATGTAAATGCTTAGGTGTAGGACGATGCCCTCAAAGCAACACCTCAGGCAATACGTATTGCATGGCTTGAGAATGAGACCAAGGGAGGACCAAGAACGAAATGTATCTGTTGTTGTCCTTACTCAACATTATGAGCACATGTTTACTCTTATTTTCGGTTCTACCGCGTTCTTTACCTGCCAAATATTGTTAATGATGCAATGCGAACGAAGGTTATATGAAAACTCTCGACATTTGTATGACTAGTGGGGCCGTAAGATAAGATTGACCTGACGTGAAACGACCGGCGGTCAGCTCGGCCAGTCACGCTTCTCACGTGCCTACATATCCACAGACGCTGATTGAAATGTCACATATTTTAAGCTACAAACAAACATTAAAATTCATGTTCGCATACTCCAATCGCATTTGGGCGCAATTCGTTAGATGAGAAAGGCTTTTGCAACATCGTAGCATTGTTAACACATTTCTGTCTCATTCAATTAGCTCAGGAAACGTAAGAACTGTAAATTACGGAAGAACTAAATAATATGCCCGAGAGCTTCTTACTTTTGCTTTTATTGAATCTGATTGCAAATGAGTCGTTCTAGACCGACATATGTCTACCAGCAAATGACCATGTCTGTCAGCTGCGTGTGCGTTGTGGGATAAATCTGTATGTAAACCATTTTGACGACTAAAGCACGGCTAGAGGGCACACATTTCCTATATTAACAACACTTATTGGCATGACCTTCCGATGGCCTATCTGTGCATTTCCCACGCCACACTAGGGTAGTTTCCATGGGTATCTGAGTAGTTCTTTTGTATGGATTCTTGATAGCTTACGTTGAATGCTGTTCCATGCCTTGGTCTTTCCATGCCACACAAGGCGTCTCAGAGGTTACATCCCAGACCCACCTCAGATCACGCCGTTGAGCCTGATTTTACATGGGCTTAAAAACAAAGATATTTTGTGGGAGTGTTCAATGACGTGATGCATTCAACCTTGTGCCCAAGCCCATGACCAAGCGCTGCAAATCCCCTCCTTTAGGACTGGCAGCAGTCCTAAGGGCGAATAAAGATAAGTGCATACTAAGCATGCGAAATACTTCCAGATTGCTGGCAACGACTAAACACTGCAACAAGCAGCTTAGACGCTTCGAAAAGAAAATACAACCAAGCACATTAACATGCGCTCGTATGGGAAAGGAGCTAACTCGACTCCCGAGGGGTTTTCTAGAATAACATTCAAAAGACGCAGTGTAGCCGCTTCGAACTCCTCAGACTGTGGGCAGTTGAATAGCGGATCTGTTGGTATAACAAATCACATGTACCTTGTAGGGTTGCCAACCAATGTGAGATAAAAGTGAGGCCGTGGCTGTCAGCGAAGGCAATTTCTAGAGAATCGATCAATCTGATGCAACAAGGTAGTTTTAGACAGAGGTACGCATGTATGACATATTTTCTTAGACAATTGGACATTTGAATTTAGGAATATAACAAATTCCAGTAAAATTGGGTCAGGTATGAAAATCAAACCGAAGCCAAACTATGCTACTTTTTACTGGAAAGTTTGCTTTATGAGGTAGTTTCCCACATGCACTTTAAATGCATTGATCTCACAACAGACATCTTCCATGAGCTTCGCAGACGTGGGGGTAGGATACTGACATCCAGTGACAACAGACATCTTCCATGAGCTTCGCAGACGTGAGGGTAGGATACTGACATCCAGTGACAACAGACATCTTCCATGAGCTTCGCAGACGTGGGGGTAGGATACTGACATCCAGTGACAACAGACATCTTCCATGAGCTTCGCAGACGTGGGGGTAGGATACTGACATCCAGTGACGTGATCAACATTTCGTTTTTAGGAACAAACCGCCCAGCGTAATCCTGGACGCTTATTAAAATTTGAAAATCAAAACAAACTCGCAGGTTGTTAGTCACTATGACCTCTTTAAAGCCAAACAAGTTCACTGACCTAAAATGAGCACCGGTGATTTTTCAACGTATAATTATCTTTTCTTTTCAGAATTCATTCTTCAAGTCAATATTTTATCAAACCCGAAGACCATGAGCGAGAAATAGCAAACGTTGACTCAAGTGACTTTTCCTGCAGGCTAACTAACCTTGTGCCTTTGGTGTCTCTAGCTTTCTCACTTTTTTAGCTCTCAGGCCCCCACCTGAGCGTGTGACATTTAGCCAGCCATCCTTTCAGCGCAGTCTAGCTGAGTTTTGCATATATAAAAATTAATCTAACTCTTAGATATATGTACGGCACACAGCATGACCACAAACGGCACATGCACGCAAAAGTGAAAACCCAGACCACACAGTGTCCGGTCGGGCCATCACCCCCGTCAAGCTGGGCCCGGGACCAGGATACTGGATCCGGCGCAGGCGCCGTCTGGGGGACTCCAGTGTCCGGGCCGCGGGGAAAACCTGTCCGATGTTGGGTCGGCCTGCAGCCGGACACGGTAAGAAGCTCGCCAGGTCCGCTGAGCCGGCCTCTGTCAGCTCATGCCTCAGTTCTCCCTCACCCACCAGGTGTGAGCGGCATCCGCTGGCATGGTCTCCCGCCAGTCACCTGGCTGATCCCCAAACAGCCGGAGGGAGACAGGCAGGTTGTGTTACAGAGGCACGCTGGCTGAAGGCATACCCTCATGTATGATCGCCCGGCGGATTCCCGGGAATGCAAATTGATTGAGATTCCGCCATTGACAAGACGTGCACACAGCTAGCGCACCACTGAGACAATGCATCCTTGAAATGTTCCATTAATCCTGCACCAATACAGCCAGCATGGGCGAGCGCCAATCACATGCCACCCGCTTCTAGGAATTCGTACTCTAGCACCTGCGAATGGCCAAAACATGCGGATTTGGCCAGCTCGTAAAGAGGCTCGTCTTCAGAAAGGATAAACTGGCCGACGACCTTGTCACTGACTAGAGGCCGTCATTGGAATGTCAGATACCCGTACTGGGCCTCCCGTAAAGACGACATGGATTCCGCGAGCTGCTCGAGGCATGCCAGCCCGACACTCCTTCTGTAAGCCCGCCGCTGCTCGAGGCAAGTCAGTCTGACACTCCTTCTGTAAGCCCGCTGCTGTTGGCTTGCTTGACGACTTGAACCTCCGGCTTGCTCCACAAGCCACTCCTCTGGAATGCCTCAACCTTACCTTTTGCAGGGAGAAGAGCCACAGAAGCGTTCCTAAGGTTTTCCTTGAGCAAATTATCTTTAAGCAGATGACGCTGTACTTTTCAGGGACCGCATTTCCAGCATTGTATACTCTCCGTGAAGATTTGAGCCAAGTTGTGGAGCTCACGCCTACCCACGCGCCCATCATTCATAGCCCGGAAAGGAGCGATGCTGTGTTCTGGCAACAGGTAGAGGGCCTGTGAGGCCGCCTGTTCCGGCGAAAGGCCGCTCATCGAGCAAAAGTTAGAAAAACGCCCCTCGGCGAGGATTGAGGCGTCAATGCTAGAGGCTGACCTGCCCAGCGTGCAAGAGTCTGATACAGAGAAGTTGAAGCTGAAGTTTGAACTAGTGCTCACATGGATCACGTGATACCCGCATCCCCCCCGAAAGGAACCACTGTGGTACAAACCACAGGGGAGAAATCAGAGCTATTGTATAACATCATATTGAATTCTTTTGAATGCTTAGAACACGTATCTGGGTTCTGGGGACACTTTGGAGACTAGCCTAGAGGTTAATCTTGTTTGAACTCATTCGACCCGAACGTCATGAGCTAGGAACCTCAAACTTTGACTAAAGTGAGTGTGTGTACAGAGCAATACACCCTGTGAATGTTCTGTCTCTATTTCTCTTAGTTTCTGAAATCTCAGGGGCTCAGATTGATCTCCAACCCGAGTAAAGGATATCCAACCGGCCATCCAGGCGCGTGTTAACGTTTGATCTTCCCACCATTCTCGCTGAATGGTATCTGATCTACGGACGTAGTCTGCTCTGGAAGGTCATACTGCACATACAGCGGGATAACGACAGTTGATTATTGCAGTTTGGCCGCGTAATTTTCCATAAAAGGCGCAGTATTATTGCCACAGAACATAAATAATGTCTTGTCTCATTCCACTCAGTATTTGGAAGATAATTAGCACACAACAACAAGAAACAATGAGCATATGCCACAGAAACTAATCATGGGATAACATACCTGCATCGTGGCTCTCGGGTCATAACTTAGGATCTGAAATACACTTCAAAGTTTTGTCAATGTTATAGAACGTGGTGCAGATATAGAACCTTAGCACTTCTTTTTTCAATCCAGCATTCGCTTTTAATTCTGCCGAGTCGTATTAGAAGATGGTGCATACCAAATTTGTTGAAAGGTTCCATTGCTATCCGAAGTGGTCTGGGAACGCGTCACACCTATTGTGGTGTGGGCGGCATCTTTCATTCGCTCCATACCCTCGCTGAGATAACCTGGACCTTTTCAAAACCTGTCACATTCTTTTTCCCGGTGGTTCGGGCTTTGTGTTCTAGTTTACACAATGATACCGAAAATTGCCTTCCTAGGGAATAAAACGTGCTTACAAAGGTAGGCATCACAACATAACAATGATACTGTGCCATGAATTTCAGCGCCACATAGCTGACACGAATATTTTGCTCTTCTTTTTTAAGAATAGAAGCATTGGCAATGTCTTCTAGAATCGAGAGCTAATACTATACATGCAAGAGCTTTGGCTTAGCAACTAAGATTAAAGACTGCTTCACATTCCCATGCTTTCTCAGCAATTCTTCTGGATTGGCTGTACAGCTGTCCATCATCTGTTGAAGCCTCGATATTTTTGTTTTGAGCCAGGTGACAACAGTCTCCTTATAAACTTACACGTTTTGAACATGCATGGTCTATTATGTGTGTTTTTTTGTTGTTGTCGTCAGCTGATAATAGAAATGTCAAATAAATGTGTTGCCTTACTGAAAACTGGATCAAAGGCTGACCACGTCCAACAATCTTCCTGGAATGAACCACGCTGCTTCTTTGTCAAAGGCCTGCGATGCCAAATACGATACAGCAGTTCAGAACCATTGGAAAATTTGTCCTTTGCAATACCATATGATTTTTGGGATCTATACACTACATGTCTGCATGAACCACAGCATACATGCGGGTAGACCTGCAAAATTGATCTGGGATTCTATTTTTAAGGGTAGTCCAAATTTACGGAGTAGTGTTTCAGAATCCTCGATCTTTTTTGATATTTTGCTGAATTCAGGACATTTGGGGATCCTATCTGATATTCCAGAAACGGTTTGATCCTTTGAAGTCTGGGCTTCCCATCCAGACACATGACTGCAAACGTTGTGGCGCTAACAAAGGACACTTTCATAGGCGCCAGTGAAGCTGGTGCGAACCCTCACCTCGCTTGCGGCAGGTGAGCATTGAGTAGAGCTCAGTGGACCGCTGCTACGGCGATGACCTCGGCCGGATCCGAGCGGAAAACGCCGCAGATCACTGACCACCGGCTGAGGCAAGCGGAAACCCGCCGCTGCGCTCACTCTTGAAACTTTCTCGTCATCGAAATATTCTGCATTGTGCGCACATCAATTTTGTCCACATATTTCAACATTTCTTTGCCATCATCTCTAAACGCTTTTTGACAGATAAAACGAATTCAAGTCAACGTAGTATTATCTTAAGTAATAACTACCTTAAGTATTACCCTCCCCCTCCCCTGGCACCTCAGGGAAACAGTGAATAGATTAAATTGATCCGTTTTCAGACTAAAAAGGGTTGAAGGTCGGCTCTTATGTCGGTGTTCATATTGCTTCATCCAGTGCTGTCACCCACACTATACTTAGATAAGCAGGTCTTATAAATCACCTGTATGTCCTGTTATGTATAGATTCGGGGCAGGCCATTCACTCACGAAGAATTTTAGTACTGTCCATGAACTTGTAAAGCGTTTCTTCGCTGGAGGAAAGTTTACTTTAACCCAATGGTACATTACGACAATACATGTCCGACACCCGCATTTAGTTCAATGGCACGGGAAACCCTAAAGAAAGTTGTGCAATCCTCCCTGCCAGTTAATGTAAGCTTTTGCAAAAGATGCATCGCCATCCTGTGTAACAAGGCATAGTCAATGATGTGCTTATCAGTCACGAAAGAATGTTGTCTGCGTCTTAATGCGGTTCTGAAAAAATGTCAGTACAAATTGACTTCGGTATTCGTGACAAGGAGTATGACTTATCGTTATGCATATCACATTGACGACACAATCATGCACCGAAACCCTCAATTGTTCAGGCCATGTTATCCTCAGCACGAGCGGCTTACAAGCCTTGATGTTTTATTCATGTAGGCATGATATTTGCCGCAAGATATATCCCATGTTTCTTGATATTTGTTATGTTGGGCAGGACAAGATGTAGGCGATATAGGTGTTGTTCATTTCGCTCGAGCGCTTGGATAATAACGCTGATTCATGAGGAAAGCTGGCAAACGCAGCTTACAAGATTACCGTACAGATGTTGCAAATTTGAACAAGACGGTTCTTTGCTGAGCGCTTGCAATTTTTGTCAGGGTCTGCTGCAGTTCGCTTTTGCTGATAGCCATGAAAGTGACAGGCAGTTACAGGGTAAAAGAAGTGTATTCTCATGACGAATTGTAAGCAAAATGCAAAATCTTGGTCACACAATCTTAGCCCAATTCAGGGTGAGCTCCCCGGCCACCCTTTTCCTGGCAGTTGAAAGCAAGTTTTGCATCTTCTTACCCCTAAAATCTCTGGATCTGCCCCAACGACTTGGGAAAAATGCTCATCCGACAAGGTTGTCTCGTTGTTAACCAATTTTAAGCAACCAACGCAGTTTGGGGTTTATATCATGATATATCACTTTGATATTGAAAATTCTTGGGCTTACTCACCAGACGCAAAACGGCGTGATAACAAAAATTGTCAAAACGTGTTTTAAATAAAGTGCATGCGAATCCAATCGGCTGGTACTTTCCATTATTAAAAAAGCAGGCATAAGCTAACGTTTTTGAGTAGGTGGTGCTAGGAAGCTATGGGGATCGTGAAAAAGGATTAAGTAAGTTGTAGACATTAATTTCGGCCACAATCCTGCTGTACGCTTTAAATTAAGTATAATATAAATTTAGCATGTTTGGGCAGGTACCAGAGGCGTGTCTAATTCTCGAAGGGAGCGGAGTGAGAACAAATTTAGCATGTTTGGGCAGGTACCTCAGGCGTGTCTAATTTTCGAAGGGAGCGGAGTGAGAACATTTGGTTGAAGCGTGACCCCATTGCCAGCGCCGTCAGCTGACCAACTTCTGGTGACTATGGTCTCCTTGTATTGCAGTCCCACCGGCCTTTTGCCGTTCTGGGACTCATATCTGGCATATGTTTCTTTAGATTTTGCTGACACGCGCGGGTGGGGAATCAGTTTGACCCCTCGAAAGTTTTGCCTGAATTGAACAGTGGTTGTGCTAATATACAACATTATACTTACCTCGTAAGATCACTGACCTATGGCAGGTCAAAGTCAGACTATGGCTTTCAGAGGAATTCCTTGGGAATCGTTAAATCTTATGTGAATACCGTGTACTATATGAGGTTATACATGTCCGAGATAGTCTCTTAGAAAACAAGACTATTGAATTTTGGATTACGACAAACTTCATCGACCTTGTATCATGTTTTAAGTTCAGGCAGAGACTAAAGCGGACCTGCCCTTTTACTGAACAGCTCGCTATATGGGTAGTTTCTGAAGTTTATTTTAAATTACTTGATCACAGAGGTTGCAACGTATGTATTCTATGACATTATTAATGGTCAGAGCAGATCGCTGGCTAAAAATGACCCAGCTCACATTTTTTAGGAACGCACCGCCTAACGCAATTCTTGGTTCTTATTCAAATTCGAAAGCCAGCACAGTTTTGCATATTTTGGGTCACCATGTGATTCTAACGGCAAAACATGGCCACTGAACTGAACTGAATATCAGTAATCCGTTGCTTAGAACAGGTATCTAGGCTCAAGACGGTTGTACGAGGAGATGAGGTCTTTTGAGATGGTTCGGTACGATCCCTTTGCAAAAAAGGATAACATAGTTGAAATCTATTTGAGGTGGTTTGCCGTCAATCAATGAGGGGCGGCCACAGGAAGGGGGCTTGAGAGGCATTCCACGACGAATAGCCAACCATTTGAGCTGATTGCTAAGCATGTGTTCTTTTTCGTGTACCGTTGTGTTTGTCGTACATGTGTTTCGTTTCGTATAGGTATTTGGTCAAAACTAGTAAGATACAGGTGCTTACGGGCTTCTTTTGCTAAGCGACGCAACGGCTCTTTGAAAACGGCTTTAAAAACGAATGTAAAAAGCTCTCTGCGTTGTATGAACGCTTTTTGTTTGCATTATTTTTGGATACATCCAACACTATTCACTGAGTTTTAGTAACAGATTCAACCCCTAATTGCGCGGATCCCTGACGGCAGCCGAGCGTGATGTATTTGCCATCAGGAATGTATTCGGGTAATCGAAAACAAATTCAATATTAGTGTTTTTCGTCCCGCATGATTGGGTTAATCACTTGCAAACTTCCCGGCAATCGGTCGGTAATCGCCCTCCCTTTCCTTCCCTCTTCTTCTACCTATGCGTGCTGGAAGATGGTTGTTGAAAATGCCTGAATAATGTCATTGTATTTGTTTCAAGACGCAATCGCAGACCTTTGGGATGGCGCAAGTTAGAAACCAAGATAACAGTTGTCGTAGCGCTTACAGATTTTGAGCCACGCACTCATACGTCGAACATGCTTATTCACACCAAAACAGTGAAGTAAATGATCTGGAAACGTCATTTGAGACATTAAGCTGCAATAGGCCTACGATATGCTTACTAAATAAAAGAAACAGCTACAAGATCATCAATCGTCGAGCTTGTATTGCTATCCAAAATCTCACTTCGGCTGACGTGGTGCTACGCATTCCAAAAGCTTCACGGAAACTACCCTAGTGGCCTCTGCAAATGCCGGATCTCCTTAATTTCTCCGCTGTCAGTTGCCAACGGAGCTAGAATGTTTCTGCGTTGTCACACTCTGCGGCAACGCAAAAAAGAGACCCGCCGAAGCCAGTGGTCGTGCGGTTTTGTTGTAGCAGTTGACTTACTTAAAAATGATTGATTTTCAAGAATCCTTCATTTGCAGCCATGAAAAATCATTCTTCACGCGATATGTGTGGTTTCTCTAACATTTTCCAGAGAAGGGACTTATGTAACGCAATGGATCGCACTGCGGCCCACCTTTTTCGTCGCAATGAATGAATAAACTAAAGCTGAAAACACTGCCGGCCGCCGGCAGCTTACGGAGCGTGGGCACTACATCGTGTTATTTCAAACACTCGCCGACGGCAAGTGAGCGACCAACCGCTGTGTTTTTGAGGACGCAAAAATGTAGAATTACGATCCTCTAGGCTAAGCCTATGTTTAGACGAGACATTGCAAAGATTGGCGAATAAATGCGTGGTAAGTACAGACAATTTATCGGTGTGTGCCGTAATGCCAACTTCACCACGACCATGGCTACAGTTTTGACGGTGGCGTGTTGTGTTCAGAGGTGTCTTTTCAAATGCCAGCGTTTCCAGGCTGTCTGAGGATTTCTTGCGCAACCACGAGTCACACGAACTCGTGTTGGTCACGTGAGCTGTAGACGGTGCAAAGTTCGACATTTTGCAGTTAAATTTCCCCTCTGCACGCTTTGGTTGCCGAGACATTGTATAAAACCCGTCAAAACAGAAAGAACCTATTTTGACTGATTCTGCGCGCATGACACGTGGCACATGCAAACGTACATCCAGCACCACGCGATTTCCAGTTCAACTCTGCACCGGGGCGTGCCATTTTCTTGCAGCTCCGACCCGTGGCTACCGAGCTGTGAGCACGGTTTTGAATTGCTGCTTGACTGCTTTGCACGGTGCACATTTTCCCACCGCCCGTAGAAAACAATGGGTCTAAAAAAACGGTCCTTCTAGCACGTGCCACACCCGAACTCCGGACCACGACAGCTTACGAGCAGCCTGCGGAAGACTGTCTCGTGCGCCTGCCCATCGTGTCCAAATTTTCTCATTCAGCGACGCGCCATTCGGTTCGTGCCCGACGCAACGCAAATTGGACCAGAGTTGCACACCCTAAGTAAAAGTACATAGATAAGTGTATGTTGCCTGACGTCGCTTGGCGACGGAGCTGACCTCTTGAAAATACATGTGAATACCTGGTCCGGTCTTTGGAGAGCTTGTGTAGCATTATTTCTGCGTGTGTTCAACATTACTCCTGCGATCCTTGACCGATCTATCTGCCCTCTGGTGGCCGGATCGCCTGGCGAGAACTGGGTGCGATGTACTCACTACCAGGAACGTGTGGGGTCATTGAAAACAAACTTTATCGGTAAGCCAGTTATTCGTGCAGCAACAAAAGGTGAATGGTTCACAAACTTGACGGAAATTGGTCGGTGGCCACTCGTGCAGTCTCCCACCCTCCTTAAAAACGTTCGTGTTCTGGGAGTTGCTTTTTGCAAATACCTGGAGAGCTCCATTTCAGATGCTTCCAGAAGCAATCGTGAACGTATGCGAGGAACATTAACACGCGCTCGGGTGGGGGTCAAATTGACCCCCCTCCCCCGAAGGTTTTTCCAGAATGGCTTCCGAACGGCGCGGTGCAGCCACGCGAAAGTTTGCATGGCTGTAGACAATTAAATAGCGGATCGCTTGGCATCAACAATTTAGATGTACCTTGTTAAGTTGCTGACCTATGACAGGTTAAAGTCAGGCCATGGTTTCAGCGAAGGCAGTTTCTAGGGAATGGTTCAGTCTGATGCAACGACGGAGTGTTTGGTGAGGCCATACATTTCTGAGATGCTTTCTCAGGCAACACAGATATTATATGAGCGAATCACGTTGACCTAACGTCAGGTAAAAAGGCCAGACCAAGGTCAAAACCAATCTTCTTTATTATTCTAGGGCCTGCTGTATGGGATAGCTTCTGGATAGAATTTATTGATGGCAGGAACCGCATCATACATCTTCCATGGACTTCTTAGAGGTCAGAATAGGTCATTGAACTGAAATGACCCAGATCATTATTTTTTTCACGAGCACACTGCCTGGCGTAATCTTTGTCGCTTATTCAAATGCAAAACCCAGAGCAGTCTTGCATGATTCTGGTCACCATGACCTTCAAAAGGTAAAAAATGTCACTGACCTTAACTGAGCATGTGACCTTTTGTTTAGAAACAGTTATTTAGGTCATGAGGGCACTTTGGAGACCAGCCTGGAATTGGAGCTTGTTTGGCCTTATTTGACCCGGAGGTCAAGACTTAGGGACCTAAAACTTTGACCTAAGTGATCTCACGTACAGGTCAGACCATCCTGTAAATTTGGTGTCTTTAGCTCTCTTAGTTTCCAAGATATCGGCGGTGGTCAAATTGACACCCACCCGAGCAAAGGGTATCTCCTGGCGCGTGTTAAAGGAAGTGCATCGCATTCGTATGGGATTTTTAACGGAACTGACCATTTTGAAGATCATCCTGTGCAGTTCAAAGCTCTAGCCTTCTCAAGATCTAAAACCCATCAATTTCTGAGCTACACGTCCACGAAGATGTGCAGGGTTTTTCGTGCAACCTATTTCAAGGCCATTCAGGCATGCATGACGCTATGGCAATACCATTCCAATCCTGCCAACCCATTGGCCGTGTGGCGTTCAAGGTAAAAAAAATAATACCATCGTCGAGCCGTTCAGATCTGAAGTCCGTCAACACGATGCCCAATTTTACTGGACGTCAATTACCTCTCAATCAATGCTGAGCAAGCTGTGGACGTTTTAGTCATAAATCACACTTTGTGCTATATGATATAAAAAGTTGGACTTGATTATGAGGTGATAAGGAGATAAGACTCGTATTCAAATAACTTAATCGAGAAGTGCTATAACCGATCATGTGAATACAGTTAAAACATGCCAAACTCACGACTAGATGTGCGAGGACACCACGAAAAAGGGTCAGGACATCAGCAAATAACGATATTTGGCTCAGCAAGGCACCTACAGCATCGCCAATGCCAGGTCTCGGCGAGTTTGAAGGACTAAGTGAGTGCTGGCGGTGGCATCAAATAAGCGGGCAACTTTGCAACGCTAATTTGTAGCACGTCAACGTCGCACAAACACCCCATGACACAATCAAACAATGGCGTATTGAGGAGCATATTCACTAAATAGAAAAAAGTAACTTTTGTTGTCTAGAGCGGTCTTATCAGCTTAAAAGTATGCCAATATTTATAATCGGGCCTATTTCATCATATGTGATGCTGGCTTCTTTCTTTCCAAGCGTGCAACATACCCTTTAATTCGGACCTGGGATAAACGATAGCAAAGCAGTTATCGATTTTGCGCCACGTAGCCAGGCATCAACGCTGATGACGTACGCCAAAGCAGCAAAATAAATTACTTGAAAGCATCATTTGCAGCACTCTTCTGTGATTATGCGTGATCTGCCTACTGAGACATAATCGACGATTGCCAAGCTTTTAAATCTTGCTCTCCAGATTTCCATTGTGGCTGGAGTGTTCCTACGTATTCCAAGCATTTCAAGTTTTGCGCATTATAAACTTCAAAGAAACTTTTCTTGCTGTCAGGGTAAATGCCAAATTTCCCTAGTTTGGCTGCCGCCACCTGTCAGGGCTGCTGCAATGCTTCCTTGTTGCTAACTTTGTCGCTGCTAAAAAAACACCCAACGAAGCCAGTGGCGGTGCTGTGTGCCCGCAGCACCGGGCGTTCCTTTACAATTGCTGCATTTGTTGAGTCCGCTTACAACACTCATTGCAAATTTTTCTCAACTCAATATGTGTGGTTTCTTTGAAATTTTGCAAAGTCACGGGTTTGAGTTATGCATTCGAGTGTAACGGTGACTCACCTTTTTCGCCCCACGACAGGATAATTACGGCTGAATGACGACTATCGATCGCGACGGCAAACGGCACGTGCAAGTCCTGTCGTGGCACTTAGAATACTCGCTGACGGCAACTGGACGATCAACCGGCGGCTTTTTGACGACGCGAAAATGTAGGATTACAGCCCATTAGGTAAAATTGATGTTTGGACGGGACATTGAACAGGATAAGTGGTAAGTATAGGCAAGGAATCAGTGCATGTGCCGATGTAAACTTGGTGACGACTCTTCTTCGTCTCCTTGTCGCTCCTATCCTTGGTTATCGAGATTTAGCCACGGTTTCGAACGGCTACTCGTTGTCTTTGTTGTGGGTCACATTTTCAGGCCGCCCATGCGAAACTAATGAACTCAAAACAGCCCTTCCGTCACGTGCCACGCCCGAAGTCCGGACCGCAGCGGCTGGCGATCTTCTCGTGGAAAGCCGCCCCGTGCGCTCGCGCGCTGTGTTCAAATTCCACCATTCAGCGATCCGCCGTTCGATCCTGGCATGGCGCAAGGGACAATGGGACAAACATACAGACGCACCCCGTGAAAGTCGTATGTTGACGAGAGTGACCAGCCCGCTTCCCCGGGCGGCTGGTGAGGTGATTTTGATGTGCGTCTCATGTTACTGGCGAAGCAGGCGAATAGTATTCCTCAGGCAGGCAAATTTGTGTTTAATCATTTTCATCACTCTGAGAAATCATGGCGAGGAAGGTGGGCATATGTATGCCCGCTTATTTGATGCCATTTGCCCGATTCAAAAATATTTAAGTACACCATAACCACTCAACAATGTATTCTCCCTTCGGTCACTAAACCGACCATGCTTTGTCCATCGCAAAACACATCAACCTCAGCTTCAAAGTTTTGTACGCTTTAAAAGAGAAATTCCACAATGCAGCTTAAATCAGATGACCAAGACCCGCACTAACGTCGAATGCCAAACAGTTCTACGATCATGCCGAGAAAACAGCCCGTCCTGCCTGACACCATGGGGTGAATCCCTAACCACTTAGTCCAGAGTGGAGCAGTGGTGCGGAACAGTTTTTATGCACACTAATGAAACCATGACAATAATTCGAAAAAATAATTGCATAACGCGATGATCATACCGTTCCACAAAAGCTGGGTGAAACGTTTGCATAGAGTACACAGCTCCCTTGCCACATGATCCTGCGACGAAGCAGGTAAGACCGCAAACCGCATTGGCACATAAGGACAGTGTAACTCCACCAGATACCTAATGCTGTAATAATCTTACTTCACCTTTCAAATGCTGCCCTCAAAATATCAAAATGTACCTTACAGTTGGGGTGTTCATTGCGCGCCTCAAAACGCTTGAAAAATAACCCATTCTGGCTGTCGCTGCCAGCGCCAGACTGGCTATTTTTCAGCTGTCACGATCAACGCTGCTAGTGTTTCTGCTGCGCTCTGTTGTGATTCGAAAATACATCACTCGGCAACATTGCTGACGATGCTTTATCATGGTACCCTTGCTTAATTACAGATAACCACATTTGTGTAAACCACTTCGTCCAAACCTCTGCAATAAAATTGTAATCGAAAGGCAGATTAATACGCTTTGATTGCTATCGTGGCTCACCTCTTCCGCCCGCGACAAATGAATGAACAGAAGTTAAATAAAACTTTACGGGAAGCCGGCAACCACAGCGCGTGCGCGTTCCGACCTTTTTCATAGTACACTCGGTGGCGGCTACAGGGCGATCGATCGGTGGCAATGAATGTAAGAAATAAACAAAACTGTAGCCCTTTAGACAGAGTTGCTGTTTGAATGGATTAATGCGGGGGATGACCGCCGCGATCCCGTCGACAGTATCGGCGACAACGCATTGCATTTAATATCGCCTTTCGAAATGCTTGCATTCCCGGCACGCACGGTAATTACTGGCACGATGGTGTGTCGCACAAACTCGTGCTGCCTGTAAGAATTACAGGTGGTACATTGGCAGACGCTTTGAAGCTGGATTCACGCCTCAATCGCCTCTGGCGCCGAAATGTGGCATGAACGTAAAAAACGATTGGAAATGGGCAAATCCGGCGTGAGCACTACTCCGCACGTGACACAGAGAAATGCAGCCTGAGACGTGACGTCACGCGGTTCCCCGTTCCCTTTGCCATCAAAGCGTGTTAAGTTCGGATCACTCCGGTCCGCGGTTTCGTAAATCGGCTGCGGTTTCCAACGACCGCTCGTCTCCATCGGCGTGGGTCTTTTTTCGGACCATCCATGCAGAACAATAGGCCAAAAATTAATCTTGCAACAAGCGTCAGGCACCGCCGGTTGACCATGCCGGCACCAAACTTGTCGGCACGCCATCGTGTGCACACCTGTACTGTGTCAAAATTTGGGTCATGGTTTCAGTAATTTCAGTGCAGTAATGGGGTAAGTCCCTAAACACTTTGACTTAAATAGAGTAGTGGCCGCGGGCCGTCCGTTCCGCCCCCCCCCCCCCCCCCCCATTCATATCCACGTGCTGTAAGGGTTAATATGAACACTAGGAAGGCCATACTAATGATTCACTAAGTAACCGCATGATGTAACGGGCGCTGCGTTTCTTTAAAGCTGAACCAAACGCTCGCATAGCGTACATAGGTTCCTTGCCACATAGTCCTGCGGCAAAGCGGATTAGACATTAAGCCGCAGTAGCGCGTGGGCATCTTATAAAACCATCAAAGGCTCAGACTGTAATTATCATACTTCATCTTGCAAAAAAGCTTAGTTAATTAATTTTTCAAAATTAATATTTTATTTTGGCACAAGGCGTAAAGCTCATCGACTGACAGCTGCAAAACATTTAGCAGCGACACCTCAAGATGTGTTGAACTATCGCGAATGCTGGACAATTGGGCGATGGGGGAGACCTAACTCCCGGCCAGCATTAGGCTACCAACTGAGGGTCATCATCAATATAAATAAACCGCCTTAACAGTTCTCCTCAGAATACTATAGTAGATTGACGGCTCCCATACGTTTTCAAACATGTCACAGTAAAAGAGAACGTCCTCTTCTTAGCGATTATGTCCAGAACTCAGATCACATCACAGATCACAGATCAGATCAGAACTCAGAACACGTGAACTCAGATCACAACTAAAATAAGGTCTGGTTCATTCAGGTTAGCTCAGGCCACATCATGTCAGATTCTGTAATACTTTCTGTAATAATGCATCTTGCTGCCATTTCTTGTTTTATTACTTGATCACTAAATCATAACACCAAACAAATCAAGCCCAGCCAGCCACAAACGACGTGGGAAATAATGTAAGGACAGCCTGAAACGTCATCAGGTCAAGCTGTCACACAAAATTATATTGATCATGCTTGTTATCATGAGCCGCAAGGTTGGATTGGCCCGTTGCATGTGTCAAGTGGTCATAAAACCATTAAAAAAATGCGGGTTGCCATGCATAAGCAATCATGCCGAAGCTCTGATTGAATCAAGAGATCATTAACCCATAAGAATATCACCATCAAGAAGATAAAAATTTAGAAAGCCGAAAATGTAAGCATGGACTGGCACTGGTTATCATGGGCGAGCGCATAACAGCAATTAACTGGTAAATTACCATGGTGCTATGGGTTTGAGCACCCGTTTGTACCAGCGTTTCGCTGCTAAAACGGAACATTATTGGCTGGATGAGCTTGAAGAAACCTGGTAGTTCAGCATTAGACTATTCGTCTTCTAGAAAAGTTCACTCACATATAAAACGTGGAGTCTATTTCGAACGTCCATGGAATTATTTTGCTTGCAAATTTATCTTCACGCGCCACATCCTGCACGGTGAAATGCTGCAGACGTGGTGGTGTCGGAACGCAACTGTGTGTATTCAAAATCGGGTCAGAATGCATTCGGTTTCAACTGAAAGGGAGACGTGAGTTAACTGTGTTTGAAGCCGAGTGACCAAATCCTGCGGACATAGCTGTTTTATTTACACGGTTTCGAATGAAGGTCAATTTGTCCCCACTCAAGGTTTTCCAAAATAAGTTCCGAACGAAGAGATATAGCCATGCCAAACTTTGCATAGTTGCAGGCAAATGAATAGCGAATCTTTTTGCATAAACGCTATACGTACCTTGTGAGGTCCGTGACCTATGGCTGGTCAAAATCAGGTCATGACACATTTCTAGGATAGTTCCTGAGACAAAAAAAAACAATCGAATTTTAATTTCAACAAATTGCATTAACCTACAGTCAGGCATTAAGGGTCAGAACGAGTCCAAAACTAACCTGCAATTTTACTCGTGGACTTTCATTTTGTGGCAGTTTCTGCTGCTCATTTCAACGCTGTTAACCAAACAAGGCTGCCAAATGTATCTGTCACCAATACACAAATATATTTACCAGCAACCCAACTTGGCTGACCGCAACAAAAATGTTTCTTGGATTTCTTCCAGATAAAAGTAGGTTACTGACCTTCATTTGGCCACGTTAGAGTTTTGCTGTAGAAACATGCCGCCTAGCGTAATTCTTGATGCCTATTCAACTGTCGAGATAAACGCGATTTCTTACAATTCTGGTCATCATGACCTTTTAAAGGTAAAAAGGGCCAGTTACTTTAAGTGAAAACCAATGACCTATTGTTTAGAACAGGCATCTATGATCAAGGACACCTGGGGGCACTTTGAACACCAATCTGGGGTTTTTCCTTGTTTGACGTTATTTGACCACAAGGTCGCACCTTAGGAACCTCAAATTTGACACAATGAAGTTCACATATAGATCATCCCACTATTGGAACTTGGTATTTCTGGCTTTCTTATTTTTAGATCTCAGGGGTCACATTGCCCCCACGACCCCCTCCCCCAGCGAAAGATATTCAACCGGCCACCCGGGCGCGTGCTAACGGTCGCATATAT
This sequence comes from Pollicipes pollicipes, assembly GCF_011947565.3. Lineage (NCBI taxonomy): Eukaryota > Metazoa > Arthropoda > Thecostraca > Pollicipedomorpha > Pollicipedidae > Pollicipes > Pollicipes pollicipes. Next base: position 17,626,669 of record NW_023596136.1, on the reverse strand, counting down.
ATATATATATATATATATATATATATATATATATATATATATATATATATATATGTACTCCAATGTACTCCGACTGTAGGAAACAGGTTCAATGCTCCTGACGTATTCTCATCGCAGCATTTCGGGGGTGGGGCTGCTGTGTATCGTCTGCACCGGGTGCAGGAAATCATCGACTTCTGAGACATGTGGTGATCGCATCTTGCGGTACGCGGTACTTCATGTGGGCGCTGCTGTTTATCTTCCCTGGTGAACAGCAAGGGAGGATTTGGACGGTAAGGGATAAATGAAGCAAAGAAAAGCCCAATCTATAACAAGAGACAAGTGCAACGATGAAAACTTTTGGCTACGGGCTTGGTGTGTAATGCTGGGGTGTACATCCATGATCCAAGTTACAGTTGGTAATGTGCTTTGTACTTAGACATCAGAAACTCTTGACTCCCGGCGCTGCCTCTTGTCGGAGTTAGAGAGTGACAACACAGCTGACAAACAAGAAGGCCACCTTCGTGTTATGTCAAAACGAAAGCTCCGCGCTATTTTGCCACAGTATAATATAACAGCTATAATATAATATATCAGTTACATCTTGGACAAAGTGCAAAGTCCAGTGAGAAACTCGGCCAAGAAAACATTTATCATATACGTGGCATGCTCTTGGCAGTTACACCGAATAACTTTGTACTCGAGGTAGTTTATCAGCTGTGGTGCTGGCCGTAGTGCGCAGACACAGCGGCCTATTGACCCTGTTCAGACCGGAATCCGCTTCCACCGGCACGTCCGTTATAGAGTTATCACGCTGCTCGGTCCTGATTCCTGAGCCTCATAGCAGAGCCAGCGCGTGTGCAGGCCTCCCGACGCTCTGCCTTATCGAGGCGGAGCATTTTGCGGTTAACTGGTCCGACCACCACGTCCGCAAACCGACAGGCTAATGCAGAAGGTCTACGGCGTGGGGCAGGCGAGGCCACGTGGGAATGCGACTGCATTTTCTGAACAAATGTCTGCATCAGAAGCACCCATCCAACGTGTCGTGCATTCTGGTACCGCCTACCGTGTGCATATAACTGGCAGTGTTTATGCCTTTAGTGACCAGTTGCAAGCCAGTGGTGATGTACATATTCCCCGAACAGCAAAAGTTTTCTTGCATGAGAGACTTCACCCAGCACCTGTGTCAAAATGCAGGCCAGTCTTCAGTGCGTGGCTGTTGAGCCTCTCGCGGCCAAAGACGTCCACAGCCGCCTCGCCGGTCAGCCAGTGTTCATTGCGTGGCTGTTGAGCCTCTCGCGGCCAAAGACGTCCACAGCCGCCTCGCTGGTCAGCCAGTGTTCAGTGCGTGGCTGTTGAGCCTCTCGCGGTCAAAGACGTCCACAGCCGCCTCGCTGGTCAGCCAGTGTTCATTGCGTGGCTGTTGAGCCTCTCGCGGCCAAAGACGTCCACAGCCGTCTCGCTGGTCAGCCAGTGTTCAGTGCGTAGCTGTTGAGCCTCTCGCGGCCAAAGACGTCCACAGCCGCCTCGCTGGTCAGCTTGACGGTGCGCTGCTCTATTGGCTGATTGCATCTTAAACTGCGCATCGGTTGCCACGGTCTTGACCTTGGAGGGTTGGAAGGCCCCGCTCTGAACAAATTGGGGCCCCTAGCCGGTCAGGTAATTTAAAAGGAACTGGCAGCATAGCGATGGCAATAATACACGTGATCAGCCCTATAGAAGACAGTCATTTGCTTTTCCACGACTCGACCACGGCTGTGAAAATGGGTTCAACATAAACCTGCTTGCCATTCGGCAGACGTTGCTGTCTGTCCAGCTGTCTAAATCCTAACCATTACGCGCGCGATATGACAGAGGCTCCAGTATGGAAATACCGAAACAACAATTTGACATGCACAAGATCCAAGACGTCACTTTCCGAGTTATTCGGACCTCCAAAGGATCGCAGACAGGTCCGCTTGAGGATCCGTCTACGTTAACACTGTAAGCAGTGCATACTGGTGGCAAATGACAGATGAATGGCGTTCAGCTGGGTTTCCCGTCCTAAATCTTCGAAGAATGTGTGGAAACTACGCCAGTGAGGTCATCTTACAAGCGATGTTGCCAGCTCATAACGGATGTATAACCTTGTCCTGGCTCTGTGTTCTGGTCTAGGATTGAGTGTTTTTATTTTGGTAGTTTCAGAACTTTGTTTCAAAAAGCTGGGTCAAAGACACTTTACAGCCCACACGATCAATCGTTTTGTAAATTGTATTAACTGAAGGCACATTGGGAATGGACGTAAAGAAACTGTAGGATAATATTTAAGTGGAGGCGAATGCTTTCGAAAAGTTGAAAAGGGTCACCTGACGAATTTCATTGAAAAGTTCAAAAAAGTATTGGGTTATGAGTGAAAGTCATGCGAACTCAAAGGAATGCGAGGTTATGGAATAGCTCAGATGACTCCATAGCGACCTTTGGAAAAGGCAGTGGCTTGACCCGAATGGTCACAGCTGTCTTCTTTCGACACACCGAAAGCTAGGTAAAAAACCAAGAGATCGTTCGGCACCATTTGACCCAAGTATACAGTTCTACTGCAAAAGACGTCATGAGACGACTTCTTTATAGCTGTGAAGTGCGTACGGAACGGCTCTTTTGCCTATCCCTGCCAGAGATTTTTACCCGGCAGTCAAGACCTTCCTGAGAAGCAGATTGCAGCGCTGATGGGACCAGGTGGGGGGCAATAAGCTCAGGGCAATAAAGACAGAGTTGGGCTTGTGGTCGTCATGCTCTCGCAGTGTGCGGTGGGAAGAGGTGGTTTTATGCAGGCTGCGCATTGGGCATACTTATGCCACCCATGGCCATCTGTTACATGGAGCCGACAGACCCCTATGCCAGCGGTGTGGTGCCGTCCTGACTGTCCATCATGTCATTATATCATGTCCATGCCTCTTCGAAGAACGACGACGTCACTTTGGTTCACAGGCTTCACCCCGACGATAAACGATGTGCTTGGTGACAGTTCCTCCTTTCTTGGTCCCAAACAGCTCTTTTCGTTTTTAAAAGACATTGATTTTCAAGTCATTTTCACACCGTACTAATTAAGTAACAGCATAGTTATGGGCGCAAAATGACCACTGCAGTCGACGCGCCCGAAAACTCCAATGAACAACAAAAAAGTACGGAACGGCTCCATTTTTTTTGGAGGGGGGGCCTTCTTCCCCTAGTGCGTCTGTTGTGGAAGCGGTATTGTAGCGTATTCCTAGAGCCGTCCGAAGCCAGGATATAACGAGTCTTTAGTCTCCACCTGCGTGAATGGCCAGTTCAGGGGTCAGACCCGTAAAGTAACTTCCGTGTCTCAGCACGAAAAATGGCTTAACTTCTCCGCGAAATACGCAAAAACCAGCCTCTTTGCGCCACGCCAACTGAATAGGAAACACACGTCTAGGTACCCGTTTGAGGAAGCTCGCCCTCTCCCTCACCTCCACCAGGACTCTGCTGCGCCACAGCAGTGGGTGCCATGGCCACATCTAACGCCGTCCTGGCGCGATAAGGGACGACTCGTGACAGCTGTCGGGCGAGCAGCGCCGCCGCCACCGGTCCGGTGTTCCCTGTCCCCCGTCCAGCGCTGGACGGGCGGCCACAAACGGAGCCGCCGGGGTGCGGCGCCGTAGCTCGTATTCAGGTGTCCGCCGGCATCAGCGGCTCACTGTCACCGAGCTGTGCTGCGCCGCTCCAACCGGGGTTTGACTAGGTGGCCGCCGACGGCCGCAGAGAATGGCGCCGTTCACACCTGGCCAGTACGGGGAGAGGTGCTGCCGGTCATACCCGGCCAGGACGGGAGGGGGGGGGGGGACCGCCGTCACACCTGGCCAGTACGGGGAGAGGTGCTGCCGGTCACACCCGGCCAGGACGGGAGGGGGGGGGGGGACTGCCGTTCATACCTGGCCAGTACGGGGAGAGGTGCTGCCTGTCACACCCGGCCAGGACGGGAGGGGGGGGGACTGCCGTTCATACCTGGCCAGTACGGGGAGAGGTGCTGCCGGTCACACCCGGCCAGGACGGGAGGGGGGGGGGGACTGCCGGTCATACCCGGCCAGGACGGGAGGGGGGGGGACTGCCGTTCATACCTGGCCAGTACGGGGAGAGGTGCTGCCGGTCATACCCGGCCAGGACGGGAGGGGGGGGGGGGGGGACTGCCGTTCACACTCTGCCAGGACGGGGAGAGGTGCGGCCGGTCAGAGACGGTTTTACCCTCTGTACGATTTGTCCTGGAACGAACCATACGGCATGGAAACCCAATATCACCAGAGTTAAAAATTTCGGACAGCCAATTCGATGCGTTTCGGCCTGTTAAAATTTGGTTGCACATGAGATGTTTTCGCTGTTGTAGCTATCCACCCCTTTTCAGCAATACCGTGTTATTCTGCACCCATGTCTTTGGAACACTTAGAATAAATCCACGTTTTACCTACAATTTCTATGACACAGCCGTAGTAATCAGTCATGGCTGGCTGTCTCGTTAGGTCAAAGGCCAAATTGTGTTTTGTTTTCCTACATGGGTTTTTACAGAAGCAACATGTAAACCTCTTTTAAGACCACTATAGCCTTCAGCTAGTTCAGCTACTCACATGCGTAGGCTTTCTGGGGCCATTTTATGACCTTCCAAAACATTGACTTGGTATGGCGCTGTACATGAAATATTCATGGACTATAATGTGACCGGTAGACTGATGCCTAGTAACCTAACTTGGGGCACATTTCAAGGGTGGATTTGACGTGGCACTGATCCTTAATCATCCTTGCACCACCATTCACGAGTGCAAGCCATTCAGATTCATAATATTACTTGGACTGGCATGACACCGACTTCAAGATCTAGCCTCGTGACGTCATGACATTTGATGGCATTGAAAAGAGCATTGAGCATTTATGAAATTTGTCATTGAAACAACTTTGCACTTAAAAACTACGACAAATGAGGCATGGGTTAAGTGGAGCCCAGGATGCATACGCAGGACGTATTTGCCGCATTTGTGAGGTATGCCATGGCCTGAATCATCATGCCAAAGAGCTGCATGAAGCACATGAACTCATGCATGGCATGAATGGCAGCATGACTCGATTGGCCAGATTGACCTTTTATTATTGGAGTGTGTTTTTTGAAACTGATGCAATACAACAGTTCAGCACTTGAGGTTTTCAGGCAAAAGCATAGATCGGCCAGTGGGAGCGACGGAAACTGCTGATCTTCGGCATTTATGACTTCAAAGGCACAATACTTTGGTGCCTACCATAAATCGACAATCGTGGCATCAGTGCAAGTCAACAAACAAGGTAACAACAAATATCAGTAGGCAACTGGTGGCGACGTCAAATTGCAATAACATCTCCGTCATTCAAACTGGAAATTATACGTGACATGCAGAATTATTTAAAACTGAGGGGCAAGGCAAAATATGGTTTTCTAATAGTCCTTTAACATCTTAAGTCAGTGGCTTGAACGCTCTCAGTACTCTATGAGGATCTATCGATAGCAGGCCCTCTCTGAGGCTGTGAATTTTCATCAAGATTATACTGCACACTCTAAACTAGTCTAAAACTCGAATAAGATTGATGTAAAATTAATGAGCAACACCAATCTCAAAACATGCCTGGAGAGGGCATGTCTGCTGACATCACGAATTTGTAAGCTTTTTATAAAATTGTCTTCGATTTTACGGCTGTAATCTAGAATGTGCGGTACAACATACTCTTTGAGCAGCTGTGCGAGGTCAAGCCATGTTGGAAACGTGCTGCGGTTTCGCTGCCCAGCCACATAAGGCATGGAGTCGTCCTTATCCATGACTAACGGTGGCACTAAACATAAACACGGCGGGAAGGTCGGTATTCACGGCGGGAAGGTTGGTTTTGACGGCGGGAAGGTCGGTATTCACGGCGGGAAGGTTGGTTTTGACGGCGGGAAGGTCGGTATTCACGGCGGGAAGGTTGGTTTTGACGGCGGGAAGGTCGGTATTCACGGCGGGAAGGTCGGTATTCACGGCGGGAAGGTCGGTATTCACGGCGGGAAGGTCGGTTTTCACGGCGGGAAGGTCGGTATTCACGGCGGGAAGGTTGGTTTTGACGGCGGGAAGGTCGGTTCTCACGGCGAGCATCACCGTGCAGAGGCATCCCAGGTTAAGGGAGCTTCGCGTGGCTTTATTACACGCGAATATGTGTCCTGTTATTGTCAAAGATATTAAAGCTAGTTTTCTTTCTGAGGTACGCATCTTTTGCTTCTCCAAAGCAAAAGTTGCCAACTGTTATTGACGTAAGGTGCACGATGAACAAACGTGAGTGAGATCCAACGGGTGTTGCTCAATAGTAGGATTATGCGCATAGTGTGTATACGCATACACGTACACATGTATGCGCACATACATATATGCCTACATGCATGTATATATACATACATACACACACAAGTATATACATACTACACGCATGCCTATATATATATATATATATATATATATATATATATATATATATATATATATATATATATACATATATATACATATATGTATATATATACATATATATTTACATACACACACACATATATATATATATATATATATATATATATATCTTTATATATATATACATATATATATACATATATATTTATATATATATATATATATATATACTTAGTGTGTGTGCATATACACACGCAAGCATACTTACACTCATGCATACAAACGTGTGCACATGACATACGCGCTGTGATCCCGTTGAAGGGTTTGTGCAATTACCACGTGTCTGTAAGTGTATGTATGGGTGTATGTATGTAGAAACCTATGCCCGGAATCATTCAGGCCACTCCAACCTGTTCGTGATTGTCATCGGGAGGAGGCCCAGCAAAGTAGGGATCAGCAAGGCAGACGTGTTGAATGATTTTAGGAGATTATATCAGCGCTGATATCGAACTGCAGTCACTCGATCTGATTCATGCTTGATTATCGTGTGCATTCTTGTAAAAGTGTGGGCTAATCTTTGTGCTATTGTGGTGATACAGGCAACGCGGCGTTAAAAGCCAATAACAGTTGCAAAGACACTGACAAAACATTGTCTGGGTAAAAGCCAACGCACCGATCTTTGGGCTATCCGTCCTTGTGCAATTACCGCTATTCTGTCATGGTTCGTTTAATCTCCGATGCCATTGATCAAGAAGCAGAGCAGTGGTATCGAATTCAGGGAACCTCCACACAAATCCTTACACTTTCCACTGGTGACATGACGTCACCTGCACCTTGATTATCTCGTCATTCAAAATGCAGCTAATCCAAGACGACACGTTCTTTTCCACACGGGCGAATGTGGTTAAACCAGCCGGCTTGGCCTTCCAAGGAGAGGATTGTCGGAACGACATCGTGACATTCGGATGCATCTGGATGAAACCAAATAGAAATTTAAGCAGCGTGTTGGTGGAATATACAAGCACAAACGCCGTGTGCGTGCGTAAGGCTGTATATTAAACTTAACTGCATGCATTGTTCGCGTTAGTGGCGGTGGCATCAGAGTTTTAGCTAAGCATTGCTTTTTGGGAGGACTGTAACCCTGCCCGAACGGAGTGGCTCGAACCATGAGGTAATGTTGCCATTGTATGCAAACCAAATCTTACTGAGGATTTTGACTTGGGCACGTCATGGGTAGGATCGATCCACGGATTGTGGATCCATCCGTAGGCCGGATTGGACCGACTCAGATATTTCTACCAAAACATGAACTAGGGCCGAACCGGATTTTCAGCTTTGCAAGCTTACACATACTGAACGGATTGAAGACCAATCGCATAAAAATTAACATTAAATGCTTCATGAAATGCTCTATGAAGCCAACAACTCATCAAAACTTTAAACCAGTAAAATATTTCACTTACAATTCGAAGTAATGCGCAAACAGGCTGCATGGCACATAACTAGTCAAGTAATATACAAACAAAGTTTATGTTGTACAGGTCACCTTGTCACATTGATATGAATGCGTAACACTCATATATACTGTTGTGGAAAACGAGGGTTCTCATTCCTCCCAATAAAACTAAATTGTCTCGTCTCGTCGCGTCTTACACTAAAGAGGCGCTTGAATTAAGAACTAATATATGGCTTCGGAAACACCAGATTGACTCAAAACTGTGCTCCTGAATTACCAGTTTATTTTGTGCATCATAACTGCCGACCTCCGGGGTACTTATCCGAAAGCGAATTTATCGAACTTCTGGGCCCAAGCTGGCATTCATGTGGATTTATGCAGATTTGACCTGGGCTGGGGAGATCACTCGACGGGACAAAATAGTGAAATCGGTTTAGTCTAGGTCGGTGTACCGAAGCGGGTACAGGCGCATATCCCACCTTCCTGCCTGACATATCTTGGATGAGCTGTCGGGAAAACAGCGCAAGAGGCCAGGGCGCCCCAAGCTCCTCGGCCGGCAGTCCCGACCCGAGCCTGGTCAGGCACATTCGCACGCCTCCATCTAACGCGACTGGTGAAGTCAATGTACACTGAGGTCTCGTCCTTCACCAGAGTTGGGCCCTGACGGCTGCTAGTTTCATGATGCAAAGGGTGCCGCTGATTTGCTCCACCTTTGCCCAGAAAATACTGGATAAGTCTCGCTCGAGCCCCATAAGCACTCTAAGAGCACATCACATTCTACGTTCATAAGCTTTTAGCCAGTCATATTGAATGCACCGGATCAATTAATAACGAGATTCCTCGTCTGACAAAAGGCTTTAGCTACACGACCATCCACCGTGCAATGACATCGGGTCAGTGCAGAAGCGGGGTCAGATGCATTCCAGCAAGTCCATTGTCTCCACCGCCGGCTTCAGCACCCGGAGTGCCGTACGGATGTCTCCACCGCCGGCTTCAGCACCCGGAGTGCCGTATGGACGACGCCAGCGTCGGACTGCAACTTGGAGGTCACACATCCACCTTGCTAACGTGCTGTTTGAGGGCAGGGAACGCACATGACATGCTGGGCGAATGGGCAGGTCTTCCGGCCACGGAGCACAGTGCGACAGCATTTCCTTCTTTCAACCCCTTCATCGACTCTTGGCCAATGGTTGCTGGCTGAGTTGCTAGGCTGAGTGACGTGGTTGCCGCTGATTTAAGACGCCATCGCCCTGGACGTTCTGCAGGCCCCGAGTATTCCGCAGGAGCTGGCACACATGGCGCAGTAGGCTAGCAAGCCCTACTACCAACAAGTTCAGATGGGTAGTTCGGTGCTGGGCATGCCACTTCATCCGCCGAAACCCAGACAGGTTTGCTTGCGTTCCAGCAACAAACGCTGGCATGATGGTGACAAAAGCTCTGACAGTAAATAAACACAGATTGGGGAGGGAGGGGGGGGGGGGGGAATGACCGGGCTGTTATGGACCCGAACATTAAGTAACTGTTCTACCCGTCAAATTTGTTAAATCCCCAGCACATGCACCAGGGACGAACACCCAAGCCCACTCCCTTCCAATGTGGGCTCATACGGCCACAACTTTTTGTTTTAGAACTGAACTGGCATAGATGGAAGCTAAATGCTCAAACACTTGCATGCGCAGTCTTGAATTCAAGGAACCATCCCACCATTTTTCTACTTTTCACTTCTTGTTAAATCAGACGCGTACAACTTTATCAGTAGTGCCAGTTTTCTCAAAGCCCCTCTGAAGAGCTCAGAATTTAGATTTGGGGTAGGCAACCCTGCGGGAGAGATCTCCATTAACCCCATGCTCACTACCAAGAAAGTAATACGCTTAATTTGCCTTGTTCTTCCCAATGTGTGTGTCCCGCAATATTTGCAACGCACTAATGCGTCAAAATGTGTGGGTAATGCATTTTAAGGAAGCTTGCAGCACTCTGTTTAGACAACACGATATGCGAGCATGAACCTATTGTCACTTGAATTCAACGGAGCGTCATACTATGGTTGGGATATCTGCCCCGCGGCGTTTGCCACAGTGACTCTTTTAGAGGCGCACTTTGGCTTTGGAAATAGGAGTATCACATGATCCATGTGACGCACTGGTTCAAACTTCAACCAACCTCATTCTCGGTAACAGACCCTTGCTCGCTGGGCCATTCACAAGCGTTCTTTTGTTTGCACCAGTAGAGGTGCGCACGGCTGTTGACGACGGTGGTCGTGACCGCAGGGCAGAAGCGTGGTGCTGTTACGAAGCATTTACAGCGTAAGTTGGACTCGAAAATGATCCAAATTGATGCCCTTGTTATGTTTTGACTGTACTGCAGTGGCACTATCCAGCGTTATGATTAGACTAACAGCCCTGAGGTTTCACTGGAGTATGTTTTTGACGTATGTCCCAAAGGTGAGATATTCCCTGTAGGCTATCATAGTACCTCCAGACCATTGGGTGGCAAAATGAAGCTTGCAGACCACTAACAAGTGACTTTGAGTGCAACTTAGAGATCATCTAGTCCTACTGCGCTTGCAAAAAATGAAGCTTAGTGGACGCTGATGACATGTTGTGCTGTTGTTGCCCCGATCAACGCAAAAGGTCATCTGGTGTTCGGGTCTCGTCGCTGTCCCCGCCCAGCAAATGTTCTCCCAGACGACTCGCAGTCTGTTATCACACAGCCATCTCTTTTAGGCACTGTGGGTCCCTGATACACCCCCTCATCATTCCAAGGACCCCGACCGACCGATGCAAACGGTATGGTTACATCACGTGTCGATAGCGACAATTTAAGTTATCCATTATAAATATCCTTGAGTCCATAATATATATGAGTTAAGGACAGCGTTTTCCAACCAATGATATAATATTTCAGAGCTATGCTCTTTTGTACCCAGTGTAATTTTTATGTTGTGGTATTTTTTTAGCCGTTCTTACGTTTTGTAGGGCATAACACCTAGGTGATATCAGCATTGAAAGTTACCATTTGCCTGCATAGAGATGCCTCTGACGCCCAAGATAATGGGGTAGAAAGCGATTCGGATATTTCTCATCAGAACAATAGGAAGCTAGCCGTTCACGGGACTTAAAAAGGACAGGTTCACTGACCCGCCGTCCATACTATGATACACAAGTGGCGTGTTTTAGAACTCAGCTCGCTATGAGCCTGAGCAAACCGGTCAATTTCAGCCGATGAAGTCAAAAAATTTTATTGGCATAAATTTATGGTAACTTTCATCGAACTATTAGGAGCAATGTATATAATGTGTTACGGTCTTTTGTTCACAGCTAACTGAACTTTCAGTTAGCTGTGAACAATACACACATCCATGTAATTTTCATCACGTCTGTTGGCCGAGACCATAGCTCGTACTCAAGCGTGAACTGAAAATGGTAGCACTGCCACCTCCCCCCCCCCCTCGGTCGATTGGTAGTCACCCTATCGGGCTGGCACTTTGAGAATCGCTTCATGATATGCAGGCGGTGCATTCGCGTTTCGTGTGCGGCTGCTTTCACGTCTTTATCTGTCCTGGCTGCCGATCTATGACATCAATTCTCAAACACGACCCAAACAGCCATGATGGGCGCTCTGGTTTGCACTACCAGCTTCATATGTCGAACAAACTTCTATGAGGACGATTACTTGTCCATGCTACATCAAATGGCATCGATTTCGCCTCGTTTCTACGCCGGGTGGTTAAATGCTAGCTTAAATTTGATAGCACATTTTTTCCCTGTGCAGCTTTTGGTAATTACCACATTTTATGTCTATCATGTTCATCGACTGGAAAATATCATAATTCGTTCACAACCAAACTGTCCAGCAATATGATTCTTGATGACGCGTGTCGCACAAAAATGCCTTGAGTGTATTCTGCATAGTTCGCAAAGGGTTATTTTGCAAACTTTGCAGTATACAGTTGTCTTTCTTTCTGCAGTGAACTGCATGAAGCTGCGACCGGTGATTTCAAACATATCCGGTTCCGGAAAGCGTGACATCTCGGTCGTTAGTGGCCGGGCTCAACGAAACTTTTGCACCGTTCACGTAAGGCTCTCATGTAATGCAGCATGCAGTGGGTATGGGCGGTTTTGCTCAAGACTGTATCACAAGGTTGATCATTCGATGTTGATCAAGGTTGATCATCACACTAACTGAGTCCACCCAAAAGGTGGACCCAGCAAGTGTGGGGGGAGGGGGAATAATCGTTTCGTTTGAAGCCTTTAAAGGCATCATCGATTAGCGCCGTTAAATCAAATGTTTCCAGGCAATGTGCCATAGTGCTGCTACTGGGTGGCGAAATCCAGCGAGGAGCTGGTGCAGTTCGCAATATTAACCACACAGCAAAGAACAAAAGTGTGTTCAGCGCCACAATACTTCGTAAGAGTTGCGGCACAATGGCCAAGACACGATAAATCGGCCGTGCACACAAACGCTCCCGCAATACCTCTGTGAAGGACGATAGAAGCTTTGAATAAGAAATGGAACTTATTACATGGCGAATGCCATTTCATGAATGCATGTTCTGCAACAATGCTTGGAAGTCGCACTCGCCAAACGTGCTCCAAACCACAGCGGACGCTTCGGTGGCTGTCCGGGTGTTTTTACATTCACTGCTCCGTGGCAATGCGCCAGCGACGTCGTTGAGGGGCTTTCATTTCCACGACTGAGTGCTGTGTGACAGTTCCCCAGCTTGATCTTTATGGCACCATTCTCGGGAACTTTTGCCATGGTCTGATGTTCGACTTGTTTTAAGCAGACTTGTTTAAGTCATTGAGCTGCGCCGCACGTAGGGCATTTGTTTCGTCGTATGCACGTTAGTTTCTTTTTGACAATGCAGATATGACAGTTCAGCACAGCACGGCTATAAAATGATCAGCCTGCCAGCAGTAAAATCACGATCGATTTTACGCGTATTGTATTCAGCCGGCTCAGCCCAGCGGCTATCATCGTATGGTAATCGTAAGCCTTGCATCCGCGCCCAAAGAATTTCCGGCAGAGTCAGTTGGCATGTGACCGCACAATGTTTCTGCACTTGCAGACAAAAAAGAACTCGCGAGGCCAAGGCGCTGTTGTCCAAGGTGTCTTTACCTGTCGCAAACGAGATAAGCGCACCTCTAGCGCTGGGTGATCTGACGCGCAGCTGAGGGGCCGCCGCCGCTGCCGGATTACACGGCTGCGTGGGCCGCCACGATGGCCGGGGCGGCTCGTCCGAAACTGCGTCATAACTCCTGCGGCCGGCCGGACGCCAAGTATCATGAACATCCATCATGCAAGGCTCGGATCGGCAACAAGGATAATTACCCAGATTCGCCAGTAAATCCATCAAAATATGCGCTTATGGTAATGCCCGCCGGCTCGGCTGCGGTTTCTGGTCGCTGGAGGGACGTGGATTTATGACTTATTGGTTGCCATGCCGACAGGAAGATTGGTCGTGCAATGAGGCCGGCCGTGTGCAGACAACATTGAATGCTGCAAGTACCGAACAGCGCGTCTCATGCGAGAAACGTGTTCTGTAATTACGCGTGAACCAGATATCAGGCAATCTTACCGCAATCAGCCCTTCACACTACGAAGTTCTCTCACAAAATCGCCTGTAGGCTACGCAGCACAGCGATGTCCCGGGAAATATGCTGTGATAAGTGAGATCTAAAACTTGGCAAAATGGCTCGATGATAACTCGCTAGGTCCTGATTTACCACTTCCTTTATGTTTCAGGAACGGATGCAAAAGTTTCCGTCCCTGACTGCCCTTCCGTTTTTACAAGGCGTTGGTTTTGGAATACCTCATTGCGCTTCAGTGTTGTACGGTGTTTAGCAGAACATGCGTGCCCAGGAATACATCATGCTTCCTAGTTATCTCTTATCAATGACGAGGGCACCGAATTATCAGCTACTGTTATTACCATCTTGTGAAAGACGGCACCCTCTGAAGTGAACGACGCTCGATCAATACGATTAACGCAGTGTACAGAACAAACTGTCACTTGCCTCCGGCGGCAAACTGAACACGCCCAGCTGCATACCTTTGTGCAAAATCAGTTGTGATTATTACCTTGGAGACGGCTATCTTCTGCACCTATTATCATTCAGATTAATTAATCACCGACGGATGCAAAAGAAAACCGTTTGGCTAACAGCAAGCGACTCAGTGTATTGACGGATACCCGATGCTCCGAACAGCGCCGGTCAGGCGGCCTCAGCCAAGGTCAGCGCTGTTGACAGTCTCCGGTGGCCACGCTACGAACCCTGCTCGGGTCGCGCGGACTCGGCGACCCCGCGGCCGCCAGGCCGGTGGGCCGCGAGCTCCCCCTGCATATCGTCGTCGTGTGACAGATCTGACCGGCGGCAGGACCGCAGCCCGTCCGCCGACCCCGACAGCTGTCAGGCCTGTCATGCGGCGCCGGTCGGCCGGCTGCCGGGCCAACCTGGACACCGGCCGGGGGCCGCGTCTCGCGTGAAGCGCAGGACGCTCGGAGGCCGGGCTGGCAACAGCTATCGGACCGGCGACATACAAAACTGCTCATGACACGGGCGAGTAATGAGGTAAATACGTATCCGCGCGCACGGCTAGACAATGGAGTACCAGCACGGAGGAGCTCCGTGCCCGTCACTTAACCAGCGCACCGGGTGAAAGCACACGCCACAGGCAAAAAATCGCAGCGGAACATTGCATTGTCATCGCTTAAAAGGGCATCTGTTTTAACTGCTCACGTGTGATACATCACGTGAAACAGACGTCAGGTCACAACAACTCCATGCAAAGGTAATCTTAATATAATGGACTAGATTCACGTGATATGCTATCCTACCTCTATCTATGCCTGCAGCGATTTGCAAACAAAACCAGGCATATCTAACAGATGATGCAATGATTATACAAAGAATGACGTGTAATGATAAATGGCACAATGGGCAATTGAACGTCATTTGTCCGACGATTAAGACATGCAGTTGCATAATTCATGTTCCGCGCAATGACACCGCATCACAAGGACAGGAGTTTATCTGCAACCGGTCGCCAACACCACTGAGCCTGCCAAGCCCCGGCGGTACACCTCACGGGAGCCTCCTGATGATCGGCGCGTCACGCCGCAGCCGTCACGGGCTCGGCAGGTCGCTGAAGTCGGAGCAGCTGAAGTCGAGGGCGTCGCTGTCGCTCCTGATGTCGAGCAGCAGGTCCAGGCCACCGGGCAGCTGGAAGTCGGTCAGGTCCTCGATCGTGTCCAGCGGGTCGGGCAGCTCGCTGGAAGCGTCTGTCAGCACGGACGAGGTGGACGGCGAGGGCGAGAACACCTCGTTCGGCGCGTCGCGCTCGACGCCGCCGGCTTCCGGCTCCAGCATCGTGCGCATCGCCTTGATGTAGTCGATGGCAAGCCGCAGCACGGTGATCTTGGTCACCTTGGTCGGGCTGCCGGCAAGCTCTGGCACAGCCCGCTCCAGCGTCTCGAACGCCCGGTTGATGTCGCGCATGCGGTCGCGTTCGCGCGTGTTGGCCGTCTTGCGGCGGTACTTGCTGAGCGCCGGCGGTCGACTCTTCTGCTTGGGTGGGCGCACCTTGGGCTCCAGCTGCCGCGTCTCCGTCTCCAGCCGCTTGAGGATGGAGCGGGCGCGCAGGCTGTACTTGGACTGACCGGCGGCCAGCGGCGGACGGTCATGGCCAGCCCCGCCCAGCTCGATCCTGCAGTCGCTCCGCTCGTCACTGCCCGACCCCATCTGTCCCACGCACACCACCGCGTCCGACTTCGCGTCCCCCGCCGTCATCGCGTCTCACGGCGCCTCACGCGGCACGCTCGCCGTCAAGGGGGCGGCAGGTCGCGTCGCTCGCGACACCACAGCCTGACACCGCTGCTCTCGTCACCGGGTTAGCCGCGGCGCCGGCATCCGTGTCTGGCGCTCTGCTCGCGCGTTCAGCGCGGTGCCGTGTGTGGAGGGCACGGCCGTGCGGTGCGGTACGGTCTGCTCCGAGGTGGCGCACCAACTGGCGGCCTCCGCCGACCGGACCGGCTTATGTCCTGGGTGCCGGAGGCCGGCGTGCTGTCGGCGCGCGCTGGACGCAGCGCTCGCTCGTGTCCGGCGGGCAGCCCGACGCTTACACCAGCCACTCGCTCACGGGGAGGCGTAAGTGAACCCCCGTGCTGTAAGTGGGTCTTCTAAGCTAGCAGCTCGCTCGGCTAAGGTTAGGTTAGTTGGTGACGAAAGCACCGGGTGACATGTGACTGTAAGAACCGTTCATCCCTGTTATCGCGTCATGCCAGCTAGTCCGGAGGTTGATGTGCAGTTTTCACGTTAGCCCGGACAAAATTAGGCGGGATCTGTCAGCGTGTTTATTAGTGCCATCAACTGTGACATCAGCATCCAAGTAACGGGATCGTACCGTGTTCCACACGTAACGAAGTAATAACGCACTATTGTTTATGGAAAGGTGACTTCTGATACCTCCTCATGAATACCCATGAGTCTATGCTATCCGAAATAGAACTGTTCTTAAATAGATGGTTTTCAACAGTTAATGTATATGTCACTAGAAATGCATATGTATATATATATATATATATATATATATATAAAATAAATGATACATGTCACGTGGCATAAAACAAACAATTGGTACATTCATTGGCTGCTATGTGAACACGTGCCAGGTATCTATTTTGTCAAATGAGTGCCTCGAGGCGTCTAACTAACTAACGGTGTAAATTTCCTAATCTTTTCTTTGGCTAACAGCAACGAGGCAACTTTATTGTATGCAGAGCACATTTTGCGCGTAGGGTGTTTTCCTGTGTGTGATAAAGTCGCTTGATATAGCAGGGAAAATGGTTGACTACTGCTGTTTTCACAAAGCTTTCAATTGCTTAAAAATTGCCGCGTTGCAATGCTACACAAATTGTCATGTGGCGGAAGCCACCTATGTCAGTTTTATTTAAAAGGAGCATGGGCTCACGCCAACTCCTTCTAGTTATGCAGGATATATGAGGAAAGTGGTGTGCACCAACAACCAAATTGTTAAGTTGCTTTTAGCTGCAGCCACATGCACCTGCGTCATAGTGCGGCCAGGTCAGCTGCTATTCTGCCCAAATGTTTCAAGCCACGCGCAATCGTGAAAAGAGATACGACATACTTCGTTCCTTGCGCGACTGCAACATCTCTTGAAGCTTGGGCAAGCTTTGAGCCACGAACAGCATATTGCCTGGAACCAAATATAAAGTATTGACATCTGACAGCGCTAAAATTAGGCGAGGTGCTTGTATTGCCTTGTATTGTATTCCATTATTTGTTGGCACATCATTAACACTGGTAGCTATTAACACGCTCGTCGCAATGGTAAATTAAACGATTATGAGGAGGGATAGATAAGGGGAAGGCAGGATGGGGGCTGACAGGATGTAAAAATGGGAAGGCTGGGTACGGGGAAAGCGATCAGTTTGGGACAAGATGGTACAGTCCATGGCTCGTCAGCCACGGTATCCCCCAAGGTCATCATTCAAAGTCGTTTTTCAGGACGCTTGAAAATATCAAACAGTCCTCGGATTGTACGAATGGCCACAATTGTTATTAGTTGGGAGACAAAAATACGTTTCTCACTCCTGACACTAAAAACAGGGCAGTTTGGCTGTGGGCACCACCTTTATTCAATAATATATTGAACTCTCTTCTTTTATGTAACATCTCCAAGAAAAAAATTGAATGACTTGCCTTTTATGTTAAGGTGAAACTGGAAAAAAGAAATGTTGCCAAAAATACAGCATAGTATGAGAGGCCTTGTGCAGACAGCAAACAAAAGCAGAGTTCGTTCCCAACTTTACGCTGCTCGGTGCCCGTCCGAATGTCAGTATGTGCGGACGCAGTGCGCACCGGACTAAGAGATATAAGTGTGCCACCGTTTTGTGTCCAGATCCTGTTTGCTGCAACGGTGGGTTGGAAATCGGGCTGACCGCTTGTCGCGCTGAACCGAAGCAATTCTATCAACTAATGCAAGTTGTGCACAAAGCAACTACTCTTTCAAGAGAAGCTAAAACACTCCATTCAGATCCGAAGGCAACCAATTAATGTCAAGGGTATAGTGTCGCTACAAGCAGAAAGCCGGCATAAACATTGCCAGGACCGTTAACAACCATATGGTTTTTGCGCTTTAACACAGGATTATGAAAACGAGCCGTGAGAATCCTAGTTGCGACACGGGTACTAATGCCACAATACCGATAAAAGGCTCGACTTTGCACGCTGTGGATACAACACGTTCCAAGGGCAGACAGTCGTTACTACGTTTTAAACGCTGCAAAAATGTTCCGGACAAGGTCCTCAACCGAGCATGCGCGCGACGTCCGCCAAGTGCGCCATGCATTGTCAACCAGCATTCCATTCGCACGTGCATCGCTTAACCCCGCCGCCAGAGTTCCGTTTCGCCATGCGGCGCCATTAGTCGCGCCGGGTTGTTTCAACATCCGAGCTCGCCTGGGTGACTGCAACGCGTGGATGGCGTTCGCCAGATAACACCGGCTGATTTGCTGACCAAACAGGCGGGCTTGGAGACAGCTCGCTATCCAAACGGAGCCTGGCGCCAGCGCAAACGCTCGGCGTCATGTCATTGTTTAAGATAGCCTCGGCTCGCGCGCGCCGGTGCACCTGCACCGCTTGAGGGTCATCGACGTGAGCCTTCGGCGGGCCAGGGTCGCCTTAGCGCAGGACGGGCGGACAGGTACCGCTCTGGCTCACCCCAACCCTGAGGGGGCCGGTGGAGAACGTCACGCGCTCGAGTAGAAAACCTGTTTGCGTTTATTCACTTTCTTTACAAAATGCATCCTTGACTACTCTGAGATGACCATACTTTAGTCCCAGGACATCGCTTGTGCCATCCTTTTCAAAAATACTCCATGCACCGACATTATGACATTCAATTCGCAACCACATAACTCGTTCAGAACCACCTTACTCAAGCATTGCTATATGCATTGCAGAAAGTTCGTCGTGAGAGTTTTTTTCACAAGTCTTACTTAACATACCTTCGCGGACGGAACATCCACGGTTTATGTTAAACGTCGCATAGTTACGAGTCCAAAGCCCAGTTAGCATGCATGCTACCACTTCATAATCTCAGTATTGTCAGACATTCCGGTGATGCTTTGAAAATAAGCTATACGCTTGAGATAAATCTTAAACTAATAGTACTTAGCATGGCTACATCAACAGAATGAGCAGTAATGCCAAAAGGCATTCGCATCACTTCATTTCATAGCCCATTTCAAAACAACGAAGGATGCTCCTGGCAGACGCATTCAAGAAAATGACTTATTGCTTGTGAGTTCACGTCCAGCGCCTGCTGGTAACTGTCCCTACTATCCGACTTCTACACCGTGTAAGCAGGTACAGCAGGACTCGAAGGCTGTGGGGCTTGGCCGATAAAGAGCCAGAGAGTGGCGTGTAAAGCCGCCGTGGTTGTTCCGCCGGTGTGTCGTGACAATAAGGCGCTCAGCGGCACGAAATTAGTAACCTTCCCGTGGCTTTGGCTATGGCTACTTCTTGGGGATGTGGCTAGAGTTCTGTGCCGCCCCCCCCCCCCCCCCGAGCTAGTTTCATCGACCATGAATTCTGTTTGCGGTGAGGTGCAAAGCTTTGGGGAATCAAAAACCGTGCAGAGTTTAAATGTGAGGTGTAAGGCACGCGCTTCCTTCGAATATCCAGGGATCTCATCGGGCATGAAATTGTGCGAATACCACATCGCAGTGTGTTATTCCACCCGCAGTGCACCGCCGGGAAATAATAGAAAAAGGAAAGGAACCTCCAATGCAGCCTACGGACGCATTATTTCTACAGCAGAATGCGTCTGGGTAATGAATGCTATAACATCTGCTAATCGCCCTACAGCACCATAGGCCATAGGCCGTGGACATTGGTGGAGCATCGACACTCGCATCAGTCGATGCTATCAGCCGGATCTCTTTCATAAAAGTTACATCGCACATAAAACTGGCCGGCATGTACCGTTTCCACCTTTTTAAAGTAGCCAACAGATACTTCATGCACGCTACCAGCAGTTCAGACGTATTTCCCGCATTTTAGGTCAACACAACCGTATTGTTTCACTCCATAAGGATGCTCTGGTGCCATCCTCGCCCCATCGTATTTAGTGACCCTTGCGCGTGTCCCCGGAAAACGTGGCGAGTTGTTTGCACCCATACATGACACAAGTAGTCTGTCTGATCAAGGTGTCTGATAACCATGCACAAACTGTCGACTTTCCAGGAAGTGACCAACTACTGTCAACATGTTTCGGCGACCTGCGAAATACTTGACAGCGGAGACATGAGCACACCTGTTTATCTTCGAGACAACAATAGTAGATTATAGAGTTTGCTCTTGCCAAAAGTTGGTTCTAGTGTTACTTCAATAAAAAGTGCAACAACTTGTCTTTCTTGAAAGAGACCTTCCATTTTCAAGAGATCCTGAAACGCCGAGATACTATCACGTGACTATTTGTTTTTCGACAGTGACGCCTTGGAAAAATACATTGGCATCACCGGAGTGGCTCTACTGCGCAGTACCCTGTCATGAAGCCCATCCAGGGAGAATGTGTTAGAACTATTACAACGCAAAAAATCCTGATGAGAGACAACACACTCCAGCAGTCAGAATGGTATGTCTTAACACTCCGTGCGTATATCTCGAAGACGGCTTTTGCGTTCCAATCCATTCAACAGCATCGGACAGTTTGCCACCCCGCCTAACGGGAACTGTAAACAATACTGATAGCAATTGCCCATTAACGATGGCCACTGGACCCGTGTGTGAATTCCTAGATAATTAGAAATATTTGTTCAGGGCTGATTGGCATCAGTTACCGTTGAGGGTGTTGCCCTCCAAAATCGCTAAAAGTCGCAAAACCCAGTTCCTCTGAGACTACTTGTGTGTGTGTGTGTGTGTGTGTGTGTGTGTGTGTGTGTGTGTGTGTGTGTGTGTGTGTGTGTGTGTGTGTGTGTGTGTGTGTGTGTGTGTGTGTGTGTGTGTGTGTGTGTGTCACGTTCCCGGAAGGATGCATCTTCAGTACAATCTAAGAGCAGTTTTTGAAGGGTTGTGAGGCTCAGCTTATGAGGCGATAAAAATCTACCCCCCCCCCCCCTCTCTCCCATTAAATGCAGTCCAGAATTATTCAATGGCGATGTCTGCTGGAACATAAGTAAACCAGCTTTTCACACCAAGAGAGGCTAATGTATTTATGTCCTGAGGCGTTCGCATGATGAGAATGAAATCATTGATGGACTTGAGGTTGTACTTGCATGGCATGTGATGCGCGAGAAGGGCATTCCATCGCTTAGCCAGCTTGTATGCTGGAGGCAGTGACTTGAAATATTACATGTATGAGTGGCTTGCCTGGTTTATGTGCTTTAACGTTTCCATCGGGACAGCCTGGAACAAAATCCCACTCTTTTAGAACAATGAGCGCTATCTACGATTGCATCCGCAGAAGCGATCAAGCGATTTACGTAAGCCCTCCACTTGTCTGTTGGGTCTCTCGTGACCTTTTCAAACTTGGTTTCGTCCCTAAAGATGCCGTTGATCTTCTCAAGGTCCTCCTCTCTATTCAAAAAAACTAAAATGGGCGGCCCGCCAGCCATCCTAACCACGATTTTTTATTATTACGAAGCTGCGTGGTGGCATTTCTAAGTTCCTCTGCGATTGGTTTGATTTGTTATTTCCCTTGATTTGGCACTTTCACATCAAAGCTGATCCCTAACTCGATGGTTGACTTCTCCTTCTTCCTCTTTGAAGACAAGAACATCTTGATATTAGCTCGAGCTCAGCCGTCTCTGCATGTGCATCATAATTTGGTTGAAAATTACGTTTGATGCCAAAATCGAAAAGTCGCTTTTGATTGCCTGTTAATTCAACAGCGGAAATGTTTACACGTTCTGCTGTGGTCTCCGAAACTGTCACATTACCTCCGTACATGCGAGATAGTTCTTTTTTGCATATTTTGATCTTGTTGTTTTGTTACGTATTCGATTGCTACCAGTTTGTTACGCTACGATTTTGCTACGAGGTCTTTACGTTGGTTTCAAAGCGCTCACATCCTGATTTCTTACGTTTGTATTGATGTTTAAGTTCAAACACTTACCTTGAAGCCCAAAGAGGTTAGCATAGAGCTGCTTGGTTTTTTCTGCATACTGAATCTTGTGTAGAATCAGTTTTCTTCGACATTCTTTTGTAAAGACTTTGTCCCTTATTGCCGGATCTTTTTTTCATAAAAGCTGGGAGAACGTCTTTTTATGCATGCCTTTTTTATTTTTTTATAATTTTGATTTGAACCCTTTGAATGGATGGATTTCTATTGGAGAACATTGTTAACGTTTCCATCGGCACAGCCTGGAAAAAATCCCACTGTTTTAGATATACATTTAGATCCCACTGTCAACCATTGTTAGAGACTACGGCGTGTTTAACTCTAATGAGAGTTTTCTGGGCATGCCCGAACGACCTTACGTGTCGTTTAACTTGGTCTGGTAGATTAAATATGAAGGAACCAAAAGTAATAGTCGTACACGTTGTCTTAACGTTTCGGAAATATATACTTCCACCTTCCGAATAAGTATAAAGAGGACTGTCAGTATATCGCAAAGAAATGTGATGCAAGAGTGTTTAAAAACAAATGTATCACACCCAAAGACGCGACACATTTCCATTTGCTCTCGGTGATTCAGGATGACAACTCATAACATGACAATACCAAACCAAGCATTGAACAGCTCAATCTAGAAAAAAGTAAAGCTCCCCTCCCCAAGCAAAGAATGCTGCTTACTATCAGCACCAACATTCATGCTGCATATGTCGACGACCTATTTGTCGATGTGCGCGACTTATATCATTCCATGGCTTTGCAATGAGGATCAAAAGCAAACTTAGTTTTCAAATTCAATTAAGATATCAGTTAAGACAGCAGCCCTCAATGTC
The DNA here is from genome assembly GCF_011947565.3 of Pollicipes pollicipes. Lineage (NCBI taxonomy): Eukaryota > Metazoa > Arthropoda > Thecostraca > Pollicipedomorpha > Pollicipedidae > Pollicipes > Pollicipes pollicipes. Next base: position 17,603,819 of record NW_023596136.1, on the reverse strand, counting down.
TTGATGTGCTGGTCGAAAGCCAAGACGACCGGTTTGTAACCTCAGTGTATCGCAAGGCCAACGATGTCGGTATTTGCCTCAGTGACGACAGTGAATGTGCAGATCGGTACAAGAGAGGTGTGACCAGAGCCGATATACGCAGACCGTTTCAAAACTGTTCTTCTTGGATTTGTTTGCACTCAGAGCCTATGAGATTGAAACAGATTCTCATCAACAATGGATATCGAACTCACAAGTGGACGAGGAAGTCCGACACCATCTGAGCTGGCAATACGAAAGCCTATTCTAAGAGACAAGAGGCACCAAAAAAGGAACATATCAATTTATTCTACAAGAAACAAATGCACTTTGCATACAAAGTCGACGAACGCGTCACACGGCAAGTCATCACCGAAAACGTGCCTTACACCAATATAGACCAAAATCTGAGACTCATCATTCATTACAAGATCAAAAAGATCAGCAATCTCCTCATGCACAACAGCCGGTGGCAAGGTCAATACCAGCTGAGCAAAACCAATGTAACTTACCAAATTGTTTGTCCTCATACGAATTTAGACAACACAACATAAGTTACATTAGCACTAGGACAACATCTCTGTTCAGACGTTTAACCAAGCACCGACGAAAATGAGCGATTCGATGGTACATGGAAAAAGACACCACTGACAAGTCACCCGAAGAGACCTCAGCGAAAATACGAAGATCCTAACAACTTGTCATGAAGCCGCTCACAAAAACACCATAAACATCATAAGCGTTCGCTTATGGTGTTTGAATGTTAGGGAAGCCGCTCCATTACTTGATAACCAAATCAAGTCGTGTGCATCTTTAACATTATAAGAATGACAAAACTGCAAAAGGGAGACAGGGAGGCATTGCTTGTGGTAGACTGACGTGTTTTGTCTTATGTTTTTGTCATCAATGAGTTACCATCTCAAACCACCAGAGCAAATAAAAGTATCAAATATTTGAGTGTGACATGCTTGTTTTGAAAATAATATTGCATGAAATTGCTGTGTCATGTACTGATAGTCGTTTTTGTGCTTCTTTAGAGGATGGAAATATATATTTCTGAAACGTTAAGGTAAAATATACCACACACTTTTGGTATCCAGAGCTTTAACCTGTCAAGCAAAGTTAGACTAAGCATAAAGTCGACCGAGCGCACCCAGAATTGATTGCGCCCTTGTCTTCATCAATGTCTATTTATATATATATATATATATATATATATATATATATATATATATGCATACATATTTATTTATTTATTTATTTATTTATTTATATTTATATGCATATATATGTATGTATGTATGTATGTATGTATGTATATTCCTGCTCACGACACATTTACACACTAAAAGTAGCCAACGTTAGTTCTTAAATAAATGTTGCACACCATGTGTACAATCTACATACTCCATGGAACGTCCTTGCATGAGGCTTTTCTCGCTAAAGTTCTGTCTGAAGTTTTCGAAGCTCCGCTTTGCATCTTTTATCAAGCTAATGAACATATCAAACATTTAACACAGTAGTTTACACTTTTGCTAGCAATCTGCACCATGCAGCATGTCTGCGCGTGCAGCCTCATCACTGCGACGCGCTGTCGTCACCATGGCTACCTCCCCGGGTGACGGCAGGTTTGTCAGGCTCGGCGCCGTCAGCATCAGTGCGGCAGACGCGCGGCAGACGTGCTGTTGTCACCATGGCCACATCCCCCGAGTGGCGACAGGTTTGTCAGGCTCGGCGCCGTCAGCATCAGTGCGGCAGACGCGCGGCACACGCGCTGTTGTCACCATGGCTACCTCCCCGGGTGATGACAGGTTTGTCAGGCTCGGCGCCGTCAGCATCAGTGCGGCAGACGCGCGGCACACGTGCTGTTGTCACCATGGCTACCTCCCCGGGTGACGACAGGTTTGTCAGGCTAGGTGCCGTCAGCATCAGTGCGGCAGACGCGCTGTTGTCACCATGGCTACCTCCCCGGGTGATGACAGGTTTGTCAGGCTCGGCGCCGTCAGTATCAGTGCGGCAGACGCGCGGCAGACGCGCTGTTGTCACCACGGCTACCTCCCCGGGTGACGACAGGTTTGTCAGACTCGGCGCCGTCAGCATCAATGCGGCAGACGCGCGGCAGACGTGAATCCATCATGGCTGGCGCCATGGCCTGGCGAGCCGGCTGCCAGCCGGACAACAGCCGTTCCCCCCACGGCCGACCCGAGAGCTCGCGGCACGTGGGCTCGGCACGGACGTCCGCGATGGGACGGCATTCTTGATATGAGCTCCCAGTAGTTCCAGCTGAGACGCTCAGGCTGCCCCAGACTGCACCTCGTACTGTGAGACTTTCTTACAACCACGAGTCTGTAATCACTGATAGATCTGTTTGCTGCCCTCTCCTTCCCTCCCAATTTCCCTTCGTTCAATTTCTCTCTTGTCCCCGCTCCATGATGGAAAGATACGGGTATTGCCTAAAGCGCAGTCAGCAACAAAGTGTCAAGCTTGCTGTACGAAAACCTCAGTAGAAGTCGAGTTGCCATCCTTATCCTCCCCTTATGAGACCTTTGTGATGTCGACTATCGTGAGCTTTTTGACGGAAACATGTTCTATGTAACCAGGAGATCCAAGTTAGCCTGGTTGCCACTTGTGCAACTTTGAGCATTTTTCAGAATTGGGAATGACGGCGGTCGCCTTTTTGAATGTGGGTTAAATCTCAGAGTTTTATTTTCTCAATGACTTGTGCGGTACTGTACCACCGTTTCTGAGTTTTTTTTTGTGTCAGAGATTTTATTTCTCCAGGCATTTTTTACCACGCATATGGTCATTTCAAGACCAAATCGGGAGTCAAAGATCGAAGATGATTACGAATAAAGAATATCATCTCTAGCGTTCGATATATGTCGTTCGTTGTCTTCCTGTACTGAGTGTAAGGGTATAATTCACAGAGACTGCATGTGCAGTATACCATAATTATATAATAATATGCCACACACACGACGCATGCCCTAAAAGGGGGCTTTTCACTTGGATAGCTACGTGTAGTCGGATTGTCATCCTTATACTTCTTATATGAGACCCTGCAATGCCAGTTAGCGCGAGCTTATGACGAAAATCCTCTATGTAACTAGTGTTGTGTAGCCAGGAGAGCCAAATTAGTTTGGTTACCCTGTGCACAGTTTTCCACATTTCTTAGAAGTCAAAATCGCGGCCATCGCCATCTTGAATGTTGGTTCAGCATCAAATAATTATTTCAACGACTTGGAGGGTCGTGTGACATCGTTTTTGGGAGTTGTAGATGTCATATAGCCCATTTCTGCAGTAATTTTTCATGTAGGTGGTCAAATCGAGATCATATGGAAAGCAAAAGGTCAAACCTGGTCATAAATCATCAAGGTTCCTTCAGCTGATCGATATATGCCGTTTGTTGTCTTCCCGTACTCATTGTAAAGGTACAACTCGCAGCTGCATGTGTTATAAACCATTAATTATATAATTCTGTTTTATATGCACGACGCATGTGTTACAGAACACCATGATGCATGTTGAGCCATATGCTTTCGGATGTTCTAGAGCGGCTTTTCAGAACCTTGCTGCTGCAAACCGATGTGCTGTGAGCTGCTCAGGACCCTGCCAGGACATCATGTCTTAGACCAGAAACTACGCCTCTCGGGTATATATCGAAGAGTAGAAACAATGACACAAGAAAGCCTTGGCGGGCTCATAGCACGATTTCTCAAAAGCTAATCCAGCCCCATTATATTGGAATCGATTTGAAGCGAGGCTGTGTGCTCTGCAACAGTGTAACGCGAACGACAGCTAGACCCATGCAGCTGAGTACAGGTCAAGCAATGTAAAACCGCAAATAGGCATAGCAAAATCACGGTCAAGCAACAATTGGAGAGCCTTTAAGACCAGAGTGATGGCGCTTATGCTCAGTGGTGTGATTGATCTTTTGCTCAGTGGTGTAATTGATCTTATGTTCAGTGGTGTGATTGATCTTATGCTCAGTGGTGTGATTGATCTGCATCCTGCTGACGCCCAATACCATGTTTCTTGTTACAAGCGTTTTTTTGTGCTGTTTCCGCGCATCGCCCCTCCACCAAGAGGCCTGCCCACATCCTCTTGGTCGGGTGCTCTCGGGCTGAATCCAGGTAGTGGCTTAGCTCCCGGTATGACTTGTTGCCATGAACTAGGCAGCAGCACGGCGCTAATGAGGCGGTATGCCCTTAGGGCGTTGTTCTAGGCCTTCCCGTTTATCCCGCTGGTGATGCCGCCACCAAACGCTGCGCGCAAAGTTACGCCCACGACAGATCTCTCATCAGTGTCCCTACATAGCTCAGGACACTCATGGAAGGGTGCATCATACCCGTATGAAGCATGCCCGTGCGAGTGACATGTGAGGCTGATCCGGCCCTCAGGGCCGTTATATTGGACTAGACATGTAGTCTGGTACAGGTGGAGGCCGGCTGTGAGGTGAATGTGCTGTATCCCGAGAGCATTGAATGTTCTCGTAGACAAGCGTAAACAGGTTAGTGTCTGGGTGTTAAGCGCTGGGTCGACCACCAACCCCAACACCATCAGTGCCTTAGGCTTCAGCACAGAGCTCGCCACCAGTCGGTCGTGCTGAGCATTGAAACCCGTCCACTCGGCCGGCTTTTCAGTCCTATGGACTTCCCACAGTCATGCTGTGCTTTCGCGCTGACTGCACCTGACGGTAGTGGAATCAATTCGTGGCTCTTCAGTGGACGGGGCCTTTGTCGGGAGCTGAGGTGTGTTGATATTGGAAGGCCCTTTGCAGCGATGCTGCTGCATAGCCTGGTGTGTGAATCGCAAAGGGGACACCTCACTGTCGCCGTGCTGCCGTGGAGACCGTCCTCGAAAGGCGTCGAGACATGCCAGGAGTTGAGAGACTACCTGGAAACAGCCAAAGAGCACCTGACCATGTAAACGTGAGCATGTAAGCATGTAAGCATGTAAGGGGATTGCATCTTCAAGCGTACACTGCTGGCGCTCATGCTCCTGCGCGGACGGTGGACCGACAGCTTCCTTCTTCAGCAGCGCTGTCTAAAGGCAATGCTGCCGTATTTACAGGCAGGTCAGCACAATTATGCTTGCACATTACAGGCAGGTCAGCACAATTATGCTTGCTAACTGAGCTGACATGTAAGACAGACGAAGCACCTCCTCCCGCGGGTGCGCGCGCCTAGTGGCACTGGGACAGCGAGACCGCAGTGCCAGCAGATTAGATGTTGGTTGACCTCGGAGCGCTGCTGAACCACGTTGTCTGGCAAGTTACCGGGCCGCGGATGGTCTGGGTGAAAGAAAATGTCATCCAGATGAAAAGAAGAAACTTGGTTAGCATTTAAGGTGGCGGTGGCTGCCATCTTGAATTCTGAGAAATAGCTAAGCCTGCACAAATAGAAAACAAGCTAATTTGGCTCTCCTTATTATATAGGACAGATTTCCGTGAAGACATTTTGCGGTAGTTAACACTGGAGGGTCAACATTTTGGCAACTTGACTACAGGGGACAGAGCGCATGTGGGCATGACCATCGGCCCTTGGCGAAGTGCTCGAACTAGTCTGACAAACACTATTCGTTGAGTATGTGAACTAACGGCGGTCATGGTATGCAAGTTACTCCAGGTGCTTGCATGCCAGTGTCCACTAAAATGCACTTGAACATGCTGGGTGACAGGTATAACATTTTAGAAGCGGTCGGTAAGGCCTGGTATTCGTAACATGTTGACTCTGAGCAGGCAATACTGAAAAATCCAAGCACTTCTCGCAAGACGCATGCTTCAACACATTTTGCGGGAAAACAAGCACACCTGACCAAAGTGAGACAAAGAATATCCAACGCGACTCACCATCCAGATCAGCATTAAGTTGTGAACTTGTCCTTCGGTATGCGTGATACCACTGCGGCACGGCTCCAGCCACCGCAGGAATTGGTCGCATCTCCCATCTGGGTACGCTCTTCCCGCAGTAACACTGCCCGCTGTGTACGCTCTTCCCGCAGAAACACTGCCCGCTGTCACATCACGGGTTGGCACGTCTTCATTCGGATTACTGAGCACGTAAGCCCCAGCTAAAATATATTCGCAATCGTAATAAACTTTCGCCATTACAAGCTCGCCGAAACGTCGCGTCTCGCCAGGCCCAGTCGTGCCGTTAGTGAGGACTCGTGGCGATTGGTGCTGACGGGCGCGTGGTGCTGACGGGCGGCGGTGCTGACGGGCGGTGGTGCTGACAGGCGATGGTGCTGATGGGTGGCGGTGCTGACGGGCGGTGGTGCTGACAGGCGGTGGTGCTGACGGGCGGTGGTGCTGACGGGCGGTGGTGCTGACTGACGGGCGATGGTGCTGACGGGCGGTGGTGCTGACGGGCGGTGGTGCTGACGGGTGGCGGTCCTGACAGGCGGTGGAGCTGACGGGTGGTGGCACTGACGGGCGGCAGTGCTGACGGGTGGTGCGCTGACGGGCGGTGGTGCTGACGGGTGGTGGTGCTGACGGGCGGTGGTGCTGACTGACGGGCGTAGGTGCTGACGGGCGGCGGTGCTGACTGACGGGCGGTGGTGCTGACGGGTGGTGGTGCTGACGGGTGGTGGTGCTGACGGGCGGCGGTGCTGACTGACGGGCGGTGGTGCTGACGGGTGGTGGTGCTGACGGGTGGT
>NW_023596136.1:17547144-17594644 GCF_011947565.3 Pollicipes pollicipes | reverse complement strand
TGAAATACCGTGAATTCAGCGGGGACCCCCTCATGTACCAATTTCCTGGCTCCACAATATAGGCTGGGCAGCAGCCGCCATCCCGTCAGCCATCGCCGTCCACTGCGACCGGAGCTGAGATTCGGCTCCCGGCCGAAGACGCTCCCCCGGCCGCTGGCCCCCTCTCCAGCCCCTACGCGTCCGGCCGATGATGCCCCCCGGTCACGCCCCCCCCCCTTCTTCCGTCCCCCGGTCACTGGCCCCTCTCAAGCCCCGATGTCTCCGGCCGAGGATGCTCTCCAGGCCGCTGGCCCCCTCTTCAGCCCGACGCTGCTGGCCGATGATGCTTCCCGGCCGCTGGCTCCCTCTCCAGCCCCGATGCTCTCGACCGAGGGTGCCCCCCCCCCCCAGACACGGTCTCTCCCTCTTCTGGCCCCCGGCCACTGACCCCCTCTCCATCCCCGACACTCTCGACCGAAGATCCCCCCTGCCCGGTCACTGCCCTCCCTCCCCACTCTTCAGTCTCCCGGTCACTGGTCCCTCCCCAGCCCCGATGTTCCCGGCCGAGGATGCTCCCCCGTTCGCTGGCCCCCTCTCCAGCCCCGATGTTTCCGGCCGAGGATGCTTCCCCGGTCACTGGCCCCCTCTCCTGCCCCGATGTTTCCTGCCGAAGATGCTCCCCCGGTCGCTGTCCCCCTCTCCAGTCCCGATGTTCCCGGCCGAGGATGCTCCCCGGTCACTGGCCCCCTCTCCAGCCCCCATGTTCCCGGCCGAGGATGCTCCCCCGGTCGCTGACTGCCTCCCCAGCCCCGACGCCGTGGTTCACCACACGGGGCTCCATGGCTCGGATGCCAGCTGCGGCCGAGCGTGACGGCTGCAAGGACAGTGGTGACGGCGGCCGCCGCCACCGGGCGTGGGTGGTCAGCCTCCTAGTAACCCGCCACCGGCGCGCCGGCGCGACGTCTAGACAGGGGTGTCGCGCGCCGCCAGAAAAATCGCACAGCCGTGTAAGGCAGCGCGGACGCCGGCGCTGCGGTAATGACGGTGTGACGCGACGTGTCGTCACCGGCTGCGGTCAGATCACCCGAACTGACGGCGACACAGGCGGAGCAGATTGAGTCAGCTTCAAGCGGGGGGGGGGGGGGGGGGCTTCAGAAGGAGCGGTACCGGCAAAGGAAGCGGTGGCAGGTCGTGAGGCGTGCTGCTCGACACTTGTGATGCATTGTCTCAGGGTCGTCGGTGAGATTTTAGAAGGGCTTGGAGCTGGTCTTTTTCTTGGAACGGTTGCTTAGCAGTGTTTTATATGTGCCGTTGCCACCGTGCTGTGCGGTTGTGGCCTTTAAACCATGACTTTGAGCCACTTCTCCGATGATCGCACTTATCTTTCCGTTTCCGACTTGAACGCACATTGAAGTCACCGTTACTTTCGCAAGTGACGTCACGAATCTTATTTAGTTGTGCTGAAAGAAGACGCAAAGATATTGAAAAGTTCAATTTTACCCCAAAAAATCGGACTGCTCGTAACTGTATGCGGTTGTCACCCGCCAGCTCATAACTGTAAGCTGTCCTTGGGCCGAGGAGGTGCAGACTGTCAAGCTGGGCACAGGCTGGCCCAAGCGCCCGGGGCTTGGACCAGGCCACCCTGACAACCGCCCTCGGCCGACATCCGAGGTCCGGACGGCGGATGCTACCCACCTCCCCTGGTCGCCGAATTTCACAGCGATTCGGCAGCCTGGCCCGGGTGACGACGAACACACCCGCCACGGACATCGCGCATGCATCGGGGGCACGTTCGGCGCCACTGCCGGCCGGTCCGCCTGATTGTGGTGCCGGCTGTCGGGCGGGGGCCGCAGGCCCGGCCGGCGGTGGCAGCCGCAGACAAATCGGCTACGTGCGGGAGCGCTAACGACCCCCGGTAGCTCTCCCCATGCACTCTGGGAGCGGTGAATTTACGGCCGCTGGCGGCCATCTCACCAGTTCTCAGCTGGTGCATGCTCGGCCGCATGGGATGCGTAGTGCCGTCGTAGTGCCGTCGTAGTGCCGTCATAGTGCCGTCGATGGGCTCAAACTAAGACATGTCGAGTATTGTGTGAAGCGATGAAATCGAATGGAAGAATGCGCCCTCTACGCACAGCAACATTTGCGGTGAACAGAAATTGTGGAAGGATGTGGAAAACCGGCACCTTTTTCCCATGCAATTATCATACCCACATGTTTAGAATAGATCAAACAACGAATTAAAGCGTTGTATACTTTACTCAAACTTCATATCAATGTGATTCAAGTATGCAACTTTCTATCCCTTTGAAATGCTTCTGCGTAATTCATGCCAGATACCGTGATAATTGTATTTCAGCCCATGCATGCTTCGGCTCCAGTTCACCCAATCACGCGTATTGAAAGCTAAAGCGTCAGAGCACGCATTGTACAGTGACATCGCACAGAGTCGTATTTGCTAATTCGTGTGACATTAATGGACAGTGGCAATAGGTTGCATACATCAACGAAGATATCCCTCCCCCAACCCCCACTCACCAGCATCAAGGAGCGTCTGAAGACCTCGAAGCGGCAAAACCAGATGAATCAGAGCAGTCTACTTTACCTTGTACGCTCGGATCGAAAACACGGTTGATAGCCACAATTCTCATGAACAACAGCCATCACGACTCCTTCGGCATGTATGGGATCGGTTGTACCTTTTAAGACAACAAAGTGTTGGTTGCCCGCCACAACACACATCGCGCACGTGCAGTGTCATGCATCATGCACGTGCATGACGTTAACTAGATACTGGAGCGACAAATGTCCCGCTAACATACGTGGCACCAAAGCCGTTGGCACATCGCCGCTGTGAAATAAAGCTTACTTCCGTACTACGGGCACAAAAGTACCCCTTGCCTCTGCCCAAGTTGCACAGCTTTGCCATGCATGAAGAGGCCTAGTCACTTGTTTGAATGCCATCGAGCGTGCCGATGCGCCATCGCCATGGCAGCCCCGAGCTAATACATGTCGTATGGCTATGGCTATGGCTATGGCTATGATGAATGCAACTTTAATCGCCGCCTCGACGTGAATACAAATCGTCGCGATGCGTATTTATATTTCGTAATGGCCATTTAGAGCGTGGTAAGAAGCGTGCGAGGGTCTGCTGCATGCTGTTCTCGGCTGGTGCTGCCTGAGGCCGTATCTGGAGAGGAAATCGATGGCTCTATTTATTTACAGCAACGAAGCTTTATTCGTATCTAGCGTTGCTGGCCGCCGTTTGTAAATTTGAGGTCGCTATTTAAGTGTGTGGCTGGTGCAGCCAGTTTCACATAATTGCAGTAAAACATTTGGTGAGCTGCAGCCTGCAAGCTGGGCAGTAGTCTTTGCGACCAGACCACAGAACCTCGCAGCAAGCGCGCACACGGCGGTAAGAAGTCGGATGACGTAGAAAATACGCCTTGGCCCCGGGCAAATTTATTTCATAGAAAAGTGACAAAAGCCCATGTCCAAGAGCCCAAAGACCCAAAAGCCCTGAATGCACAAAATTATAGAAAAATGAAATGCATCCCGTCATTCCCAACGACCAACTCTCTCCATATCACATGAAAACTACATGTGAAAACCAGCTGTGCATTTAATCAACGCACAACCAGCGCAAGATTTCACCTGTCCTTATGACGCTGGGTTCAAGGAAAGTTGGGTCATAGCTAACTTAACTTAATCCCGCCTCACTAACCTGACCTAGGCAAAATATTTGGTTACATCGAAGATCATCACACTGGGACTGTGTGATTTATGCTCCTGTCATTAGCATATCTGATGACGGAAGTGGCACGCTCTTCGACCACCCCGAAGGAAAACTGTAAAACCCTGCCTCCACGAGTTCGTGGGTCTGTTATCGATTTACCAGATTGACACGATATACCAATCGCCGAATTTCCCGCTTATATCGGCATGCGCAGCGTAACACGTATGCGGAGTTCCAGGCCTTATTTCATTGGATCATTTTTTGTGTGTCCTTCCATCGGAAAGCTGTGTGGCATTGGCTACGATAAAATCATTGTTCAGCGCAGGACCGCAGCATGATTGGGAACCACCGTTTGCACTATCAAGGTATTAATCACATAAGCTCTGCATGAAATTCTTATAACATACACAATTACAGCGTTGACTTATGACGGACGGTGTCGTAAATCTCCTGAAAGATCGAGCCATGCACCTTAACGGAGCATTACAACTGGAGGCCTACGTGATCGTGTCTAGCTTGACAGTTTTTCTGAACAAATCTCAGGAATGCGTGATGTTCCCAGTCTATCATTTTCTCTTTTTACATCCCTGGCATGGGTGTAAACTGTTATCATAAGCATCCAACTGTCACCAGTTTCCTACCAAACCTATTTATAGTTGTCATATCGAGGTGTATGAAAGACCTTTTCAAACATTCAGCTATACTGCAAAGAGCATCATTTATTTCTAGACCTATTCACGCGATGCAAGCAGCGTCAATGATCAGCCGCCAACGCAAAACAAAATGCTAAGTGACAAGTCATGCATAACTGTAGGTACGGGTAGTACATCGTTATGCAATGTAGCAGTCACATAACGCTTGCAATATTGTCTTTTAGAATACAAACCCATCACCTATGAAATCCCACACGTATTATATGACATGGAAGCATGTGGTTTGTATAACACCGCTGCAGTTTTTCTCTGATGACAAAAAGCAGCGTGCCGGCGTACTATATTGTCGACGGTGATTTATGACGCATTGTGCTCCATGCCACCGCAGCACTCGCCACGAACCGCCAATATTTTTCCACGTTGGCTTTACGCTGGCGGCAATCTGATCCTCTTATAACCCTCCAGGGTGAGTGGCAGACAGCGAAGCAGACCATTTCAGCTTGGCTACCTCTCTGCCTGCAATATGGTACGTCATGTACAAAATATTTCATTGCCACTCGCTGCGGTCACATCTAGTGCGAGCTTCGGCCGCTTTGCACAACACGCATCAAATATCATAAATAGGACTGGACAGCTGGTACTTCGGCTTTAGAAAAATGACCATTTTCTACGCAAATCTGAAATTTCACTGCAGCCTGACATGCCCTAAACAAATGCCACACCTCGTTTTGTCTTCTTTGACGCCTGTGGTAAAGTTCTGGAAGCACCTTAAACAGGGGGTTTTGACGCACCTTGTCATCATGTGTCTGTCCGAACTGAAGATGATTTGGGCGCGGTAATGTTGCATCCTCTCCAACATCGTGACATGTACGAGCCACATTGGGGACCGTGGACAATCGGGTTCTTGTACAAATACATTATACATTCATGCGAACACAGTTACCTGCACCCACTTTGTGGGTCACATGTCATAAATGCTGTTCCGGACACTACAGGTAAGCGGTTAGATACTTTGCCACGCGTTCGTAAACTGATTTGGTCGATACCTTAGTCGTGAATTGTTTGCACCACCTAACCGTAACAGTGCTGTTCCGGACGTACCCTAAATATGAACGTCTAACTCAAACACCAACGGTCAGACTCCCTTGGCTTGCGTTGCTAGTATGGCCGAAGCCAAAATTAAGCGGGATGCCACGCGAACTGCCAGGTTACATAACCATCGCAGCACACGCTTTTGCTAAGTGTGCAACATTGCTCGGCCGAAATGATAAAAAGCGATGGAAACACGAGCTCATTTAGTATAGAATCGGATTCCGTGACCTGCATATGTCGATAACGTTTCCCGTAGTAAAGACGATTGGGGCCTTCACCATATGACAGTTATGTACGTCTAAGAATGATTATGTCATTCGGCGAAGCCACCTAGTTGGGCATCTCATTAAAAATGATTGGTCGTGAATTGACATTGCTCGTATCGGACCCATAAATCCTGTCTGCAATGCCAGTGCATGCTCCATGGTCATCATTGCGTTTAATCGGCACGAATTAGTCTATCTGGTCTATCGACCAGGTAGATAGCCATTCCTGGCGAATAATCCTCGTTACGTTTGTATCTAGCTCACTGTCACTGCTTATTCCTAGAAACATGTTAGGCTATCTGTAAGCCTTTTTAGCAATACATGGTGCATAACGTTTGCAAATGACCTTGCTTATGCCTGGTATTATGATCATAAAGTCGCAAAAGATCCAGATTCAAAGGTAAGTTGCTACCACTCCGCTGTTCTGTTAGTATGCGGGCGCCATAGCAAATCGGCCTCTTGGAAAACTCTCCATTTTTCTCCCTTTCTCAGCTAGCCGTAACTCCATCCTCGCTGCTGCACCATCCAATGAGCGGATGTTTATTTTGTGCTGTCCAGCGGCGCACCCGACTGCGTGCTATGCGCAACAGGGCGCAGACTCGGCCCAGCCTAGCGCAGTAAAGTAAGGGTTCACGATCGTTTCACAAATAAGAGCTACAAACGAGATAGTTTTGTGGTCTATAAATTACCTCCACTGACGATCGTCAGCCCTGCGCACACTAAAATTGCCATATTTTTGTCTGTAGGGGAGATGGGCTTGACTAAGTCGGCTAAGCCAGTTTAGGTCGGAGCAAATTCCACTGATCGGAATTTGCTTCCTTTTGCCTCAAGAAGTGTTCTGAGATAACCTTCTGTAACAGCCTTTTCTTAGATTTTCTTGAAGGGCCGGGAATGTGTCGTCATTTGTCCAACTCCGGCTATCTTGTGGAGAGTGCATCGCCCTCCTGGAGCTCCCACTTCCCGAATCCACTCTTAGTAATAAGAGCTGTTCCAGCCTGCGTTCACTGTGAGTCAGCGGGTTCTGAGAAACGCCAGCAGAGTTCAACGTGGGCCTTTGAACTTGTTCTGAGGGAGTGGTTTATTATGATAGTCACTTGTCATTGCGCCATTAAGATGTAGAGCAACGCGCATAAGTCAGCTTTTTTACTTAAAAACATGTTTAGTGACTTAGTGTTTGCCGTTGTAATGCACTTTCACCTTGCCGTCAGTAGCGTGCCCTGCTGGCCGTGCCACGTTGCGGGATTGCGACCGTTCTAAGAATGCCACTCTCGCCTGTTCAGCGGAAACATCTGCCGATACCGGCCCTCATGCTCAGACCTCGACACGCCTCTTGCACTCGTCGGTCGGCCCGCCCTCACAAAACACGGCGCGGCCCACCCGCTCTCGATGCGGGGCTCAGCACCGAACCGGTTATCTACGCCGGGCGCCCGGTATCCGCCCCACCCCTCGTCCCTGCCCGCCCCCTCTTGATGAGGGGCTCAGCCTGGGATCCGGTGATCTCCGCCGGCCACCCAGGACTCGCCCCCACCTCTTGCCCCTGACGTCAGCGGGTGGGGCGCGGCGGCCGTCCGGTGCGCAACTATCGCCGCATCAGGCCCGGAGCGCGCCACTAATGACGCATAACGGCCAGCCATGGTCCGGTCGCTCCGCTCGCACTGACTTATGACCACACTCGAGCTATCCTCCTACCGTGGGCGTTCTCTTCTAAACTCACGCCTGGTAATCTCCCGCGGCTCTTTTAATTGTGGCTACGTCATTCACTTGATGTTCACTTGGCTTGACACGCCAACCATTCTTTATGATCACATGACGGTGGGTCTCAACAGCCACAGATTATTTGTGGCCTGCCCAAACACAGGTACGCGTTACATCTTCGTCTAATGAACGGGCTCCCCGCGGCTTCGTGTCTGCGGAGCGGCGCGTGCGGCAGCGGATGGTCGCGGCGCGCGGCGCCCGTCCCCCGCCGAGAGGCTGCGCAGCGGCGCGCCGCGGGGAGCCGCCGCTGCACAAGTGGACACGGGCCGAGGCCAAGTGCGCCTGACGCGCGGGCGGCTACCTGTACGACGTCGACGTGAAGCCCGGAGCGTGCCGTCGTTCGGGGCGGCGTTCCCGCTCGCACACTGCCACAGTGGGGTTTTGAGCGACGCTCTCGGCTCGCACACTGCCACACTGTGGGTCTGGATGGTGCTCTCGGCTCGCACACTACCACGCTGTGGGTCTGGATGGCGCTCTCGGCTCGCACACTGCCACACTGTGGGTCTGGGTGGCGCTCTCGGCTCGTACACCGGCACACTGTGGGTCTGGATGGCGCTCTCGACTCACACACTGCTACACTGGGGCTCTGGGTGCTGTGGGTCTGGATGGGACTCTCGGTTCGCACACTGTCACAGTTGAGCTCCGAGCAGCTCTCGGCCCGCTGGCTGCCGAACCAGGACTGCACCGCAGCGTTCTGGCCGGTTGTACAAGCCCCTAAGATAGCCACATGAGCAGATCGCACATCTAAAGACAGCAGCCGGCCTTCCAGAAGGCAGGCAGTCGTTCGGGATGGCAGCGTGTCAATCGTGTCCAGCGTGTCAAGCCCATGGCGAACCGTGCGTGCTGCCGACAGAGAACTGGGCAAACAGGCCAAACATACTGAAGCTAGATGGAGTTGGAAAAGTTTATAGATGTGAGCGTAGGTTGGTGTCACATCTAGAGGCAGCTTTGGCATTGTACAAAAGGTGACACACTCTTGTGTTTTGCTACCACAGCCAACGGCTAAAATCTCCGGAGATCTCATGTTACGGACATCTGCACTTGGGTTCAGTACACCTCGTGGATTCCTACACCACGCAGCATATAAGTTTAAGATGATTATCATCCAAAGAGCTACCCATCCCAGTATATAGTCAGTTTCAGAAAGCGAAGCTTTCTGTGACATATTAGCTTGTCACTTGAACTTATTTGTCTCATACATCAGTGACCTAGACACCAAAACCTTCAGCAGCATTCTCCTGCTTCTAACTAATATGCTTGCATGGTTAAGTCCAAAGACGAAAGTGTACCAAACCTTTTTGTTGAAAAATAACACCAATAGTGTATGGGAATTCAAATAACACCAATAGTGTATGGGAATTCAAATAACACCAATAGTGTATGGGAATTCAAATAACACCAATAGTGTATGGGAATTCAAATAACACCAATAGTGTATGGGAATTCAAATACACCAATAGTGTATGGGAATTCAGATAACACCAATAGTGTCTGGGAATTCAAATAACACCAATAGTGTATGGGAATTCAAATAACACCAATAGTGTATGGGGATTCAAATAACACCAATAGTGTCTGGGAATTCAAATAACACCAATAGTGTATGGGAATTCAAATAACACCAATAGTGTATGGGAATTCAATAACACCAATAGTGTCTGGGAATTCAAATAACACCAATAGTGTATGGGAATTCAAATAACACCAATAGTGTCTGGAATTCAAATAACACCAATAGTGTCTGGGAATTCAAATAACACCAATAGTGTATGGGAATTCAAATAACACCAATAGTGTATGGGAATTCAAATAACACCAATAGTGTATGGGAATTCAAATAACACCAATAGTGTCTGGGAATTCAAATAACACCAATAGTGTTTGGGAATTCAAATAACACCAATAGTGTATGGGAATTCAAATAACACTAATAGTGTATGGGAATTCAAATAACACCAATAGTGTCTGGGAATTCAAATAACACCAATAGTGTATGGGAATTCAAATAACACCAATAGTGTATGGGAATTCAAAATAACACCAATAGTGTCTAGGAATTCAAATAACACCAATAGTGTATGGGAATTCAAATAACACCAATAGTGTATGGGAATTCAAATAACACCAATAGTGTCTGGGAATTCAAATAACACCAATAGTGTATGGGAATTCAAATAACACCAATAGTGTCTGGGAATTCAAATAACACCAATAGTGTCTGGGAATTCAAAACACCAATAGTGTCTGGGAATTCAAATAACACCAATAGTGTATGGGAATTCAAATAACACCAATAGTGTATGGGAATTCAAATAACACCAATAGTGTCTGGGAATTCAAATAACACCAATAGTGTATGGGAATTCAAATAACACCAATAGTGTATGGGAATTCAAATAACACCAATAGTGTCTGGGAATTCAAATAACACCAATAGTGTATGGGAATTCAAATAACACCAATAGTGTATGGGAATTCAAATAACACCAATAGTGTCTGGGAATTCAAATAACACCAATAGTGTATGGGAATTCAAATAACACCAATAGTGTCTGGGAATTCAAATAACACCAATAGTGTCTGGGAATTCAAATAACACCAATAGTGTATGGGAATTCAAATAACACCAATAGTGTATGGGAATTCAAATAACACCAATAGTGTATGGGGAATTCAAATAACACCAATAGTGTCTGGGAATTCAAATAACACCAATAGTGTTTGGGAATTCAAATAACACCAATAGTGTATGGGAATTCAAATAACACCAATAGTGTTTGGGAATTCAAATAACACCAATAGTGTCTGGGAATTCAAATAACACCAATAGTGTCTGGGAATTCAAATAACACCAATAGTGTTTGGGAATTCAAATAACCCAATAGTGTATGGGAATTCAAATAACACCAATAGTGTTTGGGAATTCAAATAACACCAATAGTGTCTGGGAATTCAAATAACACCAATAGTGTTTGGGAATTCAAATACACCAATAGTGTATGGGAATTCAAATAACACCAATAGTGTTTGGGAATTCAAATAACACCAATAGTGTCTGGGAATTCAAATAACACCAATAGTGTTTGGGAATTCAAATAACACCAATAGTGTATGGGAATTCAAATAACACACAATAGTGTATGGGAATTCAAATAACACCAATAGTGTCTGGGAATTCAAATAACACCAATAGTGTTTGGGAATTCAAATACAATGTTGCATCGTCGTGACGATACTAAAGTCAGATTCACAAGCACTGAGTTGCGGTATGTGCTTGTTTGACGATTAAAGGCACATAGTGGGGGACTGCACGGACTGGGTTAAACCCATCGGTGTCCAGATCACTGAGTAACGTGTTGGGCTAAGCACATATTTTGGTGGAACGACGAGTACGGTTCCGGGTATGAGAAATATGCTTGAGAATTTCAGATAGGAGTATTCGTAACTACTGCACTACATTAACTGGTAGCACTTCTTTTAATCATAATTAGCTCCATTCACACTACGTTTGCAGCCATCAACTCAACAAGTAACGTTGAAATGTACAACTATCGTGAGCCTTCTTCATCATTTGGAACTTTTTACGAAAAAATGCAAGCTGGTAGGTAGCAAATGGGTAGCAAACTGATTAAGAATGGACAGCAAGCTGTGCATTGGCACAAATTCATGCGTGGCGGATGAATTGGGTATAGGAAATTTTCGCCCGTAAAATTCTCAAACACACGTGACCTTGCGCACCCTATGCCTTGTAGGGACAGATACATCCGGGAATTATGCATTCGCATCAGTAAAATTTATCAGCTTGCACAAAGGTTTTCCAAATACTTTCAACACAAATGAGTGGTGTTTATCGATCTTTTTTTTGTTCAAATTGCCACATGTATTAACATATTATGCCTACGGCATAAAGTCATATGCATATGCTATAGGCATTTAGTCCCATACCTATAGCACACAACATATGATATCTACGGAGGATAAAAGAGCTTCAAAATTGAAGGGTGTCACTTTATATGCTTTTGAGGTTTTTGAGCCCTCTCAATGCATCTGAGCAAAGAGGCAATAATTGATCAAGTAATTACGGAACAACAATCTTAGCTATTGGCATAGTAGGTAGTAGGTATAAACGTGGGTAGAGTGATTAGGTTGTAGGTAATAGGTACCATAAAAGAAGGTAGAAGTGATTTAAGACATCACTGCTGATATCATGTCTTACTAATTTTGTACCAAAAAGTGTCCTGTAACTACCCAATGTTCTTGTCATGCTAACTCCTTGATATGTTAAGTTAGTCTGCGAATTTTTGATAAACTTTTTATTTTCAATGCCTGGATTGGGATAAAATACAACTGACTGCAATTTGCGGCAGTTTTTAAAAGTACAAGGTGGCCCAGCTAAAAGTTAACGCATGCTTACAAACAGTGGCAAGTATCTACGTCCCATAATCGTGGCTGTGGTGATTATACAACACGATCAGCGGCAGTGATAGCCATTAGTGATCTCTTGTCGAGATTTACTTCCATGTTTTTTACGAATTTCACCTAATTCTAGGCTTTACACAAAAGGCAGCGCACGTTTACGTGTAACGGGGAGGCCTTCCTCCGCAAGATAACAGCGTTGAATCTACGAAAATAAGTGCTTTATTTCATCATTGAGAACGCAAATTCAGGACGCCGAAATCTAAGGAGAAAACGGGTTTTGGGGTCGGTTTGGTCAACCTTTTCAGCGGAGCCACCCGCCCGATTCTAGAAAGTGACACCTCTGCATGGCGCCTCTCAGAATCCAGCTATTCCGAATTGAAGAGACTGCGATGGCATTCCTACAGTAACAATGCTCGCGCCAGACCTCTCCCGTCGTCACGCCTTCACCATGCCCGTGCACGCTGCAGCGCCCGGTTCATTGTCCAAATATCCTCCTATGCAAGGAACTCAATTACGCGGCTCGCCGCGACTGAAGGCTGCCGGCCGGGCGCCCCGCCGCGCTGCCACATAAGCCCGATAATTGAAAACAACAAGCGGTAGATTGCAGCGATTATGCGGTGGCGTATGCTCATTAGACTCGCCAGTGGGGACTAGGCGGCTTGGGACTCGGCTGATAGCGCGAACCCATGACAGTCATTTAGCGACCGGTAATTGTCTCTGGATTGCTAAACGGGGGCGGCACGTCAGATGGGAGGTGATGACTATAAACAGGGTAATGCATATTGATGGTGCATGCAGTGGGCTACAGAACGGTTGGAACTAAGCAGCAAGCATGATCAAACCATGAGCTTCACGCAGTGAAGGCTGCAGGGATGACGCACATTGCAAGTGTCACCACTTCCCGAAGTTCAGCGCTATGCATATGGACGTTGCACTGAATGAAACGCGCCGAACCCTCGATGTTCTGTCTTCCCCCAAACATATTTGGACTGTTACGGAGACTCTATCTGGTCACCCGGCTTTTTCATAACGCAAGTTACAGCGCACATTTCTCCTTCAATACACTCACCACGTTGACAAAAGTGCCGAGCCTCCATGTGAAAACCAAATCCCTTTACATTTCCAATGCACGTACGAATGTGTCAGAACATGTAGTTCTTTTGCACCGTGAAAGCAGCGGCCCCTCGAATTAGTTTTCCGCGTGCGAAAACATGTAGTCTTCTCTCGACATTACCTCTCGTCAGCCATCACCATAAAAAGTATTGGCCGCCTTTTACCTCCTGCCCTTTCGCATTCGCTTCTCAGAGCGCTCAACGCCGTGCACATATATTGCCTGGTTTCGCCAGCGCTGCCATGGTTAAGGCACCCGTCACGTACCGTGTCTCCGGCATATTCAACACCGTCTTAGCCTCCACGTGAGTAGCTGGGCCCGGCTTCCCAATACGGCCTCGATACACTGGCGTTACTGCCGTCGGCGCGTGTCTTATCGCTTCAGCAGCTCATTCATAAGCGGCCGTGTTCGGTGTGACGTGAGTTGTTGTCGAACGCTCATTGGCAATGCAGCGGCCGGCCGAGCGGCTGGCACCCGAGCAGCCCGCCGCTCCGGCCGCTGTCATTGGGCATGCAGGGCGTGCGCCGGCGCGCTGCCTCCGAGAACAATGAGGCACGGCGCCCGGCGCGGACGGCGTGCATGGCGCTGCACGTCTTCGGGTGCACGTCTCCGGGCGATATCATCGGCCGCCGATGACGCCGCCAGAAATTGTTATCGCATGTCGGCCCTGCATTGTCTTCGAGTTGCGACGCAGATCCAGCGATAGGGAGGAGGTAGCGGTTCAGCTATCTCACCGTCCGCCCTCGTCTGGTTCACAGACGAGGGCGGACGGTTAGAGCGCCGAGGAGCGCTGAGGCTTCAGCGCCGTCGGCGACTTAAGGGTGGCCGACGGTACCATGTTGATTTGGGAAGAACGTGTCGCCATGTCGGAGACGAATGTGGGAACTTTATTGTCACCACTCAACGCAAGATTGCAAATGCAGTGTTCCACGCACGAAATGTGCTCAGGTTGTCTCAATGTTTAACATGACACATTCCCTGGGAATATGAAAACTCCGCTCTGCTGATGTATTCCAGAGGCTACTAAATGCAATACCTCAGGCACTTAAAAGATATCTTAGTGTCTCCTACCCAAGTTGGATCAGAGTACCTGGAGCCTGACAATACAAATGTTGTCCTGGGAGGTTATGTGCCTTGTTCCACTTTCGCACGCACAAAATTGTGAGCACACACGTCCGATCCTGCAGCCCCACATTACAGACCCGAGGAACATATTCAGATACAGTCGGGAACAGTGTCTATGGGATGCTGCATGCCAGGCACGTCTCAGGGAATAAGAAAGATGGTTTTTCGATGACATGATAAATCAAAATATGGTCAAATTCCCCGCAGCAGCCATCAATTACGCGCGACGTTCGAGGCACATTGCAGGCCAGAACAGGCCCGTGATCATTTTAGGACTCCAGCAATGTTATGTGGATACGGTCGTGGAGAAGGTGGTCTTACGAGCCACGCAAAGTCACACTGAACAATCACATACTCAGCGACAAAATGTGCATCACCTGAAGCTTCTGCTACATCTGGCGCCACCTCCGTGCGATCACCGTCTTCCATTTATCTCCGACTGCGCGGCGGTGGATCGCTGCCAGCCTGTGTGTTGTGTGTGTGGTCTGGCTGGTTGGCCGCACGTGGCAGGGCCTTCGTATGCACTTCTCCGCGTTGGCCGCATCATGCTGGCGACGAGCGTGGCCAGCTCGGCATCATCATGCGTAGCCATCGGTTAGCATCGGATGGTACTTTTCCAACAGCCAGAGTAATGTGGAAGCTCAGTGATGAGGCCTCAGTGCCGAGAACGATGTCACTCGCTGCCTGCTCACATTCAACGATGATGTAGTTTGCCGGGCCTTCATCGGTGTGGAGTGTTTTGGGACTACCAGTCATAGCAGGCAATGCTCCACGCAATAATTCAAAGATATCTTGTTGATCGTCGGTGTCACCCCCCTCACTGTCTACTTCACCCACCGATTGCACACTACGTAGCTACGCTGTGCGACGAACATGGCGTGCTCAGGCACGCCAGCCGATATCTCCAAGGAGACTTCACCTGAAAGTTCTGTATCTGGCAGCGTTCCATCGGATGGAGTTGTATTCAGTAATGCTCAGTTGAACTATTCTGAATTCAATGACTTGGGCCGGTTCATTAATTCAACACGGCTGAAACTCGGTTATTTGAGCAACGACAGGTGCAGCAACGGACATTTCAACGTTTCATTTCATATGTTTTAAGTGATAGTGCTCAAATGGCCGAGTTTTATCTGGGAATGCTTGGTCTGGCGATGCCGCACATATCCTTGCTTCATCTAATGATGCTTCATCTGGTATTTATTCATCCAGAGGTCCGTCGTTGATCTAAGAGTGTTCCGTCTGATGGTGCTGAATTTGTTGGCACTTCACGCGACAATACACCATGCTGTAGTTGATGGAGGCTGGCACCGATGTTCGTTGCCGAATCAGCTTAGATCAAAATAACCCGTAATGTTATATTCGGTGCTTTCCTCATATTAGTTTGATGTTTCGTCCTTGGCCTTCGTCAGATAGCGAAATATAGACAAACAAACTGCGGTGGCAAATAATAATGGTTATGGCTACTTTCATGCATGCGTGCTTACAGGCACACCAATTAACAAAAAAAAAACATGGATACGAATAATGTAACCTGCTAACGCTCGGCCTGATTCGCCGTTTTTCATAGCGCGGGTCACTAACAGGGAGTTGATGCAGTGTCCTAGAATTGCCGACTTTGGGTGTAAAGCAACACCCTATGAGGAGGAATTTTCCACTCCTTTTCCCCACATTTTATCTGAATTTTTCACTCCTGCCTGACATTGTCTAATTGTACATGCCAAACCCATATTTCCCTTTCTGAGGTTTTCAGATGTTATACAAACCCGGGCTCACTTTAAACCACCAAGCATAAACAAGACTCTACAGAACCTAGGACAATTATAGCTATGTCCAGCCTCACCTAAATCTGAATCACGTCTAAGTACGCACAGATCAAGGGCGCTAGGTGCCTTCAAGCCCATGACCCCCAGCGGCTCCAGCCGCTTGCACGCATCAAGTTTTTTTTACAAATGCATCACATTCGGCGGCAGTGTGCCAAATGCAAGGTTTCCACGCATCCCCAATTTTCTGCCTCACCACAACACTACGAAAGCAGAGCCTGGTACAAACTCCAGCGAGGCATGGTAGAGAATTTGGCTCCAGGTATTTCTTTTACCCGAAGAACCTTGACGACTAAATTACATCACTCCCGAAATGCAGGAGTGAAAAATTCAAGAAATGTCTTCGTAAAAAATTTACAAGATGAATATCACAATTTGAGCACTTCTTTTAACCGTTTTTAAGTCAAATCAGCTGATAACAACATTTTTCCCAAAAGTATCAGTCTTTATAGTTGGTAAACTACTTTTGTTTTTCTCCGCATCATACGAGTGTGATACCACGTTATTCGTCCTTTCTTTCCCATTGTCTTTAGAGTTGCCATCTGTTGCTTGAAATGTTGACCAATTCCTCCGTAAGATGCTCAAACTGCAAACTTGCGCGTATTTTATACACAAATTGGATTAATTCGCCAGCCGCCCAAACATGTTTTATATGCACCCAAGAGTAAACAATTCACAAGGAATGAAAGAGATAATTCGAACGACGGGTTATTTTTACCGCCAATTCAGCCCTGTTAAACCAAAGGTTAGCATGGTTGGTTCATGGCGGTGCTCGATAATGACAAATCTAAGCATTTTGGGTGTCTAACTCACCAGGCTACCTGACGATCCTTATGCTGCCATATAGAGCTTTGGGACAGACCTGACGTAGTTAACACAAAACTGTTTGATGATGAAATTCTGCCCTCTGGAAACGTTTATCATGCAGACATCTTACTTGCTTCGCATTTTAATCTCGTAGACTAGTGGACATGATTGCTATTTATATTTGGGGGTGAGTGGACGACTCTGTCTGTCAGCAAACTGTGCAAACTGTGGTACTGACTTTTGTTTTGGGGAACCAGGAAGAATCCTGCCCTGAAAAGCCAGTAAGTCTCTTGTGGACCAAGTAATTGCTTACCTCACCTGCTTTCAACACATGAGTTGTAACCAAAGTTAGCCATTCGCTGTTTTAATCCATCGAATTTGGTCTAAGACAAATTATGATGCCACAAATCATGCAATGGGGTTATTTTGTTCCATATTATTGATAGTTTGTCCCAAATGTCTTGAAGTGTTCCCTCATGGCTGCTTTAAAACCAGATGTTTTCCATAGTTTCCATGGTTTGCTGACTGGCATATGACTGTACTGTATATATGCACTATATTTTTAACACTGGAATGCTCTAAGCTGCGTAGCAATTATAATATGAGGTAAGTATCAGCATTAAAGAATTAGTCAGAACATTCCATTGAAAATGTGAAGCCAACATCTCAAATTATGCCATTGAATATGAATTAACAAGCCTAAATAAATGCTTTTGCTGCAGTTGAAAAGGCAAGCAGCAAAACTGGCATGGTCATTTATAAGTTATGTTATTTTTGGCAAAGAGCGATTGTTTTGTAGGGCATGCCTATTATTGCCCTTGACAGAGGTAAACCATCACAATCAGAATAAGTTCTTCAAAGTGATTTAAAGTGTTGTGTGTTGTCAACTTTGTCTGATGTCAACAAGCGTGCACAAATGAACTGAATAAAAATGCAAGTTAAAACCATCCAAAACAATGAGCCTTATCATGCTATTATCGTAAGTGCTGCTGTCAACAGATAAGTGAGTTGAGATGTCGTTCTAAATATGGGCTACCCTAAGTCAGGTTAAGTTGGTTAAGTGTATGGCAAGTGGCAATAAGAAATGTGCAGGAATCAGTAACTCACAATGGCTGCTGTGATGCCAACAGGTTAGACAGGATGAGATGAAGTAAGGCCTCTTTAGGTTAGGCATAGTTAGGCTACTTTTATGGAAAGAAGCATTGGTATTTTGTAAGAAAGTGACAAAATGTTTGTTTTCCCTGGCCCCATCTTAACAGAAGTCAGAAGTATGTGTATTGTGCTTGACTTGGTGATGACCTGATGTGTAGGAGTCCCAGGCTGTTTTTTTTAGCGCTTTATCCTTGGTGAATTTTCTGTTGTTATCTTGTTGTTGAATTCCTTTGCTTTGTTTTGTGTTAAAAGTGTTTTGGAAGGGAAGTGCAAGTGCAGCATCAAATTATTGGTGCTAATTGATTTTGTTATGCTCATTACACTGCCATGAAGTTGCTATGCTTTAATGTATTCTGTTTCACTTTAATGGCCATTAAATTTAATTTCACAATTTAACAATTTAATTTAGTTTAATTAAGTTAGTTTAATAATTTTTTAAACATTTTTTTATTTTTAAATTTAATTTCATTCACATCTTTACATTACATTAAATTTAAATCACGTAATAATTTAAGATGTTACGAAACAAAACAGTTTTGTCAGGTTTATGATAATACGTCTATGCCAACTTGAAATAGATGTCTGTTTGCCGAAGCATCAGTCACTAGCTCATAAGTTCCATCTTTTGTAAATTAATTTTTTCCGTCCCAGACGGTCTTTTTGCGATGGAACTTTTCACTCCCACCCTAGTTCAAAAGCAATTCTAGCTCATTGAGTTGATGTGATCCCCCTGGTGTTTCCAAAGTAATGATGGTAGAACTTAGAGGAAAACACCAGTAGATTTTTCTTAACGAGATCTCATAATTGGTGCTATTGGTCATGTTGTTAGGTGAATAACTGGCCCTATCATGGTAGATCAAAGGTCGGGTTTTCTAGAAAACCGCGCGTTTCAAATTCGCAACATTGTACTTACGAGACCATACCTTGCCGGGACACGAAACTGCAAAAAGGCTTGTTCATTGATTAGTTATGAATAAATTGGTGTATATTTTCATGTGTTTTGAACATACATGTGTGATGCATGATTCCGCTAATGTGACTGCAATGTCGGCCCGGCTCGTGCGCTCTGCGGTATCGTCAGCTGCCGCCCAGCGCCGGCGCCGGCCGCAGATTGCCGCGCAGTATTCCTTAAAAACCACCACTGCTTCGAAACCAGAAAAGCTAGAAACACGTTTTTTGGCGCCAAAACACATGAAATGGATGTTCCGCAGACTACTAAAAATTTGTGCGCGAATTTTTATGCCGTAGAGACATACTCAAAAAACCTTAACACGCGCTAGGGGGGGGGTCAAACTGATCAT
This sequence comes from Pollicipes pollicipes, assembly GCF_011947565.3. NCBI lineage: Eukaryota > Metazoa > Arthropoda > Thecostraca > Pollicipedomorpha > Pollicipedidae > Pollicipes > Pollicipes pollicipes. The sequence continues at coordinate 17,575,431 of NW_023596136.1, read as the reverse complement.
CCTCCCTCCTGAAGGTTTTTCCAGAATGGTTTCCGAACGGTGCGGCCTAGCCGCGCCAAAATTTGCATAGCTGTAGGCAATTGAATAGTGGATCGTTTTAAATAAAATATTTAGATGTAACTTGTAAGGTCGCTGACCCATGGCAGGTCAAAGTCAGGTCATGGTTTTAGCAAAGGCAATTTCTAGGGAATCGTCCGATCTGATACAATAACGGAATGTTTGACGAAGTCATACATTTCTGAAATGCTGTCCTAGGCTCCAAAAATGTTGAGTGAGCAAATTTCGTTAACCTAGGTCAGGTATGAGGGTCAGATCAAGGTCAAAACCAACCTGATTTATTACTCTAGGGCTTGCTGTATGGGATAGTTTGTGGTGCTCATTTCGAATTTATTGACATCAGGACCGCACCATACATCTTTCATTGACTTCTTAGAGGTCAGAACAGGTCATTGACCTAAGATGATCCGGGCTGGCATTTTGTTTTAGGAACATACTGCCTAGCGTAATCTTTGTCGCGTATTCAAATGCAAAGCTCAGAACAGTCTTGTATAATTTTGGTCACCATGACCTCCAAAAGGTCGAACAAGGTCACTGACCTCATATGGGCTTTGGGCTCTCAAGTGACCTTTTGCTTAGAAACAGTTGCCTAGGTTCTGGGGGCACTTTGGAGACCAACCTGGAATTTGACATTGTTTGACCTTATTTAACCTGAAAGTCATGACCTAAGAACTTGAAACTTTGACGAAAGTGAGCTCACGTACAGGTAAAGACACCCTCCAAGTTTGATGTATTTAGCTTTCTTAGTTCCCGAGATCTCAGGGGGGTCAAATTGACCCCCCCTCACCCAAGCGAAGGGTATCTACCCGGCCACCCGGGCGCGTATTAAGGGGCTTCATCACCCCCTCCCACCAATCAGAGCAGGGTTAAGAAAAACCGTGCTCTTGTGTAAGGCACGGACACCTGTCACTGCAAGAGAGAGCAACGCAACACAACACACTGATGTTAATTCCTCGCGTGCTAACAGATAGTGTATTGTGCTGCATTGCTGTCCCACAAGCGATAAGTGTCTGTGTCCGATTTCTGCATATTACGTAAAAACGGGGCACCGTATAAAAGGTGCGCTTCTCGGAGCAGGTCGGGTCTTTTTTGCCTGATTATATGATCAGGAAGTCTCTAAACAAGCATGCGTTCGATTTGTTTTCCGTCCCCGTAATCTGCTGCCCGTATTTTAATCTCTGATGGAGCCTCTGGGGGAAAGTTATGCCAGCCCTTGGTAACTGGCTATTACAATTAGGCGTATGAATATCTTATATGGCTTCGGTTCATCTATCAGTGTATATAAGCCATGACAGTGCTGCACCTGACGTTGTTCCTTCCCCTGATGCCTCTTTTCACAATGCTCCACCCAGCAGTGCTCCATGCATCTGGGGACGTTCGACAGGACCGTGCTCCATCCAATGTTGTATGTGACCGAGCATCACACTGTCATCGATGATACGTCCGAGTCGGCAATGATGCGGACGACAATCTCGTGCTGAATCGTACACTGAGACCGGCCAGCCGCCGGGACATGTGACACGGGAGGGCATGTGGCGGCGTGTTGTTTGGCTGGGTTCGAGGTCTATCGCAGTGCCCCGCCAGGCTGTCGGTAGCAGCCGGGGGACACCTCTCACACCCCCACGTGGCGCTAATGAGCTGAGTGAAAATTTAGTTGGAATAAAAAAAAAATGTTTTCCTCGAGGGGGCCGAGTGAGGAGAAATGCCCTATGATTGTAGTTGCCAGTTGCCTCATTTTGGCTCGTGTATTTTTGCTGTTTTGACCAATGGCTATGTGGACCTAAGACACGCGACCAGTGGCATGTGGAGCACGTCAAACTGAGGAGCTGACGGCAATGAGTATTCATATTTTAATTGCAATTGGATGTGATTGGTGTGCCGCTGCTGAACATCGCCAACATCAGCTTGGCAACAACGAGAAGCACTACATTGTCCATCCTATCCACAAATGGGGTCTTTACCGCAACCCCGCTAACTTCAGACCCAACTTGTTAAGATCTACCAGTTCCAAAACCGGTGAGCAAATTATTTATCGTGAAGCCTACGCATGTGTTTTCCTCTTTTCTGCGTCAACTCTTTTCTCAAAATCATATTTTCTCGCCTCTCTGAAATCATCCTCAGAACGGTTTCAGGCCACTTCACCCGACCAAAACTGCTCTGATCAAGGTACCAAATGACATCCTTTCATCGATTTACATACGAGAGATCACTTTTCTCCATCTGATCAACTTAAGTAAATGCCTCGACGTCATTGGTCACTTTAAGCCGCAGGATAAAATTACAGAAGTGCGGCATTAACACTAAATGGTTCCACTCTCATCTCACAAACAACAACTCGAGCGTTTCTGTTGTTAATCCCTCCACCGAGCACCAATGTCTGTCTTGCTCCCTGCAGAGCAGCATTGGTGTTTTCCAGGGCTCTGCCCTGGGCCCATGTCTGTTCGGTGTGTTCACCAACAATTTGAGCAACATGTAATTGTTCCGCCTGATGGTGTTACACATGTCGGTGCTGCGCCTGACGATGTTATACATGTCAGTGCTCCGCCTGACGGCGTTGTCCATGGCAGTACTCCGCCAGACGGTGTTACACATGCCAGTGCTCCGCCCGTACGGTGTTACACATGCCAGCGCCCGCCAGACGGTGTTACACATGTCAGTACTTACTTTTCGCCAGACGGTGTTACACATGCCAGTGCCTGCCATGCGGTGTTACACATGTCAGTACTTCCGCCAGACTGTGTTACACATGCCAGTGCCTGACAGGCGGTGCTACACATCCGTGCCCGCCAGACGGTGTTACACCTATGGCCAGCGCCGGTCGGTCCGACTTACGCAGTCAGCCGTCAGAGGTGAAGGGGGTGTGGGGGAGGGAGGGACAGTGCACGAGGGCGTCACCGCTCCCACCCGGCCTGAGGATCGGGCGGCGCCACAGCCTCCACCCCTCACCTCTCAGCACGGCACGCCAACCGGCGGCTGCCAGGCTGCCCTCTCAGCGAGTCGGCGCGTGAGGCCCAGGGCGAGACGGATCCCCACGTCGCAGCCACACACATTGGAATGTGGCCCGGCGTCGAGCGAGCCCGCGCGGCGGTGCAAGGATGACTCGAGACGAAAGGGACATAATGCGCGAAGTGGGTGTTCGAGTGATCGTGCCGTGCGGAAATTGATACGTGGGAGTAGTTTTACAATGGAGACTTACTGAAATGCGAGTAGCATCGTCACGAACGCTTGAAAGAATTCGTGTGGTAGTGGTCGATAGCTATGATGCACAGAAGTGCTTCTTAAAGTAAAGTTGCTGAATAGTCCGAGAGCCGCGGGAGCCGTCTTGGAGCACAGCTGGCTCAAACATGTAGCTTCGCAACTCGTTTTTGGGAAGAGAGGATGCAAGGGGCTAGCGCTGTAAATTCCATCACCTTTGGTTCAAGCGAGAAAGACGGGTAGAAATGAGCACTCAAATGTGCAGAAAGCGGCAGTAACAGAGGAGAGCCTGCATTTGAGCTGATGTGGTTCGGCCGGTGCTCTCTAAACCCGGGCTGTGTTTGAGCTGATCTGGTGCGGCTGGTGCGCACTATGCATATGGGACAGCACGCGCCGCGAACGAACGGCCGACTGGTACCGTCATGACAGGAACCGTCATCCCATCGTTGGTGTGACTAATTCATGAGTTTTTGCGCTTACATCAACTAATGTTCATGTATAAATCGAATACGATAATGATCATTCACAAGCGCATTTCCATTTCCACCATGGCCCAGATACCGGCCAGCCGGTGGGACTAGAGCTGGGACGACCCTCTCGTATCCCCTCCAGTTCTGGCGTTCCAGTCGACACCCGGCCAGCGACAGGCCAGCTCGCGGAACAGTATGAGACCCTTGCAGCTGTTGACGCAGAGGGATGGACCACATTCTGGGGTAGCCCTACTCGCGCCAGACTACCACATGCGGGTGTTATTTTATAGACAGCGAAACTGTTTGAGATAGGATCTGTTGCTTAGACCTTTATTTTTCAGGGGGGGGGGGGGGGGGGGGTAGACGCTGATCGAAGACTTCATGAATCTCGAAGGCCAGGAAGTCTATAGCATTCGATGGCAAAGTGCCCTGCGTGAAACACCGGCATCCTGTTTAACAAATTTGAATTGTAATCGGAGCAAGGGGTGGGCGGGTGATGTGGTGGACTGGGTGGAGGGTCAGGGATCACGCGGCCCCGCAGAAGAGCTCACGTCATGAACACTTCCTGGAACGGTGGATCCCTTTGATCGCCGGCCGGGGCGCCCGAGCCGCATGCGTGCCTGTATCGTGCGATGGGGACGGGGATATGAGTCCCAAGACCGGCTCTAGATGCTCGTCTTTGCTAAAGGCTCGACGAAAATGCTTCCATACAATTCCTCGAATCTGATTACAGTTACAGTTCAAGCACCGTTAACGGTATGTTTTGGGAATGGCGTGAACATTATAACGTGAGGGCAGAGTTGAAAGTTCGCAATCATTATTGACGATGCGGACGGTATTTGTTTGTTTACTCTAAGCGTACAATAACGTAAACGTAAATTACGGTTTCTGAGATGTTGGATTTGGCTGCATGCGAAATTGTCAGAAAAGCTGCCTCCTGGAGATGAGCAGTCACCAGATTTGTGGGCCTTCCCCCAAACACACTAATTCTACCTGCATGGAGGCAGACATCACACCTTCTTGGATGTCTTCAAATTCGCGACACATCCATTCCAAGCAGTGGATTAAGCCATCATTGCATCAGCACCGTGCCCGGAAAGACTCTTCAGCCCAGGAAGATCAGCAGATACTGAAAGCGCGCACGCCAGCTCATGTCTTTTTTAGGCCCCACTCCTCTGTGCTCTTTTCTTTCGTGCCGGTGGTTCGCGGGGGCGAATTCTAAGTAGTGCTTGAGTGGCTGGTACAAGGGGCGTAGTCTGGTTGAGGCATTGCACCGTGTAAAGGTCACGTGCACGCCTTGTGCATGCTTAACGCGGGGTGTATGCCAAGGGCGGGACTTAGGTGGCCCATGCTGGTGGGTAAGACCAGCTTGGCCCAAGATTTACATTGATGCGCTGCCAAAGTGGCGCGAGATAGCCGTGGGTTTGCATCGCGCACTCTTACAATAGGCAATAAATTACAAATGAGACTTGTACTCAGTGAAAGCTCTGCTTTTTTAGGCATGCTTTCGCATAGATGAATCAGCAGTTATCCATCCAAAATTCAAGTACTTCGATGTTACTGTAGTCATATGATTTGGGCATATGCTGCATTTTTATATGCATATGGTTGTACGCTGCATTTGTATTGATGCGGGAACGCCCGACGCGTCAGCTTTCCTGAAAGCGCCGGCAAGAAGCCCCCATCAAGGCTTTTGTAGAACGACATGAGGGTGTTCAGGCTTACAAGCTCTTTTGCTATTTACGAATAATCTGATCATGATACACTGATGACACTCATCTCGCTGTCAGTGAAATGTGTACTGCCGGCGGGACATCGTTTGGAGGATCGAGGCAGCTTGAGCGTCTCTTCGTCCGTGCTTTCGCGCCAACGTTCTAGAAATCAGCGCCAATAAAACCCAAGCTATAGCCTTCGGAGCTCGCCTGAGTAGGCGAAACATTCCGGACATTATTGCATCATATTCCACCTCGGCTCTTCCTCCTCGCGCGGAAATAAGAAGCCTACGTGTCTCATTTCGCCATGTTCTCACCTGGAACAGCCATCCTTTGCGCGTGGAACGGAGTTGCTATGGAGCGTGGACCGGTCCATGGCATCTCAGAGATCACACCTCTGCAGCCGTCTACAAAATCCTCATCACTATCGTTTTTCTGTGGCAATTCCGGCAACGTTGCGCGGTGTTCGGAAGTGGCCCAAAGAAACACCTAGATGCACTTTAAAAGATGCACAGCTTTCCATGTCAGGTTATTTGCGGTCGGTTGCAGCCTCGATCACGGCCCGTATCTGCTACGGAGGCTTGGCCGGACGTGATCGGATGAGATGCACAGATAATATGTGCCGCGTCCTTCATATAAGACCTTACACGTCATTGCTAACCTGACATTCCCACCAGCAGGTTTCTTTTCGACTCGTTTTGTCATGAGCGGAGTGCAAGACGCGATAACCATCTGCACGCGCCGTTGTCTCCAATAGACACGGGCAGGCGCCGATGCTACGTGAGCGCCTGCAATGTGTGATGCACTGCCGCGCCCGAGCCCCCCCCCCCCCCCCCCCCCCTCCTCCCTCTTTCTCCTCCAGCCACCAGTACAGTGTTGGGATTGGCCTACGAGAACATTCGTATCTCATACAATCAACTGGAACGTTTGTGAACTATGTGTTATTCGAGCACGTGGTTTCCTCGATCCATTGCCAGTGTTATACGTTCTTGACTATTTGATGCTGGACGGTGATAGCCACCAACCGTGCAGATGTCCAAAGCTGGACAGTGCAGCACAATACCGTGTAATGCGTTGCAGCTTAGAAAAGAAAGAGGCACCTCACTACCGTACATACTATGTACCTACTGAGTGAGCCCTTCCTCTGGAATATCACAATGACCTTCAGCGTCAAACACTTCAGATCCTCACGGCCTCTTACGGCCTCCTTTCACTCCAGATATGGAGCTCGTGCAGCACCGCTATCCCTGAATAAACCCATTCTTTTATTACTGGAGCTCTTCTAGATCATAGCGTCGTTGCATTCCTGATCATGACCGGACCTTCCTTGCCTCGTCTCTACCGCCGAACATTTACAACCACGACCATGTACAACCGCACGTATTGCTGCCGACCATGTACATGACAGCGTGGGCAAAGACTGTGTTCACCCAGTCTATCGCCAGACTAGGTGGGTGGCAGCCCACCTTGTTCACCCGGTGGCACTGGCTCCTGTCCTCTTGATCGGTGCAACTCTATTTAATTTTTGCGTCCAACGTTTTAGATTTATTGGATCTTATCTCAATTTTAAGCATCCTACCATCCTGGGCCATTTATTTATGACTTCGTTCATGACAGTCCGCGCTGAAGCCAATGCGCGACCTCTCCACGCACCACCATGTCGTTGGATGATTTGTGGCGTTGCATGGCAGATATTCTGTTCTAATGGTTTTCACGGTTTTCTGGGACAATCTCAGTGATTACACCATCAGAAAAGTCATGGGGTTGAAGACCTCATCGAATGCATTATCAAGGAGGCATTCATACAGCACATGGGAAATTGAATTACGTCGCAGAATGAATGGCATGTGCCAGCGCTTGCCTTCAGGGCGCCCAAGGCAAAGGTTACTGCAGTCTAGGCGTTTTGAATGGCGTAACATTATTCAGGGAAATGTTCTAGACTTTGCCAATATCATCGTTGAGTATGCATATTATATGCCATATTGCAACAAACAATTATACAACTTTTCGCAAGTCGGAATTCGCGCAATTCCCGAGTGACAAAAATTCGAACCATATCTTTATTTACGTCCATAACGCACGTGAGCTTCGAGCAGCCATATGCCATTAATCATTTCTCCTATTCATCCTAACCTCATGTCAAGCGCGCATTATAAAACCTCACGTGTGCAGAGCCATATGCCTCATACGTCGTTCCACTTGAAAATATAGATAATGACACCATGTGTAGCTCTAATCACAGATCACTGCATAAATTATTCTGCGGTAGCTTAACCTTCAACATTGAAAAGAAGCTCTTCCGCCAGTGCACACAGACGCCTCATTGAGCCACAACCAAGGGGCGTCGCCAGAACTTGAAGCCAGAGGGCAAGGCGATGTTTTTTGGGAGAGAGACAGACTGCTGCTGTGAGCGGACAAGACAGCTGATTAGAAAGGTCAGTCTACTCCAATAATCAGACCACCGTCCAAGTGTAAGGTGGGGGCGCACCGCAACATTACAGTGTGTCGATAGCCCTTCTTGCTGGGACCGGCAACGCCCCTGGTCACGGGCTTCACAACGTATTAGTCAAGTTGTTCCATATGATCTTATGTTGCAAATCATGCGGCACATCATTTAAGATCACGCCAGACCACAGCTCCGATGTTATATCAGTCTCCGTTATCCTCCCCACACCTGCCACCTGTTTCACTTGTTTGCAACCTGTACTCTATGCTGTCGGCTTGCTGTCGCCGACCATCACTCAGACTGGGACTCTTTTAATGCACCTTTCAATCAGCATCGTCAGCTGACATCTGTATCTTTATCCAAACCTCACGAGACAAACTCCCCATCACGGCGCCGAGTTCCATCTCAGCATAAGACGCGGTAAACATCACCAAGATCATCTCGCAGCACCGCTCCCGGCCGCACGCAAGATGGCAGCGTCATCTATACGCCCGCTGCGACTGCAGCGCCACCTCATCAAATGTCACGATACCACCGCCACCGTAGCGTTCGGTAACTCCCACCGACCATGGCGCCATCAATTTTCCCACAGTGGACAGTGGCGCCACAACGGTGGCGCCGCCACGTGCGGAACGTCAGCGCTCCACAGCCTCGTCACTCAGCCCCTGCAGCGGCGCGCCACCAGCCAGACCTCGTTGAGGCGGCCGTGATAGCGCTGGATGAAGTCGTACACGGCCACGAAGTACTGGTCGGGCCTGTAGCAGAGCCGGAGCGCGTCTAGTTCGGCGCGGAACGCCGTCACTTCATCCGCCACGCGGCCTGGCTCGAGCACGAATCCACCCACCGTCTGTACGTACACATGCAGATCGTGCACGTACGCCAGGCTGGTCGGCGGCTGGGGACGGCGGGCGGCACATCAGAGAGGCGGCAGCTGGGACGGGTGGGCACGTTAGACGAGCGGGGCTGAGGACGGACGGCGGCTGGGGATGAGCGGCGGCTGAAGACGAGCGGCACGTCAGACGGACAACGGCAGGGGACAGGCGGCGGCTGGGGATGAGCGACGTCTGGGGACGGGCGAGCACGTGAGATGGTCGGCGGCTGGGGACGGGCGAGCACGTCAGACGGGCGACGGTTGGGCACGGGCGAGCACGTGAGATGGTCGGCGGCTGGGGACGGGCGAGCACGTCAGATGGGCGACGGCTGGGGACTGGCGTAACACGTCAGACGGGCGACGGTTGGGCACGGGCAAACACGTCAGATGGCCGGCGGCTGGAGACGGGCGAGCACGTCAGACGGGCGACGGCTGGGGACGCGTGGGTACGTCAGATGGCCGGTGGTTGGAGACGTGTGGGTACGTCAAACGGGCGGGGAATGAGGACGGGCGGCGGCTAGGGACGTGTGGGTACGTCAGACGGGCGGGGAATGAGGACGGCCTGCGGCTGGGACAGGCAGGCACCTTAGTTGGGCGGCATGTATGACAGTATCGCATAGTCACAATGGGCCGTAGTGAAGAGCATGGAGCAGCGGTCGGCAGTGAGGAGTTTAAAACAAAGGGCACTGGGCAACACAGGGTGGCGGTGGACAGTGGTGGAACGTGGACGAAAGGGGTGAGATATCAGTGGGAAACAACGGGAAATAGGGGCTGAAGTTGAAAGCGGATATCGGCAGAAGACAGTAACAGAGAACAGATCGAAACAACAGATAAGGAGTGGCATGAAGCGGCCTCTATGTGTTGCAATGTGAATACATACATGAGTAATTTTTGCAACTTACGTACAAGAGTGGCGAATTGAAATAAAGCAACATATGTAAAAATGTTGATATCGATTCTGCTGCACGAATGAGATTCAAAAGATTTATTAGAGCTGCAGGGGTGGGAATATTGCGGAACTGTCAGGAACGGAGACCGATCAAAGCTCCCAAAAAATAAGCTCCGAGTGTGTACATGGGATAACGGTCACATTTCAACCAAAATAAACGTCCCTGTCAATTCGATCACATTTCATGTAGCGTATCCAGACCTACTCTGTTACATTTCCGCTGAACCCAGCTGCGATCATGACCTCGCCAAAACAACAAAAACGTCAGTCAACATCTGTATCGCCAATGCACGTTTTATTCTGTTCTATTTTTAGCAAGACATAATTTGCATCGGTTTTTGATGCGTTTAGACGTCTACATCTCTCACGCAGCATTATCCAATACGTAAGAACAGGTACCTGTGATGTCACACCCAGCACCACGTAGCCAACGTTGGGTGCGTTTGGTGTCGCCACTCAAAGAGCTAGTTACCATCACTGACGTCACAGCCACCGCCGACGGACCAGTGTTGGGCGGGTTCTCGTGTCACCGCTCGGAGAGTTAGTTACCACCACTGACGTCACACTCACCGCCGACGGACCAGTGTTGGGCGGGTTCTGATGTAGCCGTCTCGGCAGGTACATGAGTGACGTCATACGGCAGCTGGTGTTGCGGGCCGGCACGGCCTCGTGCACGCGCAGCACACCGATGGGTCGAGTGGCTTCTATCACCTCCAGGTGTGAGTTAATTCCTGCACACCGGTGTTGGATAACTTAAATCAAGTGTAGGATTAGGAAATCAAGTGTCATAGGAAATCAAGTGTCAAGGGTTTAACGGTTAAATGTCGGTACTAGACGGGGCGTGTCGAACTTCTTCATGGTCACGACTGAAAGTCGCAGCGCTATCACATGCTTTCAGGTGGTACGATGTGATTCAAAATGATGATGGTGCCAAACAGTGGCTTGTACACTGCCCTCACTGAGGGAAAGACATTCAACAAACAAGCTGTTCAAAAGAAATAATCCACTGATCATCCACTGTACCTTAAATGGCAAAATGGACACCCTCTGCAGTACCAAAAACCATTACCTGACGTCATTTACATCAGATGGGACATTCTCTATAGCACCAGCACATAATACAGTCAGGTTGTTCAAACCATGCTTTCTTACAAAACGGAAAAGTTTTGCCGACATCGGCCGGCACGTGACTGACCTTGCCTGTAAAGGTGAAGCGGCATCAGTCCCCGCCACATGGCCTGAATGCTGGAGTCGCAGCCGTCCATCCGAGATGTGGCGAACACAGCGTTGTAGTAGTGCCGCTTCTGAATCCCGCCCCTGTGCTCCGACAGCACCTCAAATTGAGGACACTCCAGACCTGCCGGCGACGGAACTGCCGTTTACCTCCGACACCGCAGCCAAAGTGCAGAGCTCACCAATTGGGGTCTATCGAAAAGGATGAATCGATGCCTAGAGTACGTCACGTAAAATTGTCAATTACGCGCAGGATTACGTTTCAAGCAGCAGGCCGCTTCCACGCACCACGTTGGCTCGAGCTTTAAGCCGATTTTTAAGTCTATTGCTATAAATTCGGAGGCAAGCAGGGATTTGAAATAAAGCAAGTAAAGCGAAAAAGGAAACAGGGACAATAGGAAAAGACAAGTCAATGGTTCAAACTCCAGTTCAGGCTGTTCAGCGAGAGCCACCAGCCATTGGGCGGCACCGGTGTCAGTGATACCTCTGCAGAGTCGGCGGATGGTGTCCAGCGTGCGGTTGGTAGGGCGCGGCTCCTGCGGCTTGCCCGTTGGTTGGAACCGCTTCTTGCTCTTAAACGGCGTGCTGTACAGCCAGATCTCGTAGAAAGAACGCTTCCGAGACTCCGTGCTGGAAGTTTAGAAAGGTCGGTTTTGTTTGAAAAAGCATTGGTTGACAACACAACCTTGGTGGTGATATGATGCGTTTATCTGTTTTGTTAAATAACGCGCTTGTAGAGTGACGCATTTATCAGCGGGCAGTGTCCCCGGCCCACCAACTTGCAGGTGCTGGTCCATTATGAGTTCAAAATTATAATAGGGCAACCAAGCATCCCTCATTTGTCTCACTGGTCAGCCCTATACGCCCTGCTGACTCCTCGCATTCCGCCGAGGTCTCCCCTGACTTCTTGTGATGTGCCGAGGTCTCCCCTGGCTCCTCGCGCTGCGCCGGGGTCTGCGCCACACTCACCTGTCATACTTGGCCAGGTAGAAGTAGCTGTCGAGGAAGGAGTGGCCATGCCGGCGTAGTCGCCGGATAAAGCGCTTGGCTCGCAGCCGCAGTGTCTTGTCCGTCAGCTTCCACGGCCGAGCCCAGAACGAGGTAACGAAGACGCGCTGCTTGCTCACGTAGTCCACCACCACCTGGTGGACGGCCGGTCATCGATCAGTGCGTTTTCAGGCGGATAGGTGGCGGCCCATGCAGCTCGATGCTCTCCGCGGCCTGTTACGGCGTCATTTACTTAAGAGGTGTCAAAAGTGTGATTATCCGTGGCTTCATAGAAGCCGGATGTGTTGCATTATCACTTAAACCGCATACTTAATGCTACGGGCTACTAAGCAGATTAACTTAAGTTCAGTACCTGTCAATTTACAACCAGCGTTGACTCCATGACGTCGTTCAACCAGGACATCCTGGTAAACTGAAGGTCGTTAACTCAACATAAGAGCTCTGAACCGATGAGTAAGCATAAAATTCAGCTTGCTTATCACACCAAGGAAGACTGAAAATTGCATGAGGTAGATGCTTTCAGCAGCAAAACCAGCGAAACAAATCCACAATACAAAGCGAGAACAAATTTAGGCGGGCGAAACATTGTAGCAAGCATGAATTCAGCCCTACGTATTTTATATCGGACTAGGATGGCTTATTTGCATTGACCGTTTAGTTTGGCTTGGCTTTTGGCTGGTGCATGCGTATCTCACTGAAAGAAACTGTCAGCTTTGGCTCACCAAGATAGTTGTCGGAAGAAGGAACGGACCAGAGACGGGGCTGGACAGTTGGCGTCAGAGAGAGAGAGAGAGAGAGAGAGAGAGAGAGAGAGAGAGAGAGAGAGAGAGCGAGAGAGGAGAAGAGAGAGAGAGAAGAGAGAGAGAGAGAGAGAGAGAGACGAGAGAGAGAGAGGAGAGAGAGAGAACGAGAGAGAGAGAGAGAGAGAGAGAGAGAGAGGGAGAGAGAGAGAGAAAGAGAGAGAGAGAGAGAGAGAGAGAGAGAGAGAGGAGAGAGAGAGGAGAGAGAGAAGAGAGAGAGAGAGAGAAGAGAGAGAGAGAGAGAAGAGAGATAGACGAGAGGGGGAAGAGAAGGTGGGCAGATTGGGGGAGGGAGGGAAAAAAAGGAAGGAGGTCTCCCCGGAATACATCATTTTGTTTGTGGGCGAAAATTGGTCGTGACGCAGACGCCGACACCATACCAACATACACATGGTTTTGGCCACGAGATGATCGTTTTCGAGTGCTTGCAATAAACGAAAACGGCTTTCGTCAAATAATACATTCAGCCCCCTAGATTGTGCGGCTTTCTACCTAATCTCTGGAACGTGCTAATGCCCACGCCCTGTGCCGCCGCTTCGTCATGGGCAGCCCGACTTGACCCCGGCAGCGAGGGCGCCGCTCTGCAGCCCTCCCGGCCGTTAAGACCTGACCGTGGCAGGGGTCACCACTCGGCTGCAGCCGACAACGTGACGCCCATGACTACAACCGTAGCGCTGGCAGAGCCGTGACAGACGCAGCGCGTCACGAACCAGTGACGTCACTGGCCGCGGCGGCGGGTACCGGCGGGGGGCGGCATGCCCTCCCGCAAAGGTGCCGGCCTGGCGAGTGAGCCGTCCTCATGCTATTGTGCACGTGCTGAGCCGTGAAGGTCGACAACAGACGGTCCATGAATCAGAGAGGCAGCCACGAGCGGCGGCGACGGCCGGGCCGCTCCGGTTTTGTAGCCGTCGTGCCAGCTGACGAGCGTGAGGAGGCCGTCGGTTAGAGACCGACATGGCGGGCCCCCGCTGGGCTTTGTTATAGCTTGGTTACGCACCCAAAATACCTCTTCTCTTCGACAAAAAGTGGGCCTGGAAGTTGGACTTCAGAAAGTCATGCTACGCCAGTTGCATCAGAACACAGCTCCGACAGTGCACCGCATTCACCCATAGCAACATCTATTTATTGATTCCGTATTCACAGCTCAGATCTCACCAGAGCCCACGGACAGCCTGCCAGCCCTGACCCCTATGGAAACGTACGGATCCCAGTGACGCCAGACGTGAAGCCCGGCCTGAGCTGCGCGCTCCGTGGTCACTGGTGTTGCCCAGAACGAACGAACGTGACAAAAAGTCAGGCCGCCCAGCCGCCCGAGACGCCGTCACGTTACAGCTGTGCTGACCCGCGTCGGCGAACGCCAATATTGGCTTTGGACGGCGGCGGGGTGGGGGCGGAACGCCGCTAGCTACAGGCTGTAGCAGCTCTCAGCAACCTTGTTCGCCGGTAAAAACATTTTAGGAGCGTTACCGATGCTGGGGACACTACGCAGCACCCACCCAACCCAAAGAGCATCGCCACATGCCTGGCAGGGATGCGGGCGCTGTTATGTGTTGACGTATCTGTCGTGCAGCGTCCGCAAACAAGACAACTGCGTCAGCGGTATACCTGAGCAGCGGTGCGCATCATATACAGCTTGCTGCGGTGTGCAGGTACTGACGGGCCTGACGTCGGCCAAACACACACAACTGTGTCAGCGGTATACCTGAGCAGCGGTGCGCAGCATATACAGCTTGCAGCGGTGCGCAGGTACTGACGGGCCTGACGTCGGCCAAACACACACAACTGTGTCAGCGGTATACCTGAGCAGCGGTGCGCAGCACATACAGCTTGCAGCGGTGTGCAGGTACTGACGGGCCTGACGTCGGCCAAACACACACAACCGTGTCAGCGGTATACCTGAGCAGCGGCGCGCAGCATATACAGCTCGCAGCGGTGCGCAGGTGCTGACGGGCCTGACGTCGGCCAAACACAGACAACTGTGTCAGCGGTATACCTGAGCAGCGGTGCGTGACATACATACCTGAGCAGCGGTGATCAGGTGCTGACGGGCCTGCCGTCGGCCAACACAGACAACTGTGTCAGCGGTATACCCGAGCAGCGGGTGCGCGACATACATACCTGAGCAGCGGTGTAGCAGGGTGCTGACGGGGCCTGCCGTCGGCCAAACACAGACAACTGTGGTCAGCGGTATACCTGAGCAGCGGTGCGCGACATACATACCTGAGCAGCGGTGACAGGTGCTGACGGCCTGCCGTCGGCCAACCAGACAACTGTTCAGCGGTATACCTGAGCAGCGTGCGCGACCATACATACCTGAGCAGCGGTGAGCAGGTGCTGACGGCCTGACGTCGGCCAAAACACAGACAACTGTGTCAGCGGTATACCCGAGCAGCGGTGCGCGACATACATACCTGAGCAGCGGTGCGCAGGGGTGCTGACGGGCCTGACGTCGCCAAACCAGACAACTGTGTCACGGTATAACCCGAGCAGCGGTGCGCGACATACATACCTGAGCAGCGGTGCGCAGGTGCTGACGGGCCTGACGTCGGCCAAACACAGACAACTGTGTCAGCGGTAACCCGAGCAGCGGTGCGCGACATACATACCTGAGCAGCGGTGCGCAGGTGCTGACGGGCCTGACGTCGGCCAAACACAGACAACTGTGTCAGCGGTATACCCGAGCAGCGGTGCGCGACATACATACCTGAGCAGCGGTGCGCAGGTGCTGACGGGCCTGACGTCGGCCAAACACAGACAACTGTGTCAGCGGTATACCCGAGCAGCGGTGCGCGACATACATACCTGAGCAGCGGTGAGCAGGTGCTGCTGACGGGCCTGACGTCGGCCAAACACAGACAACTGTGTCAGCGGTATACCCGAGCAGCGGTGCGCGACATACATACCTGAGCAGCGGTGAGCAGCGGTGAGCAGGTGCTGACGGGCCTGACGTCGGCCAAACACAGACAACTGTGTCAGCGGTATACCTGAGCAGCGGTGCGCGACATACATACCTGAGCAGCGGTGAGCAGTGCTGACGGGCCTGACGTCGGCCAAACACAGACAACTGTGTCAGCGGTATACCTGAGCAGCGGTGCGACATACGTCCTGAGCAGCGGTGCGCGACATACATACCTGAGCAGCGGTGAGCAGTGCTGACGGCCTGACGTCGGCCAAAACAAGACCAAGCTGACGGCGGCTCGCTGACGTTCGATGCCGTACAGATAGGTTATGGATTCACTGAGCCTCAAGGCGCATGGTTTGAACAAACGAAGGACGCATTAAATCTACCTCGTGACATGACCTGAAATGACCTACAATGACCTCACTGGAATCGGATCGCAACTGAATGGTGCCCATTGCCGCTTTCAACAGCGCTGCAGACGGTGACCGTGACTTGACTTGACCTAACCTGACCTGCCCTGACCTGCCCTCACCTGACCTGACCGACCCAGCTTGGACTTATCTGGATCGCGGCTGAATTTCCAGCAGCGGTGATGCATATAGCGTCCCTGACCTGACCTTTTTCTGACCTGACCTGAACTTACCTGGTTGCTGTTAAGTGACGGCTGAGTGGCGCCCTCTATCGGTGGCGCTTAGAATGTTCCCTGACCTAACCTAACCTGACCTGACCGGACGTGACCGGACGAGACCGGACCGGAGCGGTCCTAAACTGCCCCGACTGGAGCGCGGCCGGCCGGTGTCATCCAGCAGCGATATGGACATTTCACTCGACGTGGCCTGGAACGAGTGGGCGGCCGGACGTTGACCGCCAGCAGTGCTACAGATAGTGCCCTGACCTGATCCAACCTGAGCTGACCTGATTGGAGTCGGGCCGCGGCTGGATGGTGCCCTCCAGCAGGGGAACGGACACGCTGAAGTCCGCCTCCTGCTTCTGCAGGCCTGGCACGCGACCGTACCGGAGCTGGGTCACATGCGGGTATGTCTGGGGTAGCACCACCCCTGCAAGGAGACACACGTCGGCCGGTCGTGAGCGTGAGTCACGCTCTCAATGCAGCTTGACTGCACTCAGCAGTCAGCGCTACAGGCTCAGTCCAGCCTTGACAGCTTCAACTGGAACACCGTAAGAAGCGGCAAAGCTGCGGATGACGGATTAGTGTCGACAAAAATGCGCCGACGACATGTGCCGGTAGCCGAGTATGGTCGGACTTCATGCCACCACAATGGAGAGCTCACATTTTCTAGCGGATGAATGGGAATGGCACACAGTCATTGGTCAGCTAAAGGTCCGACAGAGGTTGTACGAGACCACCGCGGTTGCGTGTCGTGACAAAAGAACACGTAAGTATGCACGTGCAGGATCTGGTACGAGCGTGCTTGCATGGCGTGGCCTGTTGTGGGCGCCGCACTCGCGATAGTAGATAGGACTGACTGGAAATTTGAGCGAGCGCACTTTCAATCCCACAGACAGCCTTGTGCTGTGTTGCAAGCAAAGTACTTATCAAAGCAGCTATCATCATCCTGTCAACAGATTGAATATCATGAAGTATACATCGACAAGCGCGTATCAGCGCATTGAACGACTTACGCAAGGTTCCGCAATTTTAGTTTTACGCTAGATAAGACGTACAGCAAGTCAACGATCGAAGCGCATCGAAAGGAGCATCCCACCTTCTAAGTACTTCCACACATAGTTGGTCACACGGGTGCGATTTCATCGGTAATGCCAGCTTTCTTGGAATCTTTCTGAAACGTTCAGAAATTGATTTCAAGTAACCGCTTCGACTGGAAAACCTCATTGGACTCCCTGCTCGCCACTATAGAAATAAATGATCCCTTTTTCTTTTGCTTTTTCCAACCTGTGAGCTATATGATATCCTCAATGCACCAATGCGCCAAAACCATTGTGTAATAAATGGTATAAGAGTTAGAAACCCTCTACTTAGGGAAAAAATATTATAAAGTGAATTCAATGAAACATCGCACTATGACTTTGATTTCCGCCTGATATGACGTTTAGTACGGGACTCGGCTCGAAGGGTATTCCGGGTAGTTTAGGAAGCAGTGTTTACTTGGATGCTTGTGTCGTCGAAGGTTGCGTTGGTAAGACAGATATACACCGGCGACATAACAACTGGTAAAGTGAAGCACAGCATGTCTCACCGCCGCTCTGCTCACCAAATGCTTACACAGCGCGCTTCGATAATAACAGACGTTCACATGTACTGACAACATTCAATGCCTTATTATACGCAAATGCAAAAGATGCTCATTTTCACATTCACGGTGAATAGAAGTATTACGCAAAATAAATGAATATGTTTTACTTCATTTTGTCATCAAATATTTTCATCCTGAGCATACCAGCTTTCCCCCACGTCAAGTCACTCACTACCGACTCTAACCATCATAATCATGGTATCACTAACTCATTTTCGCACTCATCCAAAAATGTTTTACTGAATTGAGCAAATATGCCTTTTTGGCCATTCTGTCTACTTTGCTTTGTCAGTGCACAATGTCAGCATGGCTCATTGCATAGATAATTGTCCTGGACGATGATTTGCAATTGAACCACAGTATGGAGACTGGAAATTGTGTTAATACTCAGAAGACATGTTCCACTGCTGTAACAATGTTCATAGACAGCAATTGACATCCTACAAGGTGTTTGCGATGTTCCCCTAAGCATGCGATGGCTGTCTTTCCAAAATATGTTATGGTAGTTACGGAACAACACCTGCACGTCATGTTGAAATAGTTTGTCAAAGACAGCAGTCGGAGGTTCTCATTCAACATCAACATAGCCACTGATGACTTCAAAGTAACAAAGGAACACGATGTTGTGTGTTGTACGCCTTGTGCCAATGAAGCGAGTCAAGTGTCCGATGTTTCTTCTACCCTGCGTTTTTAGCGAGCTCTGCATTTGGAAGCCTGGAGAGGTTCAGCAGAAATCAATAATAACGACAAGCATTCTGCAATAGGAGCGAATGAATCAAAAACAACATTATGCTGTGCGCGTGCCATCATTGTATTTCTTTAAAAAACTACTTTGCCGATTCAAGTAAATGTACTCATTTTCCTATTTTGTTCATGTTGCTTTGCCAGTAGAGTAAGCTGTATGGATAGCGCCAAACCTTGTGCTGGATGATTATCAGTGCACTTGAAGCACATATGTGGGGGTCTGGAAAGTGTGTAGCTATTACCAAGATACTCCCAGTGTTCTACTCAAGATGTCATGGCTGATCTTCCCAAAATGATGGGTAACGATCTCAAGACAACTGCGGAGCACCGGGAAAAGCAACACCACGGCGCAGCACCACCGGGAGGAGCAGCACCACAGCGCAGCACCACCGGGAGGAGCGGCGCCACGGCGCAGCACCAGGAGCAGTATAAGGTGAGACCGGCCGGCCAAGGTCGCACACGGCGGCCCGTGTCCGGTGTCAGCCGGAGTTATTCAGTCAGCGATTAGCGGGAAAGGCAGCGACGGGCGGCCGCGCCGGCCTGAGAACAGACCACCGACGGGCGGCCGCGCCGGTCTGAGAACAGACCACCGACGGGCGGCCGCGCCGGCCTGAGAACAGACCACCGACGGGCGGCCGCGCCGGTCTGAGAACAGACCACCGACGGGCGGCCGCGACGGCCTGAGAACAGACCACCGACGGGCGGCCGCGCCGGTCTGAGAACAGACCACTGACGGGCGGCCGCGACGGCCTGAGAACAGACCACTGACGGGCGGCCGCGCCGGTCTGAGAACAGACCACCGACGGGCGGCCGCGCCGGCCTGAGAACAGACCACTGACGGGCGGCAGTGAGGCCCCCGACGGGCGGCCCGCGCCGGTCTGAGACCAGACCACCGGCGGGGAACTGCGCCAGTCTGAGAACAGACTGCCGACGGGCGGCCACGCCGGTCTGAGAACAGACTCTCGGTCGTGCAGTGAAACCGCGCAATGCCGCGGCTGATGCGGGGTCGCTGCCTGCGCTGCTGCCGCCCACTGGGACGCGGCCGGGTTGGGACGGTGTAGCGGCGTCAGCGGCTGGCATTGGAAGCGTTGAGGGGGAGGGGTATATCGCTCAGCCATTACGCACTGCCGCCTGAGTTAGAGTGGGCGGAGGAGAAACTCGCCGGGAGCGGCGTTGACAGGCCGTTTGCCCGCCACGCCTACTGAATGACAGTATCAATTCATCTTGACGCTGAACTACTTACAGTGTCAACATGGGCGCTGTCGTAACAAGAACGTAATAAGGGCGTGTGATGTTGCAGAACTACGGCATGGGTCACGGCTTTCTCCTTACCTGGTGGCATTACGATCTTAATTTTCTTCCCTTAGATTAACATTTTGTGCTCGCCGTGACCGTGAATGCCCCCGGCGCCCTTCTCGCCTTCCACATGCTCCCCGGCAAATGGGTGCAATATCGATAAAAATTGTATTCGCGCGATGCAGATGTGATTACAAGATCTGCCACGTGTGTATGCATTGCATGCGCCGGTGCCATCGTGCGACCATTCACCGACAGCCCGACAAATCTGGATACAATGGTGTTACGAGTTACAGCCGTTGATAGGAAATCAACGCTCTCCAATCGAGCGGAACACGTCTGATTCTTGGACGCATGGCCATTGACTGGTGCTGCACTGCGTAGCACCAGCTCGGCTGCTGCACCGTAAACTGCGCATCCTCTCAGACGCTCTCTCCACGGTCCAGCGGCCAGATCAAGGCCACTGTCAAGCACGCGTCAGCGCACTTGATGCCTACTGTTCCTGAGGCCTGTAAGCCACTGTTCCAGAGGCCTGTCAGCCGGGAGATCTCACTTAAACAGATCCCCAGACCCGTCACCACTGAACTACAGCGAGGCTGTGGGCGAGCCCCCCTCCCCCGGGGGCGGACAGCCAGCCGGACCCCGGGGACCGCCTCGGGGCTCGCCAGCTGAGCCGCTGACGTCACCACGGCGGCTGCGATTGACCGAGAAAGCAAACAGCGCCGGCGGCCGGGCGGCGGTGGCTGAGATGTCTGCGCCTGTCGATCGCAGCCATGTCCCGAGCCCGTGCCGCCGCTGCTCCACTGTTATCCACCCTCTGGCGCCGTGTCAGACGGCACCGTGCTGAAATCTCCCGGGCCTTTCCTAAGGGGAAGGAAAGCTGGAGGCCTCGTCGGCGGAGAGGCTTGGTGGGACTGAGGAGTGCACAGTAAGACATGGCTGGAACTCTTTCTCAGTTTTCTGAGACATTTCACCGTGACTAATCTGAACGTGGATATATGCAAGGTCCGTATGGTGACCACCGTCACATTTATCACTCATTGATTACAGAGCATTGACCTGATCAACAACACGAGTTTTGTCACGTCATAAACTCCTCAGGGTCATTGCCATCGTCTGATGTCGTTAGCCGAAGCTGAACTCAGCCGACGTGTCTGCACCTCTGCACAGTGCGGAGTTCACCGCACAGCGCAGCACATTCTTATGCCACGTGCGAAACCTACCGTGACTGTTCCTGCCGCCGAGAAACTCTGCAATGCCAGCGCGCGCCTCCATCTCGGCCAGCAGCCGGTTTTCGGTGACGGTGACGTAGCTGACCCAGAGGGTGCGCGGGTACAGACGCACGTCGTAGCGGTTGGAGCGCGAAGCCAGCCGGAACGCCGGGCACAGCGGACCGCATGAGCTGAAGTCACTGGGGTCGCGGACTGCGGCAGAGGTGAGCGGGTCAGCGCAGGTCATGCCCCGCACACATCGGCAGGAAGCGGCCACGCAAGGGGTCAAGGCCAATGTGTGGGCACCGGGTTCACTACCAAATGGGTCAGGGTCGAGCAAGATGTAACCTTTTTAAGAAGGTGAGCCATTGTGTTGCTACGTCGTTACGGCGCTAAGGAGTGCAAATGCGAGATTAGAAGTTGCACAAATATAAGCATAGCACGCGTCAGAACACAAGTGGTATGCTAGCTGTCGATTACGACTCTGGGCTGCGGATGCTGGCAACACACTGCGTGTACTCGCACGTGATATCTAGCCAGCGCTGGGAATATGGCTCAACCGGTACCGTGTTTAACATGCCTCGCGGAACACGTGCTCAGCACAAACATGTTGAACGTTAACCGCAGTTATCAACACATGACAGCGAGTGGGCCACAAAGAGGCACGCTCACTTTGTGGTTATTTCTGTACGGCTCTCTTGGCCCCGAGGCCGAGGAATAAAGTTATGTTTCGGAGGAAAGTGAGTCCAGTAGCAGTTTCCAACACAGCGGGTGATAAACAGCGAGGGGCAAATGTTATCGTCTCAGGCGGAACGGCGAGTAATCTTGCAAAGGCCGGATCTCTCCCGCCATATGCAGGCATTTTTGTAGTGGAGCTGTCTGATGTTTGGGGCTTGGTTGTTGTGCTCGTCAGGTAATCCATGCTGGTTTTTGTGTTTGTGTGCCCTTCGTTCCGCTGCTTTGATATTGCAATATCGTCCTTTGTGGCATGGTCGATCAGATACGACAAGCGCAAACAATGCCGGTCATCATTGTTCACGCCCAAGTGTTGAGAGAGCGCCAGCAAAGCTAACATTGGCTTTGAAGCGGGATTATCGCTGCATCCGGCAAGTCACACATCCAATGCACTTGGTTGAGTGCCCAGCACTCCCATGCCAGCATGAGCAAATTACCGCCACGGATCCCACCTGAAACCAAGACACGAATAGCCGTCGGCCTTGGCTGTGAAGTCATTTTGCGAACCAATGCTGGTAAGATGCGAAAGAGGAAGCGAGAACAGTGCACCCTATCGACGATAATGCTTCTTTCCTCCCATTACTAGTGGGCGAACATACATGTGTGGTTTGCGTATGCATGTGAGGGTTGAGTGCTCTGCTTTCAGTTAACGAAAGCGAAGAAAGGTCTGCATGGCAGTATTTCATACTTTGATTGAAGACGTGTTCCAGGCAGCCAGGTGTTTGCCGTGTTATCTATCGAGGCATGTCCAGTGTCCTAGAATTGCCGACTGGGTGTAAAGCAACACCCTATGAGGAGGAATTTTTCACTCCTTTTCCCATGTTTTATGGGAATTTTCACTCCCTGCCTGACACTGTCTAATCGCGCATGCCGGACACATCTTTCCTTTTCTGACGTTTTCAGATGTCATGCAAAACCGAAGCTCACTTGAACCATCAAGCATAAACAAGGCTCCACAGAACCTGGACACCTATGGCTATGCCCTGCCTCACCTAGCATCGGAATCATGTCTATGTATGCACAGAGTAAGGGCGGCAGGTACCTTCAAGCCCAAGACCCCCCAGCGACTCCAGCCGCTTGCCACGCATCAAGTTTGGTTTGTTTACAAAGTGCATCCACAATCGGCAGCAGTGTGCCAAATGCAAGGTTTTCACACGCATCTTCTCCAATTTTTTGTCCCAGGCGCACACGCACCGCGAAAGCACGAGCCCGGTGCAAACACCCGCAGGCTCTGGAAGAGAATTTTGCTCCACGTATTTCGTTTACCCGAAGAAAACTTGACCATTAATTGCATCACTCCGAGAATGCAGGAGTGGAAAAATTACAAGATGAATATCACCATATGAGCACTTGTTTCAACATATTTAAGTCAAATCAGCTGATAACAAAATTTTTCCAAAAAATACCAGTCTATATTTATTTAACTACTTTTATTTTTCTTGGTATCATACGAGTGTAATACCACTTCATTCCTCCTTCCCCTCCCATTGCCTTTAGAGGTACCATCTGTTGCTTGAAATGCTGACCAATTTCTCTGCAAGACCCTCAAACTGCAAACTTGTTTGTACTTTATACATAAATTGGATTAATTCGCCAGCCGCCCAAACATATTTGATATGCACCCAAGAGTGAACAATTCACAGGGAATGAAGAAGACTTTTGGTTCATGGCGGTGCTCGATAATGATAAATATTAGCCTTTCGGGTGTCTAACTCACCAGGCCCCCTGACAAGACTATCCTTATGCTGTCATATAGAGCTTCGAAACAGAACTAACGCAGCTAATACAGAAGTGTTTGATGGTGAAACTCTGTCCTCCGGAAATGTTTATCATGCACACCTCTTACTTGTTTCGCATTTTAATCTCGTAGGTTGGTGGACGTGATTGCCATTTATGTTTGGGGGTGAGTGGGATGACTCTATCAGCAAAGTGTGCAAACTGTGGTACTGACTTTTTGTTGCGGGGGACCAGGAAGAACTGTGCCCCGAAAAAGCCAGTAAGACTCCTGTGGGCCAAGTAATTGCTTACCTTACATGCTTTCAACACATGATTCACAACCAGAGTTAGCCATTTTCTGTTTAAATGCATCGAGTTTCGTCATAAGACCAATTATGATGCCACAAGTCATGCAGTGGGGTTATTCTGTTCCATATTATTGATTTTTGCCCCCAATTTTGTGAAGTGGTCCCTCATGGTTGCTTTATTCAGATGTTTTCCATAGTTTGCATGGTTTGCTGACTGGCAAATGACTGTACTGTATATATGCACTATATTTTTAACACTGGGATACTCTAAGCTGCATAGAAATTTTAATATGAGGTAAATATCAGCATTAAGCAAATCGTCAGACCATCCCATTTAAAATGTGGTGCCAACATTTCAAACTACGTCGTTAAATATGAATAAACAAGCCTAAATAGATGCCTTTGCTGCAGCTGAAAAGGCAAGCAGCAAAACCGGCATGGTCATCTAAAAGTTATGTTACTTTTGGGGAAGAGCGATTGTTTCGTGAAGCATACCCATTATTGCCCTTGACAGAGGCTAACCATGAAAATCAGAATAAGTTGTTCAAAGTGGTTTAAAGTGTTGTGTGATGTCAACTTTGTCTGATGTCAACAAGCATACACAAATGAATTGAATACAAATGCAAGTTGAAACCAGCCAAAAAATGAGCTTCATCATGTTGTTATCATAAGTGTGCTGTCAACAGATAGGTGAGTTCGGATGATGTTCAACTTATGGGCTAATGTAAGTTAGGTTAAGTTGGTCAAGTGCATGGCAAGTGACAATAGAAATTGTGCAAGAATCACTAACTCACAACTGCTGCTGTGATACCAACAGATTAGACAGGATGAGATGAAGTAAGGCCTCTTTAGGTTAGGCATAGTGAGGCTACTTCCATGGAAAAAGTATTGGTATTTTGTAACAAACAGGGACAAAATGTTTGTTTTCCCTGACCCCATCTTAACAGAAGCAAGAGGTATGTGTATTTTGTTTGATTTGGAGATGGGCTGATGTGCAGGAGTCCAAGTTTTTTTTTTGTTTGAGTGTTTTATGCTTGTTGAATTTTCTTTCGAGATGATGTTGTTGAATTCCTTTTCCTTGTTTTGTGTTACAAATGCTGTGGAAGGGAAGTGCAAAGTACAGCGTCAAATTATTGGTGTTAATGAATTTTGTTATGCCCATTGCACTGTCATGAAGCTGCTATGCTTTAATGTATTATGTTTCACTTTAATGACCTAAGATGTTAAGAAACAAAGCAGTTTTGTCAGGTTTATGGTATTACGTCCATGCCAAAGTGAAATAGATGTCTTTGTTTGCTGAAGGATCAGCCACAAGCTCATAAGTTCCATCTTTTGTAAATTGAATTTTTCAATCCCGGACGGTTTTTTTTTGCGATGGAATTTTTCACTTCCATCCTAGTTCGAAAGCGATTCTAGCTCACTGGGCATATCACCGTCCGGGGGTACAGCAGAGCCCACCTCCCGGTCCAAGGTGTCGTCTATTATCCACCCGACAACTCCTCTCCCCGACAGACCAAAAAAGTATGTCTGATATTTGGGTGTTGAAAACGGTGTGTGGTCTGTTTCAAATAAGATAGCCGCGGGCCATGAATGATTTGTAGGATCCAAAGACCTATCGTTTGATCATTATGCAGTCAGAAACAGGGCGGACAGCACTGCAACATCACACACAGGCACACGCTGGATCGCCTAAGGAGAGCGCTACGCTCCTTGATGAGCTCTTTCTTCGTTTGATTCCTCATTTTGAGTTCCTGGCATTACCACATGGCATGCTATTTGATATCAGTTCATCACTCAAAACTGTTTCCGTTCGCCTACTCCAAGGCTATTTCTGCGAAGAAGAACAAAGGCTTTCATCATTGAGAGTGAGGTCAGATTACAAGCCACTAAAGACAAGGTTTAAAGAGTCCGTTTTATACCACTTTGGCTTTCCGTCAACGAACAGGAGTTCTCCTAGTTGCCAGTCACAAAAACAATCATCACGATAACGCTGTCAGGGTTCTCTGGGATCCCGAAAATGTACCTTCAAATTTCTGTCAACCAGGAGAACGTTTTCCCGAATGCACCAGAACGATGTGCTTCGCCTGCACATATGAGCCCATTGGACGCGATGTCTGACCTTGACCTCCAGCCATTGATTCAGTCAGGTTCCCCACCAACCAACCGGCTCTGTCCCTTTAATTTTCCATATCATCAGAGGGACCAAAACAACACGACTTAAAATTACATTATGGTTATTTTGATATATAAGGTGCTTGTAAGATACCATGTAACGAGTAATATGGCATACTACTGTATTATTTAGTTGTTCTTGTCCACTAAACCACGCCTTGATAAAGCTCAATGTAGTTCAACTTATAACAAACACACAACATCTAAAATCAGTTTCGGGAGATGCTAGAAACAAGCAAAGACCATACCATATAAAAGCCACCGCGACGGCACGAATCATGTGCAGTCACGAACCCGGAACGTGCATGCTGCCCACAACTTGAAACAATAACGCCGCTCACTTGGGCTATGACGGACGAGGACACCACCAGCAACTGCCTACGCTGCGTGGGTGGCTACCAAACCACCCAGCCAAATACGGCGACGTCTAGTGTGCCTTTACTCAGGCCGATCGTAGCGATCGCATATCAGGGGCCAGTTACGAAAACTGATCCCAGTCGACGGTGATCATATAGGCCTGCCGCATACCATTACACATACATGATTCTGGAGATCAAAGCAAAGCGCCAAAGGCGGCTGTCCCTGAAAATGGTGTGTACCCCGTTAAGGAGCGGAAGTCAGGGCACATCTGAATAATATACCACGTGTGCTTGCAACGGGGACTATCGGCATACTTTACATGCGGATGTGACAATGATCCAGCGCATTGCGTCGTTTTGCAGTTGGTCTAAATCAGAATAACCAAACAGACACCGCCTGCGTGACGGGGCCCATCCGCTGCCACATACGTGCTGAGCCGTGGCTGGCTTCAGGGACAGGGGACTGTTACAGAGTCAGTAATCCGACCCAGGTAGGTCGATGACTCGTGACTCCCACACAGGACCTTATAAAGAATACTCCACGGACGTGGGTGAACCAGCACTGGACTTTTTCTTTATTTCTTAACTTTTTCGGTAGCTCCGTAGCCTAGCCGCTGCCTTGGTTTGGAACTGTGAGGATCAACATTACGAGACGGAAATACTTGCTGAACTCCGCTTATCAAAAAGCCATCGCCCTATACATTCTCTATGTCACGGACGGCGTTCCATGGGCGTTTGTCGCCCCACTACCACGGGAGTGACAATTTGCGGCATTGGTAACTATACAACTAAAAGGCTGAGCTTTATACTCACGTGCTGTTTTGAACTGACATAGCCAGATTAGAGAGCGCTGGGAGAAATTCGCAGTCTTGGCTCCATTATTGCCTAAAATGGCCCAGTCACTGGGCCCGAATGCAGTTAGTTTTAGGTATATCTCAGGCAAGAAACGCTGAGGGATGGTGGCACAATGGAGAAAAGAACAGTTGTTTGTCGATGGTGACATTGCGTTGCGAGATGCCTGCTCATCGGCCTTGGCTAAACAAGCCATATGCATTTTTGCAGCCGTAAGCAACCAGCGCACAAGAATGCCCATTCAATACATCTGTGACCGGAGGGACATCAGTCCCAACATCACAGAGAACGTTGACATACCGTTAATCGGGTGCGAGGAATGAAGGCTGTCAAAACAGCATTCAAAAAGTTAGTCCCGCCCGTTAGCTAACTATATCATTACAAACTGCAGCATGGTCGCGGTGCCAATCGGATGAAATAAGCCAACATTGTTTAACTTCGATAAGGATTCATAAAAAATAGGCAATGCTTACGAAGCTTTTTTATAATCGACGAATGAACGGGATTCGTCGGGCCATGTTCTAATGTACCATGTGACGCAATGCGATTGAACATTTTCTTTTCAAACCTGGATATCTCCTGCACTTTTGACCAAGCCAAAAGACAGGACCATTGCCGCTCATTCGGTTTAACGATATGGCGTCCATTCCTGACTACCCCGAAAGATAAACATTCCCCTCAAATAACTCTTTGAACCCCTTGCCCGGATCGAGCCTCGCGGCCCTCCAGCCGCACTAGGAAGCCTGCTGGCGATGTTGGCTGCCGGTGCCGCGTGCGGCCGCTCTCAGCGAGCCGTGCAGTCCCGGCGGAGGCGCCGGCTCGGGCCGAGCCTCACGGCCACTGCCGTCGGCGCAGAGCCGGGCAAACAGGTCAGCAGGGCCAGGGACGGCACTCTTGGCTGAGGAACGGGACGCTCGCGACGGTGGCGGCCGATGCGCAGCTCAGCTTGAGCTCCTAACGTAAGCTGAGCCTGAG
>NW_023596136.1:17517908-17546144 GCF_011947565.3 Pollicipes pollicipes | reverse complement strand
TCAAACATTCAGCTATACTGCAAAGAGCATCATTTATTTCTAGACCTATTCACGCGATGCAAGCAGCGTCAATGATCAGCCGCCAACGCAAAACAAAATGCTAAGTGACAAGTCATGCATAACTGTAGGTACGGGTAGTACATCGTTATGCAATGTAGCAGTCACATAACGCTTGCAATATTGTCTTTTAGAATACAAACCCATCACCTATGAAATCCCACACGTATTATATGACATGGAAGCATGTGGTTTGTATAACACCGCTGCAGTTTTTCTCTGATGACAAAAAGCAGCGTGCCGGCGTACTATATTGTCCGAGCGGGTGATTAAGACGCATTGTGCTCCATGCCACCGCAGCACTCGCCCACGAACCGCCAATATTGTTTCCACGGATTGGCTTTACGCTGGCGGCAATCTGATCCTCTTATAAACCCTCCAGGGTGAGTGGCAGACAGCGAAGCAGACCATTTCAGCTTGGCTACCTCTCTGCCTGCAATATGGTACGTCATGTACAAAATATTCATTGCCACTCGCTGCGGTCACATCTAGTGCGAGCTTCCGGCCGCTTTGGCACAACCACGCAATCAAAATATCATAAATAGGACTGGACAGCTGGTACTTCGGCTTAGAACAAATGACCATTTTCTACCGCAAATCTGAAATTTCATCACTGGCAGCCTGACATGCCCTAAACAAATGCACACCCACCGTCGTTATTGTCTTCTTTGACGCCTGTGGTAAAGTTCTGAAGCACCTTAAACCAGGGGGTTTTGAACGCACCTTGTCACTCATGTGTCTGTCCCGAACTTGAAGATGATTTGGCGCGGGTAATGTTGCAATCCTCTCCTCAACATCGTGACATGTACGAGCCACATTGGGGACCGTGGACAATCGGGTTCTTGTACAAATACATTATCCATTCATGCGAACACAGTTACCTGCACCCACTTTGTGGGTCATCACATGTCATAAATGTGCGGTTCCGGACACGACAGGTAAGCGGTTAGATACTTTGCCACGCGTTCGTAAAATGATTTGGTCGATACCTTAGTCGTGAATTGTTTGCACCACCTAACCGTAACAGTGCTGTTCCGGACGTACCCTAAATATGAACGTCTAAACTCAAACACCAACGGTCAGACTCCCTTGGCTTGCGTTGCTAGTATGGCCGAAGCCAAAATTAAGCGGGATGCCACGCGAACTGCCAGGTTACATAACCATCGCAGCACACGCTTTGCTAAGTGTGCAACATTGCTCGGCCGAAATGATAAAAAGCGATGGAAACACGAGCTCATTTAGTATAGAATCGGATTCCGTGACCTGCATATGTCGATAACGTTTCCCGTAGTAAAGACGATTGGGGCCTTCACCATATGACAGTTATGTACGTCTAAGAATGATTATGTCATTCGGCGAAGCCACCTAGTTGGGCATCTCATTAAAAATGATTGGTCGTGAATTGACATTGCTCGTATCGGACCCATAAATCCTGTCTGCAATGCCAGTGCATGCTCCATGGTCATCATTGCGTTTAATCGGCACGAATTAGTCTATCTGGTCTATCGACCAGGTAGATAGCCATTCCTGGCGAATAATCCTCGTTACGTTTGTATCTAGCTCACTGTCACTGCTTATTCCTAGAAACATGTTAGGCTATCTGTAAGCCTTTTTAGCAATACATGGTGCATAACGTTTGCAAATGACCTTGCTTATGCCTGGTATTATGATCATAAAGTCGCAAAAGATCCAGATTCAAAGGTAAGTTGCTACCACTCCGCTGTTCTGTTAGTATGCGGGGGCGCCATAGCAAATCGGCCTCTTGGAAAACTCTCCATTTTTCTCCCTTTCTCAGCTAGCCGTAACTCCATCCTCGCTGCTGCACCATCCAATGAGCGGATGTTTATTTTGTGCTGTCCAGCGGCGCACCCGACTGCGTGCTATGCGCAACAGGGCGCAGACTCGGCCCAGCCTAGCGCAGTAAAGTAAGGGTTCACGATCGTTTCACAAATAAGAGCTACAAACGAGATAGTTTTGTGGTCTATAAATTACCTCCACTGACGATCGTCAGCCCTGCGCACACTAAAATTGCCATATTTTTGTCTGTAGGGGAGATGGGCTTGACTAAGCCGGCTAAGCCAGTTTAGGTCGGAGCAAATTCCACTGATCGGAATTTGCTTCCTTTTGCCTCAAGAAGTGTTCTGAGATAACCTTCTGTAACAGCCTTTTCTTAGATTTTCTTGAAGGGCCGGGAATGTGTCGTCATTTGTCCAACTCCGGCTATCTTGTGGAGAGTGCATCGCCCTCCTGGAGCTCCCACTTCCCGAATCCACTCTTAGTAATAAGAGCTGTTCCAGCCTGCGTTCACTGTGAGTCAGCGGGTTCTGAGAAACGCCAGCAGAGTTCAACGTGGGCCCTTGAACTTGTTCTGAGGGAGTGGTTTATTATGATCGTCACTTGTCATTGCGCCATTAAGATGTAGAGCAACGCGCATAAGTCAGCTTTTTTACTTAAAAACATGTTTAGTGACTTAGTGTTTGCCGTTGTAATGCACTTTCACCTTGCCGTCAGTAGCGTGCCCTGCTGGCCGTGCCACGTTGCGGGATTGCGACCGTTCTAAGAATGCCACTCTCGCCTGTTCAGCGGAAACATCTGCCGATACCGGCCCTCATGCTCAGACCTCGACACGCCTCTTGCACTCGTCGGTCGGCCCGCCCTCACAAAACACGGCGCGGCCCACCCGCTCTCGATGCGGGGCTCAGCACCGAACCGGTTATCTACGCCGGGCGCCCGGTATCCGCCCCACCCCTCGTCCCTGCCCGCCCCCTCTTGATGAGGGGCTCAGCCTGGGATCCGGTGATCTCCGCCGGCCACCCAGGACTCGCCCCCACCTCTTGCCCCTGACGTCAGCGGGTGGGGCGCGGCGGCCGTCCGGTGCGCAACTATCGCCGCATCAGGCCCGGAGCGCGCCACTAATGACGCATAACGGCCAGCCATGGTCCGGTCGCTCCGCTCGCACTGACTTATGACCACACTCGAGCTATCCTCCTACCGTGGGCGTTCTCTTCTAAACTCACGCCTGGTAATCTCCCGCGGCTCTTTTAATTGTGGCTACGTCATTCACTTGATGTTCACTTGGCTTGACACGCCAACCATTCTTTAAGATCACATGACGGTGGGTCTCAACAGCCACAGATTATTTGTGGCCTGCCCAAACACAGGTACGCGTTACATCTTCGTCTAATGAACGGGCTCCCCGCGGCTTCGTGTCTGCGGAGCGGCGCGTGCGGCAGCGGATGGTCGCGGCGCGCGGCGCCCGTCCCCCGCCGAGAGGCTGCGCAGCGGCGCGCCGCGGGGAGCCGCCGCTGCACAAGTGGACACGGGCCGAGGCCAAGTGCGCCTGACGCGCGGGCGGCTACCTGTACGACGTCGACGTGAGCCCGGAGCGTGCCGTCGTTCGGGGCGGCGTTCCCGCTCGCACACTGCCACAGTGGGGTTTTGAGCGACGCTCTCGGCTCGCACACTGCCACACTGTGGGTCTGGATGGTGCTCTCGGCTCGCACACTACCACGCTGTGGGTCTGGATGGCGCTCTCGGCTCGCACACTGCCACACTGTGGGTCTGGGTGGCGCTCTCGGCTCGTACACCGGCACACTGTGGGTCTGGATGGCGCTCTCGACTCACACACTGCTACACTGGGGCTCTGGGTGCTGTGGGTCTGGATGGGGACTCTCGGTTCGCACACTGTCACAGTTGAGCTCCGAGCAGCTCTCGGCCCGCTGGCTGCCGAACCAGGACTGCACCGCAGCGTTCTGGCCGGTTGTACAAGCCCCTAAGATAGCCACATGAGCAGATCGCACATCTAAAGACAGCAGCCGGCCTTCCAGAAGGCAGGCAGTCGTTCGGGATGGCAGCGTGTCAATCGTGTCCAGCGTGTCAAGCCCATGGCGAACCGTGCGTGCTGCCGACAGAGGAACTGGGCAAACAGGCCAAACATACTGAAGCTAGATGGAGTTGGAAAAGTTTATAGATGTGGGCGTAGGTTGGTGTCACATCTAGAGGCAGCTTTGGCATTGTACAAAAGGTGACACACTCTTGTGTTTTGCTACCACAAGCCAACGGCTAAAATCTCCGGAGATCTCATGTTACGGACATCTGCACTTGGGTTCAGTACACCTCGTGGATTCCTACACCACGCAGCATATAAGTTTAAGATGATTATCATCCAAAGAGCTACCCATCCCAGTATATAGTCAGTTTCAGAAAGCGAAGCTTTCTGTGACATATTAGCTTGTCACTTGAACTTATTTGTCTCATACATCAGTGACCTAGACACCAAAACCTTCAGCAGCATTTTCCTGCTTCTAACTAATATGCTTGCATGGTTAAGTCCAAAGACGAAAGTGTACCAAACCTTTTTGTTGAAAAATAACACCAATAGTGTATGGGAATTCAAATAACACCAATAGTGTATGGGAATTCAAATAACACCAATAGTGTATGGGAATTCAAATAACACCAATAGTGTATGGGAATTCAAATAACACCAATAGTGTATGGGAATTCAAATAACACCAATAGTGTATGGGAATTCAAATAACACCAATAGTGTATGGGAATTCAAATAACACCAATAGTGTATGGGAATTCAAATAACACCAATAGTGTATGGGAATTCAAATACAATGCTGCATCGTCGTGACGATACTAAAGTCAGATTCACAAAGCACTGAGTTGCGGTATGTGCTTGTTTGACGATTAAAGGCACATAGTGGGGGGCTGCACGGACTGGGTAAACCCATCGGTGTCCAGATCAGCTGAGTTCAGATCCACAAAGCACTGAGTTGCGGTATGTGCTTGTTTGACGATTAAAGGCACATAGTGGGGGGCTGCACGGACTGGGTAAACCCATCGGTGTCCAGATCAGCTGAGTTCAGATCCACAAAGCACTGAGTTGCGGTATGTGCTTGTTTGACGATTAAAGGCACATAGTGGGGGGCTGCACGGACTGGGTAAACCCATCGGTGTCCAGATCAGCTGAGTTCAGATCCAC
Organism: Pollicipes pollicipes; assembly: GCF_011947565.3. Taxonomy (NCBI): domain Eukaryota; kingdom Metazoa; phylum Arthropoda; class Thecostraca; order Pollicipedomorpha; family Pollicipedidae; genus Pollicipes; species Pollicipes pollicipes. Next base: position 17,541,094 of record NW_023596136.1, on the reverse strand, counting down.
AAAGCACTGAGTTGCGGTATGTGCTTGTTTGACGATTAAAGGCACATAGTGGGGGGCTGCACGGACTGGGTAAAACCCATCGGTATCCAGATCAGCTGAGTTCAGATCCACAAAGCACTGAGTTGCGGTATGTGCTTGTTTGACGATTAAAGGCACATAGTGGGGGGCTGCACGGACTGGGTAAACCCATCGGTGTCCAGATCAGCTGAGTTCAGATCCACAAAGCACTGAGTTGCGGTATGTGCTTGTTTGACGATTAAAGGCACATAGTGGGGGGCTGCACGGACTGGGTAAACCCATCGGTATCCAGATCAACTGAGTTCAGATTCACAAAGCACTGATTTGCGGTATGTGCTTATTTGACGATTAAAGGAACGCAGTGGAAGACTGCACGGACTGGGTAAACTCATCGTTATCCAGATCAACTGAGTAACGTGTTGGGCTAAGCACATATTTTGGTGGAACGACGAGTACGGTTCCGGGTATGAGAAATATGCTTGAGAATTTTCAGATAGGAGTATCCGTAACTACTGCACTACATTACTGGTAGCACTTCTTTTAATCATAATTAGCTCCATTCACACTACTTTTGCAGCCATCAACTCAACAGTAACGTTGAATGTACAACTATCGTGAGCCTTCTTCATCATTTGGAACTTTTTACGAAAAAATGCAAGCTGGTAGGTAGCAAATGGGTAGCAAACTGATTAAGAATGGACAGCAGCTGTGTATTGGCACAAATTCATGCGTGGCGGATGAATTGGGTATAGGAAATTTCGCCCGTAAAATTCTCAAACACACGTGACCTTGCGCACCCTATGCCTTGTAGGGACAGATACATCCGGGAATTATGCATTCGCATCGTAAAATTTATCAGCTTGCACAAAGGTTTTCCAAATACTTTCAACACAAATGAGTGGTGTTTATCGATCTTTTTGTTGTTCAAATTGCCACATGTATTAACATATTATGCCTACGGCATAAAGTCATATGCATATGCTATAGGCATTTAGTCCCATACCTATAGCACACAACATATGATATCTACGGAGGATAAAAGAGCTTCAAAATTGAAGGGTGTCACTTTATATGCTTTTGAGGTTTTTGAGCCCTCTCAATGCATCTGAGCAAAGAGGCAATAATTGATCAAGTAATTACGGAACAACAATCTTAGCTATTGGCATAGTAGGTAGAAGGTATAAACGTGGGTAGAGTGATTAGGTTGTAGGTAATAGGTACCATAAAAGAAGGTAGAAGTGATTTAAGGCATCACTGCTGATATCATGTCTTACTAATTTTGTACCAAAAAGTGTCCTGTAACTACCCAATGTTCTTGTCATGCTAACTCCTTGATATGTTAAGTTAGTCTGCGAATTTTTGATAAACTTTTTATTTTCAATGCCTGGATTGGGATAAAATACAACTGACTGCAATTTGTGGCAGTTTTTAAAAGTACAAGGTGGCCCAGCTAAAAGTTAACGCATGCTTACAAACAGTGGCAAGTATCTACGTCCCATAATCGTGGCTGTGGTGATTATACAACACGATCAGCGGCAGTGATAGCCATTAGTGATCTCTTGTCGAGATTTACTTCCATGTTTTTTTTACGAATTTCACCTAATTCTAGGCTTTACACAAAAGGCAGCGCACGTTTACGTGTAACGGGGAGGCCTTCCTCCGCAAGATAACAGCGTTGAATCTACGAAAATAAGTGCTTTATTTCATCATTGGGAACGCAAATTCAGGACGCCGAAATCTAAGGAGAAAACGGGTTTTGGGGTAGGTTTGGTCAACCTTTTCAGCGGAGCCACCCGCCCGATTCTAGAAAGTGACACCTCTGCATGGCGCCTCTCAGAATCCAGTTATTCCGAATTGAAGAGACTGCGATGGCATTCCTACAGTAACAATGCTCGCGCCAGACCTCTCCCGTCGTCACTCCTTCACCATGCCCGTGCACGCTGCAGCGCCCGGTTCATTGTCCAAATATCCTCCTATGCAAGGAACTCAATTACGCGGCTCGCCGCGACTGAAGGCTGCCGGCCGGGCGCCCCGCCGCGCTGCCACATAAGCCCGATAATTGAAAACAACAAGCGGTAGATTGCAGCGATTATGCGGTGGCGTATGCTCATTAGACTCGCCAGTGGGGACTAGGCGGCTTGGGACTCGGCTGATAGCGCGAACCCATGACAGTCATTTAGCGACCGGTAATTGTCTCTGGATTGCTAAACGGGGGCGGCACGTCAGATGGGAGGTGATGACTATAAACAGGGTAATGCATATTGATGGTGCATGCAGTGGGCTACAGAACGGTTGGAACTAAGCAGCAAGCATGATCAAACCATGAGCTTCACGCAGTGAAGGCTGCAGGGATGACGCACATTGCAAGTGTCACCACTTCCCGAAGTTCAGCGCTATGCATATGGACGTTGCACTGAATGAAACGCGCCGAACCCTCGATTTTCTGTCTTCCCCCAAACATATTTGGACTGTTACGGAGACTCTATCTGGTCACCCGGCTTTGTCATAACGCAAGTTACAGCGCACATTTCTCCTTCAATACACTCACCACGTTGACAAAAGTGCCGAGCCTCCATGTGAAAACCAAATCCCTTTACATTTCCAATGCACGTACGAATGTGTCAGAACATGTAGTTCTTTTGCACCGTGAAAGCAGCGGCCCCTCGAATTAGTTTTCCGCGTGCGAAAACATATAGTCTTCTCTCGACATTACCTCTCGTCAGCCATCACCATAAAAAGTATTGGCCGCCTTTTACCTCCTGCCCTTTCGCATTCGCTTCTCAGAGCGCTCAATGCCGTGCACATATATTGCCTGGTTTCGCCAGCGCTGCCATGGTTAAGGCACCCGTCACGTACCGTGTCTCCGGCATATTCAACACCGTCTTAGCCTCCACGTGAGTAGCTGGGCCCGGCTTCCCAATACGGCCTCGATACACTGGCGTTACTGCCGTCGGCGCGTGTCTTATCGCTTCAGCAGCTCATTCATAAGCGGCCGTGTTCGGTGTGACGTGAGTTGTTGTCGAACGCTCATTGGCAATGCAGCGGCCGGCCGAGCGGCTGGCACCCGAGCAGCCCGCCGCTCCGGCCGCTGTCATTGGGCATGCAGGGCGTGCGCCGGCGCGCTGCCTCCGAGAACAATGAGGCACGGCGCCCGGCGCGGACGGCGTGCATGGCGCTGCACGTCTTCGGGTGCACGTCTCCGGGCGATATCATCGGCCGCCGATGACGCCGCCAGAAATTGTTATCGCATGTCGGCCCTGCATTGTCTTCGAGTTGCGACGCAGATCCAGCGATAGGGAGGAGGTAGCGGTTCAGCTATCTCACCGTCCGCCCTCGTCTGGTTCACAGACGAGGGCGGACGGTTAGAGCGCCGAGGAGCGCTGAGGCTTCAGCGCCGTCGGCGACTTAAGGGTGGCCGACGGTACCATGTTGATTTGGGAAGAACGTGTCGCCATGTCGGAGACGAATGTGGGAACTTTATTGTCACCACTCAACGCAAGATTGCAAATGCAGTGTTCCACGCACGAAATGTGCTCAGGTTGTCTCAATGTTTAACATGACACATTCCCTGGGAATATGAAAACTCCGCTCTGCTGATGTATTACAGAGGCTACTAAATGCAATACCTCAGGCACTTAAAAGATATCTTAGTGTCTCCTACCCAAGTTGGATCAGAGTACCTGGAGCCTGACATTACAAATGTTGTCCTGGGAGGTTATGTGCCTTGTTCCACTTTCGCACGCACAAAATTGTGAGCACACACGTCCGATCCTGCAGCCCCACATTACAGACCCGCGGAACATATTCAGATACAGTCGGGAACAGTGTCTATGGGATGCTGCATGCCAGGCACGTCTCAGGGAATAAGAAAGATGGTTTTTCGATGACATGATAAATCAAAATATGGTCAAATTCCCCGCAGCAGCCATCAATTACGCGCGACGTTCGAGGCACATTGCAGGCCAGAACAGGCCCGTGATCATTTTTAGGACTCCAGCAATGTTATGTGGATACGGTCGTGGAGAAGGTGGTCTTACGAGCCACGCAAGTCACACTGAACAATCACATACTCAGCGACAAAATGTGCATCACCTGGAGCTTCTGCTACATCTGGCGCCACCTCCGTGCGATCACCGTCTTCCATTTATCTCCGACTGCGCGGCGGTGGATCGCTGCCAGCCTGTGTGTTGTGTGTGTGGTCTGGCTGGTTGGCCGCACGTGGCAGGGCCTTCGTATGTACTTCTCCGCGTTGGCCGCATCATGCTGGCGACGAGCGTGGCCAGCTCGGCATCATCATGCGTAGCCATCGGTTAGCATCGGATGGTACTTTTCCAACAGCCAGAGTAATGTGGAAGCTCAGTGATGAGGCCTCAGTGCCGAGAACGATGTCACTCGCTGCCTGCTCACATTCAACGGTGATGTAGTTTGCCGGGCCTTCATCGGTGTGGAGTGTTTTGGGACTACCAGTCATAGCAGGCTATGTTCCACGCAATAATTCAAAGATATCTTGTTGATCGTCGGTGTCACCCCCCTCACTGTCTACTTCACCCACCGATTGCACACTACGTAGCTACGCTGTGCGACGAACATGGCGTGCTCAGGCACGCCAGCCGATATCTCCAAGGAGACTTCACCTGAAAGTTCTGTATCTGGCAGCGTTCCATCGGATGGAGTTGTATTCAGTAATGCTCAGTTGAACTATTCTAAATTCAATGACTTGGGCCGGTTCATTAATTCAACACGGCTGAAACTCGGTTATTTGAGCAACGACAGGTGCAGCAACGGACATTTCAACGTTTCATTTCATATTGTTTTAGGTGATAGTGCTCAAATGGCCGAGTTTTATCTGGGAATGCTTGGTCTGGCGATGCCGCACATATCCTTGCTTCATCTAATGATGCTTCATCTGGTATTTATTCATCCAGAGGTCCGTCGTTGATCTAAGAGTGTTCCGTCTGATGGTGCTGAATTTGTTGGCACTTCACGCGACAATACACCATGCTGTAGTTGATGGAGGCTGGCACCGATGTTCGTTGCCGAATCAGCTTAGATCAAAATAACCCGTAATGTTATATTCGGTGCTTTCCTCATATTAGTTTGATGTTTCGTCCTTGGCCTTCGTCAGATAGCGAAATATAGACAAACAAACTGCGGTGGCAAATAATAATGGTTATGGCTACTTTCATGCATGCGTGCTTACAGGCACACCAATTTAACAAAAAAAAACATGGATACGAATAATGTAACCTGCTAACGCTCGGCCTGATTCGCCGTTTTTCATAGCGCGGGTCACTAACAGGGAGTTGATGCAGTGTCCTAGAATTGCCGACTTTGGGTGTAAAGCAACACCCTATGAGGAGGAATTTTCCACTCCTTTTCCCCACATTTTATCTGAGTTTTTCACTCCTGCCTGACATTGTCTAATTGTACATGCCAAACCCATATTTCCCTTTCTGAGGTTTTCAGATGTTATACAAACCCGGGCTCACTTTAAACCACCAAGCATAAACAAGACTCTACAGAACCTAGGACAATTATAGCTATGTCCAGCCTCACCTAAATCTGAATCACGTCTATGTACGCACAGATCAAGGGCGCTAGGTGCCTTCAAGCCCATGACCCCCAGCGGCTCCAGCCGCTTGCACGCATCAAGTTTTTTTTTACAAATGCATCACATTCGGCGGCAGTGTGCCAAATGCAAGGTTTCCACGCATCCCCAATTTTCTGCCTCACCACAACACTACGAAAGCAGAGCCTGGTACAAACTCCAGCGAGGCATGGTAGAGAATTTGGCTCCAGGTATTTCTTTTACCCGAAGAACCTTGACGACTAAATTACATCACTCCCGAAATGCAGGAGTGAAAAATTCAAGAAATGTCTTCGTAAAAAATTTACAAGATGAATATCACAATTTGAGCACTTCTTTTAACCGTTTTTAAGTCGAGTCAGCTGATAACAAAACTGTTCCAAAAAAGTATCAGTCTTTATGTTTATCTAACTACTTTTGTTTTTCTTGGTATCATACGAGTGTGATACCAGTTTATTTTTCCTTTCTTTCCCATTGTCTTTAGAGTTGCCATCTGTTGCTTGAAATGTTGACCAATTTCTCCGTAAGATGCTCAAACTGCAAACTTGCGCGTATTTTATACATAAATTGGATTAATTCGCCAGCCGCCCAAACATGTTTTATATGCACCCAAGAGTAAACAATTCACAAGGAATGAAAGAGATAATTTGAACGACGGGTTATTTTTACCGCCAATTCAGCCCTGTTAAACCAAAGGTTAGCATGGTTGGTTCATGGCGGTGCTCGATAATGACAAATCTAAGCATTTTGGGTGTCTAACTCACCAGGCTACCTGACGATCCTTATGCTGCCATATAGAGCTTTGGGACAGACCTGACGTAGTTAATACAAAACTGTTTGATGATGAAATTCTGCCCTCTGGAAACGTTTATCATGCAGACATCTTACTTGCTTCGCATTTTAATCTCGTAGACTGGTGGACATGATTGCTATTTATATTTGGGGGTGAGTGGACGACTCTGTCTGTCAGCAAACTGTGCAAACTGTGGTACTGACTTTTTGTTTTGGGGAACCAGGAAGAATCCTGCCCTGAAAAGCCAGTAAGTCTCTTGTGGACCAAGTAATTGCTTACCTCACCTACTTTTAACACATGAGTTGTAACCAAAGTTAGCCATTCGCTGTTTTAATCCATCGAATTTGGTCTAAGACAAATTATGATGCCACAAATCATGCAATGGGGTTATTTTGTCCCATATTATTGATTGTTTGTCCCAAATTTCTTGAAGTGTTCCCTCATGGCTGCTTTAACCAGATGTTTTCCATAGTTTCCATGGTTTGCTGACTGGCATATGACTGTACTGTACATATGTACTATATTTTTAACACTGGAATGCTCTAAGCTGCGTAGCAATTATAATATGAGGTAAGTATCAGCATTAAAGAATTAGTCAGAACATTCCATTGAAAATGTGAAGCCAACATCTCAAATTATGCCATTGAATATGAATTAACAAGCCTAAATAAATGCTTTTGCTGCAGTTGAAAAGGCAAGCAGCAAAACTGGCATGGTCATTTATAAGTTATGTCATTTTTGGCAAAGAGCGATTGTTTTGTAGAGCACGCCTATTATTGCCCTTGACAGAGGTAAACCATCACAATCAGAATAAGTTCTTCAAAGTGATTTAAAGTGTTGTGTGTTGTCAACTTTGTCTGATGTCAACAAGCGTGCACAAATGAACTGAATAAAAATGCAAGTTAAAACCATCCAAAACAATGAGCCTTATCATGCTATTATCGTAAGTGCTGCTGTCAACAGATAAGTGAGTTGAGATGTCGTTCTAAATATGGGCTACCCTAAGTCAGGTTAAGTTGGTTAAGTGTATGGCAAGTGGCAATAAGAAATGTGCAGGAATCAGTAACTCACAATGGCTGCTGTGATGCCAACAGGTTAGACAGGATGAGATGAAGTAAGGCCTCTTTAGGTTAGGCATAGTTAGGCTACTTTTATGGAAAGAAGCATTGGTATTTTGTAAGAAAGTGACAAAATGTTTGTTTTCCCTGACCCCATCTTAACAGAAGTCAGAAGTATGTGTATTGTGCTTGACTTGGTGATGACCTGATGTGTAGGAGTCCAAGGCTGTTTTTTTTTTGGCGCTTTATCCTTGGTGAATTTTCTGTTGTTATCTTGTTGTTGAATTCCTTTGCTTTGTTTTGTGTTAAAAGTGTTTTGGAAGGGAAGTGCAAGTGCAGCATCAAATTATTGGTGCTAATTGATTTTGTTATGCTCATTACACTGCCATGAAGTTGCTATGCTTTAATGTATTCTGTTTCACTTTAATGGCCATTAAATTTAATTTCATAATTTAATAATTTAATTTAGTTTAATTAAGTTAGTTTAATAAATTTTTTTAATATTTTTTATTTTTAAATTTAATTTCACTCACATCTTTACATTACATTAAATTTAAATCACGTAATAATTCAAGATGTTACGAAACAAAACAGTTTTGTCAGGTTTATGATAATACGTCTATGCCAACTTGAAATAGATGTCTGTTTGCCGAAGCATCAGTCACTAGCTCATAAGTTCCATCTTTTGTAAATTAATTTTTTCCGTCCCAGACGGTCTTTTTGCGATGGAACTTTTCACTCCCACCCTAGTTCAAAAGCAATTCTAGCTCATTGAGTTGATGTGATCCCCCTGGTGTTTCCAAAGTAATGATGGTAGAACTTAGAGGAAAACACCAGTAGATTTTCCTTAACGAGATCTCATAATTGGTGCTATTGGTCATGTTGTTAGGTGAATAACTGGCCCTATCATGGTAGATCAAAGGTCGGGTTTTCTAGAAAACCGCGCGTTTCAAATTCGCAACATTGTACTTACGAGACCATACCTTGCCGGGACACGAAACTGCAAAAAGGCTTGTTCATTGATCAGTTATGAATAAATTGGTGTATATTTTCATGTGTTTTGAACATACATGTGTGATGCATGATTCCGCTAATGTGACAGTGCAATGTCGGCCCGGCTCGTGCGCTCTGCGGTATCGTCAGCTGCCGCCCAGCGCCGGCGCCGGCCGCAGATTGCCGCGCAGTATTCCTTAAAAACCACCACTGCTTCGAAACCAGAAAAGCTAGAAACACGTTTTTGGCGCCAAAACACATAAAATGGATGTTCCGCAGACTACTAAAAATTTGTGCGCGAATTTTTATGCCGTAGAGACATACTCAAAAAACCTTAACACGCGCTAGGGGGGGTCAAACTGATCATCCTCCCCCCTGAAGGTTTTTCCAGAATGGTTTCCGAACGGTGCGGCCTAGCCGCGCCAAAATTTGCATAGCTGTAGGCAATTGAATAGTGGATCGTTTTAAATAAAATATTTAGATGTAACTTGTAAGGTCGCTGACCCATGGCAGGTCAAAGTCAGGTCATGGTTTTAGCAAAGGCAATTTCTAGGGAATCGTCCGATCTGATACAATAACGGAATGTTTGACGAAGCCATACATTTCTGAAATGCTGTCCTAGGCTCCAAAAATGTTGAGTGAGCAAATTTCGTTAACCTAGGTCAGGTATGAGGGTCAGATCAAGGTCAAAACCAACCTGATTTATTACTCTAGGGCTTGTTGTATGGGATAGTTTGTGGTGCTCATTTCGAATTTATTGACATCAGGACCGCACCATACATCTTTCATTGACTTCTTAGAGGTCAGAACAGGTCATTGACCTAAGATGATCCGGGCTGGCATTTTTTTTTAGGAACATACTGCCTAGCGTAATCTTTGTCGCGTATTCAAATGCAAAGCTCAGAACAGTCTTGTATAATTTTGGTCACCATGACCTCCAAAAGGTCGAACAAGGTCACTGACCTCATATGGGCTTTGGGCTCTCAAGTGGCCTTTTGCTTAGAAACAGTTGCCTAGGTTCTGGGGGCACTTTGGAGACCAACCTGGAATTTGACATTGTTTGACCTTATTTAACCTGAAAGTCATGACCTAAGAACTTGAAACTTTGACGAAAGTGAGCTCACGTACAGGTAAAGACACCCTCCAAGTTTGATGTATTTAGCTTTCTTAGTTCCCGAGATCTCAGGGGGGTCAAATTGACCCCCCCCCCCTCACCCAAGCGAAGGGTATCTACCCGGCCACCCGGGCGCGTATTAAGGAGCTTCATCACCCCCTCCCACCAATCAGAGCAGGGTTAAGAAAAACCGTGCTCTTGTGTAAGGCACGGACACCTGTCACTGCAAGAGAGAGCAACGCAACACAACACACTGATGTTAATCCCTCGCGTGCTAACAGATAGTGTATTGTGCTGCATTGCTGTCCCACAAGCGATAAGTGTCTGTGTCCGATTTCTGCATATTACGTAAAACGGGGCACCGTATAAAAGGTGCGCTTCTCGGAGCAGGTCGGGTCTTTTTTGCCTGATTATATGATCAGGAAGTCTCTAAACAAGCATGCGTTCGATTTGTTTTCCGTCCCCGTAATCTGCTGCCCGTATTTTAATCTCTGATGGAGCCTCTGGGGGAAAGTTATGCCAGCTCTTGGTAACTGGCTATTACAATTAGGCGTATGAATATCTTATATGGCTTCGGTTCATCTATCAGTGTATATAAGCCATGACGGTGCTGCACCTGACGTTGTTCCTTCCCCTGATGCCTCTTCTCACAATGCTCCACCCAGCAGTGCTCCATGCATCTGGGGACGTTCGACAGGACCGTGCTCCATCCAATGTTGTATGTGACCGAGCATCACACTGTCATCGATGGTACGTCCGAGTCGGCAATGATGCGGACGACAATCTCGTGCTGAATCGTACACTGAGACCGGCCAGCCGCCGGGACATGTGACACGGGAGGGCATGTGGCGGCGTGTTGTTTGGCTGGGTTCGAGGTCTATCGCAGTGCCCCGCCAGGCTGTCGGTAGCAGCCGGGGGACACCTCTCACACCCCCACGTGGCGCTAATGAGCTGAGTGAAAATTTAGTTGGAATAAAAAAAAATGTTTTCCTCGAGGGGGCCGAGTGAGGAGAAATGCCCTATGATTGTAGTTGCCAGTTGCCTCATTTTGGCTCGTGTATTTTTGCTGTTTTGACCAATGGCTATGTGGACCTAAGACACGCGACCAGTGGCATGTGGAGCACGTCAAACTGAGGAGCTGACGGCAATGAGTATTCATATTTTAATTGCAATTGGATGTGATTGGTGTGCCGCTGCTGAACATCGCCAACATCAGCTTGGCAACAACGAGAAGCACTACATTGTCCATCCTATCCACAAATGGGGTCTTTACCGCAACCCCGCTAACTTCAGACCCAACTTGTTAAGATCTACCAGTTCCAAAACCGGTGAGCAAATTATTTATCGTGAAGCCTACGCATGTGTTTTCCCCTTTTCTGCGTCAACTCTTTTCTCAAAATTATATTTTCTCGCCTCTCTGAAATCATCCTCAGAACGGTTTCAGGCCACTTCACCCGACCAAAACTGCTCTGATCAAGGTACCAAATGACATCCTTTCATCGATTTACATACGAGAGATCACTTTTCTCCATCTGATCAACTTAAGTAAATGCCTCGACGTCATTGGTCACTTTAAGCCGCAGGATAAAATTACAGAAGTGCGGCATTAACACTAAATGGTTCCACTCTCATCTCACAAACAACAACTCGAGCGTTTCTGTTGCTAATCCCTCCACCGAGCACCAATGTCTGTCTTGCTCCCTGCAGAGCAGCATTGGTGTTTTCCAGGGCTCTGCCCTGGGCCCATGTCTGTTCGGTGTGTTCACCAACAATTTGAGCAACATGTAATTGTTCCGCCTGATGGTGTTACACATGTCGGTGCTGCGCCTGACGATGTTATACATGTCAGTGCTCCGCCTGACGGCGTTGTCCATGGCAGTACTCCGCCAGACGGTGTTACACATGCCAGTGCTCCGCCCGACGGTGTTACACATGTCAGTACTCCGCCAGACGGTGTTACACATGCCAGTACTCCGCCAGACGGTGTTACACATGTCAGTACTCCGCCAGACGGTGTTACACATGCCAGCGCTCCGTCCGACGGTGTTACACATGCCAGTGCCCGCCAGACGGTGTTACACATGTCAGTACTCCGCCAGACGGTGTTACACATGCCAGTGCCCGCCATGCGGTGTTACACATGTCAGTACTCCGCCAGACGGTGTTACACATGCCAGTGCTCCGCCCGACGGTGTTACACATGCCAGTGCCCGCCAGACGGTGTTACACATGTCAGTACTCCGCCAGACGGTGTTACACATGCCAGTGCCTGCCATGCGGTGCTACACATGCCAGTGCCCGCCAGACGGTGTTACACCTATGGCCAGCGCCGGTCGGTCGACTTACGCAGTCAGCCGTCAGAGGTGAAGGGGGTGTGGGGAGGGAGGGACAGTGCACGAGGGCGTCACCGCTCCCACCCGGCCTGAGGATCGGGCGGCGCCACAGCCTCCACCCCTCACCTCTCAGCACGGCACGCCACCGGCGGCTGCCAGGCTGCCCTCTCAGCGAGGTCAGGCGCGTGAGGCCCAGGCGAGACGGATCCCCACGTCGCAGCCACACACATTGGAATGTGGCCCGGCGTCGAGCGAGCCCGCGCGGCGGTGCAAGGATGACTCGAGACGAAAGGGACATAATGCGCGAAGTGGGTGTTCGAGTGATCGTGCCGTGCGGAAATTGATACGTGGGAGTAGTTTTACAATGGAGACTTACTGAAATGCGAGTAGCATCGTCACGAACGCTTGAAAGAATTCGTGTGGTAGTGGTCGATAGCTATGATGCACAGAAGTGCTTCTTAAAGTAAAGTTGCTGAATAGTCCGAGAGCCGCGGGAGCCGTCTTGGAGCACAGCTGGCTCAAACGTGTAGCTTCGCAACTCGTTTTTGGGAAGAGAGGATGCAAGGGGCTAGCGCTGTAACTTCCATCACCTTTGGTTCAAGCGAGAAAGACGGGTAGAAATGAGCACTCAAATGTGCAGAAAGCGGCAGTAACAGAGGAGAGCCTGCATTTGAGCTGATGTGGTTCGGCCGGTGCTCTCTAAACCCGGGCTGTGTTTGAGCTGATCTGGTGCGGCTGGTGCGCACTATGCATATGGGACAGCACGCGCCGCGAACGAACGGCCGACTGGTACCGTCATGACAGGAACCGTCATCCCATCGTTGGCGTGACTAATTCATGAGTTTTTGCGCTTACATCAACTAATGTTCATGTATAAATCGAATACGATAATGATCATTCACAAGCGCATTTCCATTTCCACCATGGCCCAGATACCGGCCAGCCGGTGGGACTGGAGCTGGGACGACCCTCTCGTATCCCCTCCAGTTCTGGCGTTCCAGTCGACACCCGGCCAGCGACAGGCCAGCTCGCGGAACAGTATGAGACCCTTGCAGCTGTTGACGCAGAGGGATGGACCACATTCTGGGGTAGCCCTACTCGCGCCAGACTACCACATGCGGGTGTTATTTTATAGACAGCGAAACTGTTTGAGATAGGATCTGTTGCTTAGACCTTTATTTTTCAGGGGGGGGGGGGGGGGGGGTAGACGCTGATCGAAGACTTCATGAATCTCGAAGGCCAGGAAGTCTATAGCATTCGATGGCAAAGTGCCCTGCGTGAAACACCGGCATCCTGTTTAACAAATTTGAATTGTAATCGGAGCAAGGGGTGGGCGGTGATGTGGTGGACTGGGTGGAGGGTCAGGGATCACGCGGCCCCGCAGAAGAGCTCACGTCATGAACACTTCCTGGAACGGTGGATCCCTTTGATCGCCGGCCGGGGCGCCCGAGCCGCATGCGTGCCTGTATCGTGCGATGGGGACGGGGATATGAGTCCCAAGACCGGCTCTAGATGCTCGTCTTTGCTAAAGGCTCGACGAAAATGCTTCCATACAATTCCTCGAATCTGATTACAGTTACAGTTCAAGCACCGTTAACGGTATGTTTTGGGAATGGCGTGAACATTATAACGTGAGGGCAGAGTTGAAAGTTCGCAATCATTATTGACGATGCGGACGGTATTTGTTTGTTTACTCTAAGCGTACAATAACGTAAACGTAAATTACGGTTTCTGAGATGTTGGATTTGGCTGCATGCGAAATTGTCAGAAAAGCTGCCTCCTGGAGATGAGCAGTCACCAGATTTGTGGGCCTTCCCCCAAACACACTAATTCTACTGCATGGAGGCAGACATCACACCTTCTTGGATGTCTTCAAATTCGCGACACATCCATTCCAAGCAGTGGATTAAGCCATCATTGCATCAGCACCGTGCCCGGAAAGACTCTTCAGCCCAGGAAGATCAGCAGATACTGAAAGCGCGCACGCCAGCTCATGTCTTTTTTAGGCCCCACTCCTCTGTGCTCTTTTCTTTCGTGCCGGTGGTTCGCGGGGGCGAATTCTAAGTAGTGCTTGAGTGGCTGGTACAAGGGGCGTAGTCTGGTTGAGGCATTGCACCGTGTAAAGGTCACGTGCACGCCTTGTGCATGCTTAACGCGGGGTGTATGCCAAGGGCGGGACTTAGGTGGCCCATGCTGGTGGGTAAGACCAGCTTGGCCCAAGATTTACATTGATGCGCTGCCAAAGTGGCGCGAGATAGCCGTGGGCTTGCATCGCGCACTCTTACAATGGGCAATAAATTACAAATGAGACTTGTACTCAGTGAAAGCTCTGCTTTTTTAGGCATGCTTTCGCATAGATGAATCAGCAGTTATCCATCCAAAAGTCAAGTACTTCGATGTTACTGTAGTCATATGATTTGGGCATATGCTGCATTTTTATATGCATATGGTTGTACGCTGCATTTGTATTGATGCGGGAACGCCCGACGCGTCAGCTTTCCTGAAAGCGCCGGCAAGAAGCCCCCATCAAGGCTTTTGTAGAACGACATGAGGGTGTTCAGGCTTACAAGCTCTTTTGCTATTTACGAATAATCTGATCATGATACACTGATGACACTCATCTCGCTGTCAGTGAAATGTGTACTGCCGGCGGGACATCGTTTGGAGGATCGAGGCAGCTTGAGCGTCTCTTCGTCCGTGCTTTCGCGCCAACGTTCTAGAAATCAGCGCCAATAAAACCCAAGCTATAGCCTTCGGAGCTCGCCTGAGTAGGCGAAACATTCCGGACATTATTGCATCATATTCCACCTTGGCTCTTCCTCCTCGCGCGGAAATAAGAAGCCTACGTGTCTCATTTCGCCATGTTCTCACCTGGAACAGCCATCCTTTGCGCGTGGAACGGAGTTGCTATGGAGCGTGGACCGGTCCATGGCATCTCAGAGATCACACCTCTGCAGCCGTCTACAAAATCCTCATCACTATCGTTTTTCTGTGGCAATTCTGGCAACGTTGCGCGGTGTTCGGAAGTGGCCCAAAGAAACACCTAGATGCACTTTAAAAGATGCACAGCTTTCCATGTCAGGTTATTTGCGGTCGGTTGCAGCCTCGATCACGGCCCGTATCTGCTACGGAGGCTTGGCCGGACGTGATCGGATGAGATGCACAGATAATATGTGCCGCGTCCTTCATATAAGACCTTACACGTCATTGCTAACCTGACATTCCCACCAGCAGGTTTCTTTTCGACTCGTTTTGTCATGAGCGGAGTGCAAGACGCGATAACCATCTGCACGCGCCGTTGTCTCCAATAGACACGGGCAGGCGCCGATGCTACGTGAGCGCCTGCAATGTGTGATGCACTGCCGCGCCCGAGCCCCCCCCCCCCCCCCCCTCCTCCTCCCTCTTTCTCCTCCAGCCACCAGTACAGTGTTGGGATTGGCCTACGAGAACATTCGTATCTCATACAATCAACTGGAACGTTTGTGAACTATGTGTTATTCGAGCACGTGGTTTCCTCGATCCATTGCCAGTGTTATACGTTCTTGACTATTTGATGCTGGACGGTGATAGCCACCAACCGTGCAGATGTCCAAAGCTGGACAGTGCAGCACAATACCGTGTAATGCGTTGCAGCTTAGAAAAGAAAGAGGCACCTCACTACCGTACATACTATGTACCTACTGAGTGAGCCCTTCCTCTGGAATATCACAATGACCTTCAGCGTCAAACACTTCAGATCCTCACGGCCTCTTACGGCCTCCTTTCACTCCAGATATGGAGCTCGTGCAGCACCGCTATCCCTGAATAAACCCATTCTTTTATTACTGGAGCTCTTCTAGATCATAGCGTCGTTGCATTCCTGATCATGACCGGACCTTCCTTGCCTCGTCTCTACCGCCGAACATTTATAACCACGACCATGTACAACCGCACGTATTGCTGCCGACCATGTACATGACAGCGTGGGCAAAGACTGTGTTCACCCAGTCTATCGCCAGACTAGGTGGGTGGCAGCCCACCTTGTTCACCCGGTGGCACTGGCTCCTGTCCTCTTGATCGGTGCAACTCTAAATTTTTGCGTCCAACGTTTTAGATTTGTTGGATCTTATCTCAATTTTAAGCATCCTACCATCCTGGGCCATTTATTTATGACTTCGTTCATGACAGTCCGCGCTGAAGCCAATGCGCGACCTCTCCACGCACCACCATGTCGTTGGATGATTTGTGGCGTTGCATGGCAGATATTCTGTTCTAATGGTTTTCACGGTTTTCTGGGACAATCTCAGTGATTACACCATCAGAAAAGTCATGGGGTTGAAGACCTCATCGAATGCATTATCAAGGAGGCATTCATACAGCACATGGGAAATTGAATTACGTCGCAGAATGAATGGCATGTGCCAGCGCTTGTCTTCAGGGCGCCCAAGGCAAAGGTTACTGCAGTCTAGGCGTTTTGAATGGCGTAACATTATTCAGGGAAATGTTCTAGATTTTGCCAATATCATCGTTGAGTATGCATATTATATGCCATATTGCAAAAACAATTATACAACTTTTCGCAAGTCGGAATTCGCGCAATTCCCGAGTGACAAAAATTCGAACCATATCTTTATTTACGTCCATAACGCACGTGAGCTTCGAGCAGCCATATGCCATTAATCATTTCTCCTATTCATCCTAACCTCATGTCAAGTGCGCATTATAAAACCTCACGTGTGCAGAGCCATATGCCTCATACGTCGTTCCACTTGAAAATATAGATAATGACACCATGTGTAGCTCTAATCACAGATCACTGCATAAATTATTCTGCGGTAGCTTAACCTTCAACATTGAAAAGAAGCTCTTCCGCCAGTGCACACAGACGCCTCATTAAGCCACAACCAGGGGCGTCGCCAGAACTTGAAGCCAGAGGGCAAGGCGATGTTTTTTGGGAGAGAGACAGACTGCTGCTGTGAGCGGACAAGACAGCTGATTAGAAAGGTCAGTCTACTCCAATAATCAGACCACCGTCCAAGTGTAAGGTGGGGGCGCACCGCAACATTACAGTGTGTCGATAGCCCTTCTTGCTGGAACCGGCAACGCCCCTGGTCACGGGCTTCACAACGTATTAGTCAAGTTGTTCCATATGATCTTATGTTGCAAATCATGTGGCACATCATTTAAGATCACGCCAGACCACAGCTCCGATGTTATATCAGTCTCCGTTATCCTCCCCACACCTGCCACCTGTTTCACTTGTTTGCAACCTGTACTCTATGCTGTCGGCTTGCTGTCGCCGACCATCACTCAGACTGGGACTCTTTTAATGCACCTTTCAATCAGCATCGTCAGCTGACATCTGTATCTTTATCCAAACCTCACGAGACAAACTCCCCATCACGGCGCCGAGTTCCATCTCAGCATAAGACGCGGTAAACATCACCAAGATCATCTCGCAGCACCGCTCCCGGCCGCACGCAAGATGGCAGCGTCATCTATACGCCCGCTGCGACTGCAGCGCCACCTCATCAAATGTCACGATACCACCGCCACCGTAGCGTTCGGTAACTCCCACCGACCATGGCGCCATCAATTTTCCCACAGTGGACAGTGGCGCCACAACGGTGGCGCCGCCACGTGCGAACGTCAGCGCTCCACAGCCTCGTCACTCAGCCCCTGCAGCGGCGCGCCACCAGCCAGACCTCGTTGAGGCGGCCGTGATAGCGCTGGATGAAGTCGTACACGGCCACGAAGTACTGGTCGGGCCTGTAGCAGAGCCGGAGCGCGTCTAGTTCGGCGCGGAACGCCGTCACTTCATCCGCCACGCGGCCTGGCTCGAGCACGAATCCACCCACCGTCTGTACGTACACATGCAGATCGTGCACGTACGCCAGGCTGGTCGGCGGCTGGGGACGGCGGGCGGCACATCAGAGAGGCGGCAGCTGGGACGGGTGGGCACGTTAGACGAGCGGGGCTGAGGACGGACGGCAGCTGGGGATGAGCGGCGGCTGAAGACGAGCGGCACGTCAGACGGACAACGGCAGGGGACAGGCGGCGGCTGGGGATGAGCGACGTCTGGGGACGGGCGAGCACGTGAGATGGTCGGCGGCTGGGGACGGGCGAGCACGTCAGACGGGCGACGGTTGGGCACGGGCGAGCACGTGAGATGGTCGGCGGCTGGGGACGGGCGAGCACGTCAGATGGGCGACGGCTGGGGACTGGCGAACACGTCAGACGGGCGACGGTTGGGCACGGGCAAACACGTCAGATGGCCGGCGGCTGGAGACGGGCGAGCACGTCAGACGGGCGACGGCTGGGGACGCGTGGGTACGTCAGATGGCCGGTGGTTGGAGACGTGTGGGTACGTCAAACGGGCGGGGAATGAGGACGGGCGGCGGCTAGGGACGTGTGGGTACGTCAGACGGGCGGGGAATGAGGACGGCCTGCGGCTGGGACAGGCAGGCACCTTAGTTGGGCGGCATGTATGACAGTATCGCATAGTCACAATGGGCCGTAGTGAAGAGCATGGAGCAGCGGTCGGCAGTGAGGAGTTTAAAACAAAGGGCACTGGGCAACACAGGGTGGCGGTGGACAGTGGTGGAACGTGGACGAAAGGGGTGAGATATCAGTGGGAAACAACGGGAAATAGGGGCTGAAGTTGAAAGCGGATATCGGCAGAAGACAGTAACAGAGAACAGATCGAAACAACAGATAAGGAGTGGCATGAAGCGGCCTCTATGTGTTGCAATGTGAATACATACATGAGTAATTTTTGCAACTTACGTACAAGAGTGGCGAATTGAAATAAAGCAACATATGTAAAAATGTTGATATCGATTCTGCTGCACGAATGAGATTCAAAAGATTTATTAGAGCTGCAGGGGGTGGGAATATTGCGGAACTGTCAGGAACGGAGACCGATCAAAGCTCCCAAAAAATAAGCTCCGAGTGTGTACATGGGATAACGGTCACATTTCAACCAAAATAAACGTCCCTGTCAATTCGATCACATTTCATGTAGCGTATCCAGACCTACTCTGTTACATTTCCGCTGAACCCAGCTGCGATCATGACCTCGCCAAAACAACAAAAACGTCAGTCAACATCTGTATCGCCAATGCACGTTTTATTCTGTTCTATTTTTAGCAAGACATAATTTGCATCGGTTTTTGATGCGTTTAGACGTCTACATCTCTCACGCAGCATTATCCAATACGTAAGAACAGGTACCTGTGATGTCACACCAGCACCACGTAGCCAACGTTGGGTGCGTTTGGTGTCGCCACTCAAAGAGCTAGTTACCATCACTGACGTCACAGCCACCAGCCGACGGACCAGTGTTGGGCGGGTTCTCGTGTCACCGCTCGGAGAGTTAGTTACCACCACTGACGTCACACTCACCGCCGACGGACCAGTGTTGGGCGGGTTCTGATGTAGCCGTCTCGGCAGGTACATGAGTGACGTCATACGGCAGCTGGTGTTGCGGGCCGGCACGGCCTCGTGCACGCGCAGCACACCGATGGGTCGAGTGGCTTCTATCACCTCCAGGTGTGAGTTAATTCCTGCACACCGGTGTTGGATAACTTAAATCAAGTGTAGGATTAGGAAATCAAGTGTCATAGGAAATCAAGTGTCAAGGGTTTAACGGTTAAATGTCGGTACTAGACGGGGCGTGTCGAACTTCTTCATGGTCACGACTGAAAGTCGCAGCGCTATCACATGCTTTCAGGTGGTACGATGTGATTCAAAATGATGATGGTGCCAAACAGTGGCTTGTACACTGCCCTCACTGAGGGAAAGACATTCAACAAACAAGCTGTTCAAAAGAAATAATCCACTGATCATCCACTGTACCTTAAATGGCAAAATGGACACCCTCTGCAGTACCAAAAACCATTACCTGACGTCATTTACATCAGATGGGACATTCTCTATAGCACCAGCACATAATACAGTCAGGTTGTTCAAACCATGCTTTCTTACAAAACGGAAAAGTTCTGCCGACATCGGCCGGCACGTGACTGACCTTGCCTGTAAAGGTGAAGCGGCATCAGTCCCCGCCACATGGCCTGAATGCTGGAGTCGCAGCCGTCCATCCGAGATGTGGCGAACACAGCGTTGTAGTAGTGCCGCTTCTGAATCCCGCCCCTGTGCTCCGACAGCACCTCAAATTGAGGACACTCCAGACCTGCCGGCGACGGAACTGCCGTTTACCTCCGACACCGCAGCCAAAGTGCAGAGCTCACCAATTGGGGTCTATCGAAAAGGATGAATCGATGCCTAGAGTACGTCACGTAAAATTGTCAATTACGCGCAGGATTACGTTTCAAGCAGCAGGCCGCTTCCACGCACCACGTTGGCTCGAGCTTTAAGCCGATTTTTAAGTCTATTGCTATAAATTCGGAGGCAAGCAGGGATTTGAAATAAAGCAAGAAAGCGAAAAAGGAAACAGGGACAATAGGAAAAGACAAGTCAATGGTTCAAACTCCAGTTCAGGCTGTTCAGCGAGAGCCACCAGCCATTGGGCGGCACCGGTGTCAGTGATACCTCTGCAGAGTCGGCGGATGGTGTCCAGCGTGCGGTTGGTAGGGCGCGGCTCCTGCGGCTTGCCCGTTGGTTGGAACCGCTTCTTGCTCTTAAACGGCGTGCTGTACAGCCAGATCTCGTAGAAAGAACGCTTCCGAGACTCCGTGCTGGAAGTTTAGAAAGGTCGGTTTTGTTTGAAAAAAGCATTGGTTGACAACACAACCTTGGTGGTGATATGATGCGTTTATTCTGTTTTGTTAAATAACGCGCTTGTAGAGTGACGCATTTATCAGCGGGCAGTGTCCCCCGGCCCACCAACTTGCAGGTGCTGGTCCATTATGAGTTCAAAATTATAATAGGGCAACCAAGCATCCCTCATTTGTCTCACTGGTCAGCCCTATACGCCCTGCTGACTCCTCGCATTCCGCCGAGGTCTCCCCTGACTTCTTGTGATGTGCCGAGGTCTCCCCTGGCTCCTCGCGCTGCGCCGGGGTCTGCGCCACACTCACCTGTCATACTTGGCCAGGTAGAAGTAGCTGTCGAGGAAGGAGTGGCCATGCCGGCGTAGTCGCCGGATAAAGCGCTTGGCTCGCAGGGCCGCAGTGTCTTGTCCGTCAGCTTCCACGGCCGAGCCCAGAACGAGGTAACGAAGACGCGCTGCTTGCTCACGTAGTCCACCACCACCTGGTGGACGGCCGGTCATCGATCAGTGCGTTTTCAGGCGGATAGGTGGCGGCCCATGCAGCTCGATGCTCTCCGCGGCCTGTTACGGCGTCATTTACTTAAGAGGTGTCAAAAGTGTGATTATCCGTGGCTTCATAGAAGCCGGATGTGTTGCATTATCACTTAAACCGCATACTTAATGCTACGGGCTACTAAGCAGATTAACTTAAGTTCAGTACCTGTCAATTTACAACCAGCGTTGACTCCATAACGTCGTTCAACCAGGACATCCTGGTAAACTGAAGGTCGTTAACTCAACATAAGAGCTCTGAACCGATGAGTAAGCATAAAATTCAGCTTGCTTATCACACCAAGGAAGACTGAAAATTGCATGAGGTAGATGCTTTCAGCAGCAAAACCAGCGAAACAAATCCACAATACAAAGCGAGAACAAATTTAGGCGGGCGAAACATTGTAGCAAGCATGAATTCAGCCCTACGTATTTTATATCGGACTAGGATGGCTTATTTGCATTGACCGTTTAGTTGGCTTCTTTTGGCTGGTGCAGCTTATCTCACTGAAAGAACTGTCAGCTTTGGCTCACAAGATATTTGTCGGAATAGGACGGACAGAGACGGTGCTGGACAAGTTGGCGTAGAGAGAGAGAGAGAGAGAGAGAGAGAGAGAGAGAGAGAGAGAAGAGGAGAGAGAGAGAGAGAGAGAGAGAGAGAGAGAGAGAGAGAGAGAGAGATAGAGAGAGAGAGAGAGAGAGAGAGAGAGAGAGAGAGAGAGAGAGAGAGAGAGAGAGAGAGAAAGAGAGAGAGAGAGAGAGAGAGAGAGAGAGAGAGAGAGAGAGAGAGAGAGAGAGAGAGAGAGAGAGAAGAGAGAGAGAGAGAGAGAGAGATAGAGAGAGGGAAGAGAGGGGGAGATTGGGGAGGGAGGGAAAAAAAGGAAGGAGGTCTCCCCGTAATACATCATTTTGTTTGTGGGCGAAAATTGGTCGTGACGCAGACGCCGACACCATACCAACATACACATGGTTTTGGCCACGAGATGATCGTTTTTCGAGTGCTTGCAATAAACGAAAACGGCTTTCGTCAAATAATACATTCGCCCCCTAGATTGTGCGGCTTTCTACCTAATCTCTGGAACGTGCTAATGCCCACGCCCTGTGCCGCCGCTTCGTCATGGGCAGCCCGACTTGACCCCGGCAGCGAGGGCGCCGCTCTGCAGCCCTCCCGGCCGTTAAGACCTGACCGTGGCAGGGGTCACCACTCGGCTGCAGCCGACAACGTGACGCCATGACTACAACCCGTAGCGCTGGCAGAGCCGGACAGACGCAGCGCGTCACGAACCATTGACGTCACTGCCGCGGCGGCGGTACCGGCGGGGCGGCATGCCCTCCCGCAAAGGTGCCGGCTGGCGAGTGATCCGTCCTCATGCTATTGGTGCACGTGCTGAGCCGTGAAATGTCGACAACAGACGGTCCATGATCAGAGAGCAGCCACGAGCGGCGGCGACGGCCGGGCCGCTTCCGGTTTGTAGCCGTCGTGCCAGCTGACGAGCGTGAGAGCCGTCGTTAGAGACCACATGGCGGGCCCCGCTGGGCTTTGTTTATAGCTTGGTTACGCACCCAAAATACCTCTTCTCTTCGACAAAAGTGGGCCTGGAAGTTGGACTTCAGAAAGTCATGCTACGCCAGTTGCATCAGAACACAGCTCCGACAGTGCAACCGCATTCACCCATAGCAACATCTATTTATGATTCCGTATTCACAGCTCAGATCTCACCAGAGCCCCGGACAGCCTGCCAGCCCTGACCCCTATGGAAACGTACGGATCCCAGTGACGCCAGACTGAAGCCGGCCTGAGCTGCGCGCTCCGTGGTCACTGGTGTTGCCCAGAACGAACGAACGTGACAAAATCAGGCCGCCCAGCCGCCGAGACGCCGTCACGTTACAGCTGTGCTGACCCGCGTCGGCGAACGCCAATATTGGCTTTGGACGGCGGCGGGGTGGGGGCGGAATGCCGCTAGCTACAGGCTGTAGCAGCTCTCAGCAACCTTGTTCGCCGGTAAAAACATTTTAGGAGCGTTACCGATGCTGGGGACACTACGCAGC
>NW_023596136.1:17474620-17517381 GCF_011947565.3 Pollicipes pollicipes | reverse complement strand
GGCTCGACGAAAATGCTTCCATACAATTCCTCGAATCTGATTACAGTTACAGTTCAAGCACCGTTAACGGTATGTTTTGGGAATGGCGTGAACATTATAACGTGAGGGCAGAGTTGAAAGTTCGCAATCATTATTGACGATGCGGACGGTATTTGTTTGTTTACTCTAAGCGTACAATAACGTAAACGTAAATTACGGTTTCTGAGATGTTGGATTTGGCTGCATGCGAAATTGTCAGAAAAGCTGCCTCCTGGAGATGAGCAGTCACCAGATTTGTGGGCCTTCCCCCAAACACACTAATTCTACTGCATGGAGGCAGACATCACACCTTCTTGGATGTCTTCAAATTCGCGACACATCCATTCCAAGCAGTGGATTAAGCCATCATTGCATCAGCACCGTGCCCGGAAAGACTCTTCAGCCCAGGAAGATCAGCAGATACTGAAAGCGCGCACGCCAGCTCATGTCTTTTTTAGGCCCCACTCCTCTGTGCTCTTTTCTTTCGTGCCGGTGGTTCGCGGGGGCGAATTCTAAGTAGTGCTTGAGTGGCTGGTACAAGGGGCGTAGTCTGGTTGAGGCATTGCACCGTGTAAAGGTCACGTGCACGCCTTGTGCATGCTTAACGCGGGGTGTATGCCAAGGGCGGGACTTAGGTGGCCCATGCTGGTGGGTAAGACCAGCTTGGCCCAAGATTTACATTGATGCGCTGCCAAAGTGGCGCGAGATAGCCGTGGGCTTGCATCGCGCACTCTTACAATGGGCAATAAATTACAAATGAGACTTGTACTCAGTGAAAGCTCTGCTTTTTTAGGCATGCTTTCGCATAGATGAATCAGCAGTTATCCATCCAAAATTCAAGTACTTCGATGTTACTGTAGTCATATGATTTGGGCATATGCTGCATTTTTATATGCATATGGTTGTACGCTGCATTTGTATTGATGCGGGAACGCCCGACGCGTCAGCTTTCCTGAAAGCGCCGGCAAGAAGCCCCCATCAAGGCTTTTGTAGAACGACATGAGGGTGTTCAGGCTTACAAGCTCTTTTGCTATTTACGAATAATCTGATCATGATACACTGATGACACTCATCTCGCTGTCAGTGAAATGTGTACTGCCGGCGGGACATCGTTTGGAGGATCGAGGCAGCTTGAGCGTCTCTTCGTCCGTGCTTTCGCGCCAACGTTCTAGAAATCAGCGCCAATAAAACCCAAGCTATAGCCTTCGGAGCTCGCCTGAGTAGGCGAAACATTCCGGACATTATTGCATCATATTCCACCTTGGCTCTTCCTCCTCGCGCGGAAATAAGAAGCCTACGTGTCTCATTTCGCCATGTTCTCACCTGGAACAGCCATCCTTTGCGCGTGGAACGGAGTTGCTATGGAGCGTGGACCGGTCCATGGCATCTCAGAGATCACACCTCTGCAGCCGTCTACAAAATCCTCATCACTATCGTTTTTCTGTGGCAATTCTGGCAACGTTGCGCGGTGTTCGGAAGTGGCCCAAAGAAACACCTAGATGCACTTTAAAAGATGCACAGCTTTCCATGTCAGGTTATTTGCGGTCGGTTGCAGCCTCGATCACGGCCCGTATCTGCTACGGAGGCTTGGCCGGACGTGATCGGATGAGATGCACAGATAATATGTGCCGCGTCCTTCATATAAGACCTTACACGTCATTGCTAACCTGACATTCCCACCAGCAGGTTTCTTTTCGACTCGTTTTGTCATGAGCGGAGTGCAAGACGCGATAACCATCTGCACGCGCCGTTGTCTCCAATAGACACGGGCAGGCGCCGATGCTACGTGAGCGCCTGCAATGTGTGATGCACTGCCGCGCCCGAGCCCCCCCCCCCCCCCCCCCCCCCTCCCCCTCTTTCTCCTCCAGCCACCAGTACAGTGTTGGGATTGGCCTACGAGAACATTCGTATCTCATACAATCAACTGGAACGTTTGTGAACTATGTGTTATTCGAGCACGTGGTTTCCTCGATCCATTGCCAGTGTTATACGTTCTTGACTATTTGATGCTGGACGGTGATAGCCACCAACCGTGCAGATGTCCAAAGCTGGACAGTGCAGCACAATACCGTGTAATGCGTTGCAGCTTAGAAAAGAAAGAGGCACCTCACTACCGTACATACTATGTACCTACTGAGTGAGCCCTTCCTCTGGAATATCACAATGACCTTCAGCGTCAAACACTTCAGATCCTCACGGCCTCTTACGGCCTCCTTTCACTCCAGATATGGAGCTCGTGCAGCACCGCTATCCCTGAATAAACCCATTCTTTTATTACTGGAGCTCTTCTAGATCATAGCGTCGTTGCATTCCTGATCATGACCGGACCTTCCTTGCCTCGTCTCTACCGCCGAACATTTACAACCACGACCATGTACAACCGCACGTATTGCTGCCGACCATGTACATGACAGCGTGGGCAAAGACTGTGTTCACCCAGTCTATCGCCAGACTAGGTGGGTGGCAGCCCACCTTGTTCACCCGGTGGCACTGGCTCCTGTCCTCTTGATCGGTGCAACTCTAAATTTTTGCGTCCAACGTTTTAGATTTGTTGGATCTTATCTCAATTTTAAGCATCCTACCATCCTGGGCCATTTATTTATGACTTCGTTCATGACAGTCCGCGCTGAAGCCAATGCGCGACCTCTCCACGCACCACCATGTCGTTGGATGATTTGTGGCGTTGCATGGCAGATATTCTGTTCTAATGGTTTTCACGGTTTTCTGGGACAATCTCAGTGATTACACCATCAGAAAAGTCATGGGGTTGAAGACCTCATCGAATGCATTATCAAGGAGGCATTCATACAGCACATGGGAAATTGAATTACGTCGCAGAATGAATGGCATGTGCCAGCGCTTGTCTTCAGGGCGCCCAAGGCAAAGGTTACTGCAGTCTAGGCGTTTTGAATGGCGTAACATTATTCAGGGAAATGTTCTAGACTTTGCCAATATCATCGTTGAGTATGCATATTATATGCCATATTGCAACAAACAATTATACAACTTTTCGCAAGTCGGAATTCGCGCAATTCCCGAGTGACAAAAATTCGAACCATATCTTTATTTACGTCCATAACGCACGTGAGCTTCGAGCAGCCATATGCCATTAATCATTTCTCCTATTCATCCTAACCTCATGTCAAGCGCGCATTATAAAACCTCACGTGTGCAGAGCCATATGCCTCATACGTCGTTCCACTTGAAAATATAGATAATGACACCATGTGTAGCTCTAATCACAGATCACTGCATAAATTATTCTGCGGTAGCTTAACCTTCAACATTGAAAAGAAGCTCTTCCGCCAGTGCACACAGACGCCTCATTAAGCCACAACCAGGGGTCGCCAGAACTTGAAGCCAGAGGGCAAGGCGATGTTTTTTGGGAGAGAGACAGACTGCTGCTGTGAGCGGACAAGACAGCTGATTAGAAAGGTCAGTCTACTCCAATAATCAGACCACCGTCCAAGTGTAAGGTGGGGGCGCACCGCAACATTACAGTGTGTCGATAGCCCTTCTTGCTGGGACCGGCAACGCCCCTGGTCACGGGCTTCACAACGTATTAGTCAAGTTGTTCCATATGATCTTATGTTGCAAATCATGTGGCACATCATTTAAGATCACGCCAGACCACAGCTCCGATGTTATATCAGTCTCCGTTATCCTCCCCACACCTGCCACCTGTTTCACTTGTTTGCAACCTGTACTCTATGCTGTCGGCTTGCTGTCGCCGACCATCACTCAGACTGGGACTCTTTTAATGCACCTTTCAATCAGCATCGTCAGCTGACATCTGTATCTTTATCCAAACCTCACGAGACAAACTCCCCATCACGGCGCCGAGTTCCATCTCAGCATAAGACGCGGTAAACATCACCAAGATCATCTCGCAGCACCCTCCCGGCCGCACGCAAGATGGCAGCGTCATCTATACGCCCGCTGCGACTGCAGCGCCACCTCATCAAATGTCACGATACCACCGCCACCGTAGCGTTCGGTAACTCCCACCGACCATGGCGCCATCAATTTTCCCACAGTGGACAGTGGCGCCACAACGGTGGCGCCGCCACGTGCGAACGTCAGCGCTCCACAGCCTCGTCACTCAGCCCCTGCAGCGGCGCGCCACCAGCCAGACCTCGTTGAGGCGGCCGTGATAGCGCTGGATGAAGTCGTACACGGCCACGAAGTACTGGTCGGGCCTGTAGCAGAGCCGGAGCGCGTCTAGTTCGGCGCGGAACGCCGTCACTTCATCCGCCACGCGGCCTGGCTCGAGCACGAATCCACCCACCGTCTGTACGTACACATGCAGATCGTGCACGTACGCCAGGCTGGTCGGCGGCTGGGGACGGCGGGCGGCACATCAGAGAGGCGGCAGCTGGGACGGGTGGGCACGTTAGACGAGCGGGGCTGAGGACGGACGGCGGCTGGGGATGAGCGGCGGCTGAAGACGAGCGGCACGTCAGACGGACAACGGCAGGGGACAGGCGGCGGCTGGGGATGAGCGACGTCTGGGGACGGGCGAGCACGTGAGATGGTCGGCGGCTGGGGACGGGCGAGCACGTCAGACGGGCGACGGTTGGGCACGGGCGAGCACGTGAGATGGTCGGCGGCTGGGGACGGGCGAGCACGTCAGATGGGCGACGGCTGGGGACTGGCGAACACGTCAGACGGGCGACGGTTGGGCACGGGCAAACACGTCAGATGGCCGGCGGCTGGAGACGGGCGAGCACGTCAGACGGGCGACGGCTGGGGACGCGTGGGTACGTCAGATGGCCGGTGGTTGGAGACGTGTGGGTACGTCAAACGGGCGGGGAATGAGGACGGGCGGCGGCTAGGGACGTGTGGGTACGTCAGACGGGCGGGGAATGAGGACGGCCTGCGGCTGGGACAGGCAGGCACCTTAGTTGGGCGGCATGTATGACAGTATCGCATAGTCACAATGGGCCGTAGTGAAGAGCATGGAGCAGCGGTCGGCAGTGAGGAGTTTAAAACAAAGGGCACTGGGCAACACAGGGTGGCGGTGGACAGTGGTGGAACGTGGACGAAAGGGGTGAGATATCAGTGGGAAACAACGGAAATAGGGGCTGAAGTTGAAAGCGGATATCGGCAGAAGACAGTAACAGAGAACAGATCGAAACAACAGATTAGGAGTGCAGGAAGCGGCCTCTATGTGTTGTCAATGTGAATACATACATGAGTAATTTTTGCAACTTACGTACAAGAGTGGCGAATTGAAATAAGCAAACATATGTAAAACTGTTGATATCGATTCTGCTGCACGAATGAGATTCAAAAGATTTATTAGAGCTGCAGGGGTGGGAATATTGCGGAACTGTCAGGAACGGAGACCGATCAAAGCTCCCCAAAATAAGCTCCGATATGTGTACATTGGATAACGGTCACATTTTCAACCAAAATAAACGTCCCTGTCAATTCGATCACATTTCATGTTAGCGTATCCAGACCTACTCTGTTACATTTCCGCTGAACCTAGCTGCGATCATGACCTCGCCAAAACAACAAAAAGGCAGTCACATCTGGTATCGCCAATGCACGTTTTATTCTGTTCTATTTTTAGCAAGACATAATTTGCATCGGTTTTTGATGCGTTTAGACGTCTACATCTCTCCACCGCAGCATTATCCAATAAGTAAGAACAGGTATCCTGTGATTGTCACACCCAGCACCACGTAGCCAACGTTGGGTGTGCGTTTGGTGTCGCACTCAAAGAGCTAGTTACCATCACTTGACGTCACAGGCCACCGCCGACGGGACCAGTGTTGGGCGGGTTCTCGTGTCAACGCTCGGAGAGTTAGTTAACCACCACTGACGTCACACTCACCGCCGACGGGACCAGTGTTGGGCGGGTTCTGATTGTAGCCGTCTCGGCAGGTACATGAGTGACGTCATACGGCAGCTGTGTGTTGCGGTGCCGGCACGGCCTCGTGCACGCGCAGCACACCGATGGGTCGAGTGGCTTCTATCCCCTCCAGGTGTGAGTTAATTCCTGCACACCGGTGTTGGATAACTTAAATCAAGTGTAGGATTAGGAAATCAAGGTGTCATAGGAAATCAGTGTCAAGGGTTTAACGGTTAAATGTCGGTACTAGACGGGGCGTGTCGAACTTCTTCATGGTCACGACTGAAAGTCGCAGCGCTATCACATGCTTTCAGGTGGTACGATGTGATTCAAAATGATGATGGTGCCAAACAGTGGCTTGTACACTGCCCTCACTGAGGGAAAGACATTCAACAAACAAGCTGTTCAAAAGAAATAATCCACTGATCATCCACTGTACCTTAAATGGCAAAATGGACACCCTCTGCAGTACCAAAAACCATTACCTGACGTCATTTACATCAGATGGGACATTCTCTATAGCACCAGCACATAATACAGTCAGGTTGTTCAAACCATGCTTTCTTACAAAACGGAAAAGTTCTGCCGACATCGGCCGGCACGTGACTGACCTTGCCTGTAAAGGTGAAGCGGCATCAGTCCCCGCCACATGGCCTGAATGCTGGAGTCGCAGCCGTCCATCCGAGATGTGGCGAACACAGCGTTGTAGTAGTGCCGCTTCTGAATCCCGCCCCTGATGCTCCGACAAGCACCCTCAATTGAGGACACTTCCAGACCTGCCGGCGACGGAACTGCCGTTTACCTCCGACACCTACAGCCAAAGTGCAGAGCTCACCAATTGGGGTCTATCGAAAGAGGATGAATCGTATGCCTAGAGTACGTCACGTAAAATTGTCAATTACGCGCAGGATTACGTTCAAGCAGCAGGCCGCTTCCACGCACCACGTTGGCTCGAGCTTTAAGCCGATTTTTAAGTCTATTGCTATAAATTCGTAGGCAAGCAGGGATTTGAAAGTAAAGCAAGTAAGCGAAAAGGAAACAGGGACAATAGGAAAAGACAAGTCAATGGTTTCAAACTCCAGTTCAGGCGTTCTCAGCGAGAGCACCAGCCATTGGGCGGCACCGGTGTCAGTGATACTCTGCACGAGTCGGCGGATGGTTGTCCAGCGTGCGGTTGGTAGGGCGCGGCTTCCTGCGTGCTTGCCCGTTGGTTGGAACCGCTCTTGCTCTAAACGGCGTGCTGTACAGCCAGATCTCGTAGAAAGAAACGCTTCCGAGACTCCGTGCTGGAAGTTTAGAAAGGTCGGTTTTGTTTTGAAAAAGCATTGGTTGACAACACAACCTGTGGTGGTGATATGATGCGTTTATCTGTTTTGTTTAAATAACGCGCTTTGTAGAGTGACGCATTTATCAGCGGGCAGTGTCCCCGGCCCACCAACTTGCAGGTGCTGGTCCATTATGAGTTCAAAATTATAATAGGGCAACCAAGCATCCCTCATTTGTCTCACTGGTCAGCCCCTATACGCCCCTGCTGACTCCTCGCATTCCGCCGAGGTCTCCCCTGACTTCTTGTGATGTGCCGAGGTCTCCCCTGGCTCCTCGCGCTGCGCCGGGGTCTGCGCCACACTCACCTGTCATACTTGGCCAGGTAGAAGTAGCTGTCGAGGAAGGAGTGGCCATGCCGGCGTAGTCGCCGGATAAAGCGCTTGGCTCGCAGCCGCAGTGTCTTGTCCGTCAGCTTCCACGGCCGAGCCCAGAACGAGGTAACGAAGACGCGCTGCTTGCTCACGTAGTCCACCACCACCTGGTGGACGGCCGGTCATCGATCAGTGCGTTTTCAGGCGGATAGGTGACGGCCCATGCAGCTCGATGCTCTCCGCGGCCTGTTACGGGCGTCATTTACTTAAGAGGTGTCAAAAGTGTGATTATCCGTGGCTTCATAGAAGCCGGATGTGTTGCATTATCACTTAAACCGCATACTTAATGCTACGGGCTACTAAGCAGATTAACTTAAGTTCAGTACCTGTCAATTTACAACCAGCGTTGACTCCATAACGTCGTTCAAACCAGGACATCCTGGTAAACTGAAGGTCGTTAACTCAACATAAGAGCTCTGAATCGATGAGTAAGCATAAAATTCAGCTTGCTTATCACACCAAGGAAGACTGAAAATTGCATGAGGTAGATGCTTTCAGCAGCAAAACCAGCGAAACAATCCACAATACAAAGCGAGAACAAATTATAGGGCCTGGGCGAAACATTGTAGCAAGCATGAATTCAGCCCTACGTATTTTATATCGGACTAGGACCTGGCTTATTGCATTGACCGTTTAGTTGGGCTTCTTTTGGCTGGTGCAGCTTATCCTCACTGAAAAGAACTGTCAGCTTTGGCTCACAAGAATTTGTCGGAATAGGGACGGACAGAGAACGGTGTCTGGACAAGTTGGCGTCTAGAAGAGAGAGAGGAGAGAGAGCATGAGAGGAGAGAGAGTAGAGATAGAGCAGCAGAGAGAGAGAGATTAGAGCAGAGAGAGAGAGATAGAGAGAGAGAGAGAGAGGTAAGAGCTGAAGATGAGAGAGAGAGAGAGAGACGAGATGAGAGAGAGAAGATAGAGAGGGGAAGAGAGGGGGAGAGAGGGGAGGGAGGGAAAAAAAGGAAGGAGGTCTCCCCGTAATACATCATTTTGTTTGTGGGCGAAAATTGGTCGTGACGCAGACGCCGACACCATACCAACATACACATGGTTTTGGCCACGAGATGATCGTTTTCGAGTGCTTGCAATAAACGAAAACGGCTTTCGTCAAATAATACATTCAGCCCCCTAGATTGTGCGGCTTTCTACCTAATCTCTGGAACGTGCTAATGCCCACGCCCTGTGCCGCCGCTTCGTCATGGGCAGCCCGACTTGACCCCGGCAGCGAGGGCGCCGCTCTGCAGCCCTCCCGGCCGTTAAGACCTGACCGTGGCAGGGGTCACCACTCGGCTGCAGCCGACAACGTGACGCCCATGACTACACCGTAGCGCTGGCAGAGCCGTGACAGACGCAGCGCGTCACGAACCAGTGACGTCACTGGCCGCGGCGGCGGGTACCGGCGGGGGGCGGCATGCCCTCCCGCAAAGGTGCCGGCCTGGCGAGTGAGCCGTCCTCATGCTATTGTGCACGTGCTGAGCCGTGAAGGTCGACAACAGACGGTCCATGAATCAGAGAGGCAGCCACGAGCGGCGGCGACGGCCGGGCCGCTCCGGTTTTGTAGCCGTCGTGCCAGCTGACGAGCGTGAGGAGGCCGTCGGTTAGAGACCGACATGGCGGGCCCCCGCTGGGCTTTGTTATAGCTTGGTTACGCACCCAAAATACCTCTTCTCTTCGACAAAAAGTGGGCCTGGAAGTTGGACTTCAGAAAGTCATGCTACGCCAGTTGCATCAGAACACAGCTCCGACAGTGCACCGCATTCACCCATAGCAACATCTATTTATTGATTCCGTATTCACAGCTCAGATCTCACCAGAGCCCACGGACAGCCTGCCAGCCCTGACTCCTATGGAAACGTACGGATCCCAGTGACGCCAGACGTGAAGCCCGGCCTGAGCTGCGCGCTCCGTGGTCACTGGTGTTGCCCAGAACGAACGAACGTGACAAAAAGTCAGGCCGCCCAGCCGCCCGAGACGCCGTCACGTTACAGCTGTGCTGACCCGCGTCGGCGAACGCCAATATTGGCTTTGGACGGCGGCGGGGTGGGGGCGGAACGCCGCTAGCTACAGGCTGTAGCAGCTCTCAGCAACCTTGTTCGCCGGTAAAAACATTTTAGGAGCGTTACCGATGCTGGGGACACTACGCAGCACCCACCCAACCCAAAGAGCATCGCCACATGCCTGGCAGGGATGCGGGCGCTGTTATGTGTTGACGTATCTGTCGTGCAGCGTCCGCAAACACAGACAACTGCGTCAGCGGTATACCTGAGCAGCGGTGCGCAGCATATACAGCTTGCAGCGGTGTGCAGGTACTGACGGGCCTGACGTCGGCCAAACACACACAACTGTGTCAGCGGTATACCTGAGCAGCGGTGCGCAGCATATACAGCTTGCAGCGGTGCGCAGGTACTGACGGGCCTGACGTCGGCCAAACACACACAACTGTGTCAGCGGTATACCTGAGCAGCGGTGCGCAGCATATACAGCTTGCAGCGGTGCGCAGGTACTGACGGGCCTGACGTCGCCAAACACACACAACGTGTCAGCGGTATACCTGAGCAGCGGCGCGCAGGCATATACAAGCTCGCAGCGGTGTGCAGGTGCTGACGGGCCTGACGTCGGCCAAACACAGACAACTGTGTCAGCGGTAGACCTGAGCAGCGGTGCGTGACATACATACCTGAGCAGCGGTGAGCAGGTGCTGACGGGCCTGCCGTCGGCCAAACACAGACAACGGTTCAGCGGTATACCGAGCAGCGGTGCGCGACCATACATACCTGAGCAGCGGTGAGCAGGTGCTGACGGGCCTGCCGTCGGCCAAACACAGACCAACTGTGTCAGGCGGTATACCTGAGCAGCGGTGCGCGACATACATACCTGAGCAGCGGTGAGCAGGTCTGACGAGGCCTGCCGTCGGCCAAACACAGACAACTGTGTCAGCGGTATACCTGAGCAGCGGTGCGCGACATACATACCTGAGCAGCGGTGAGCAGGTGCTGACGGGCTCTGACGTCGGCCAAACACAGACAACTGTGTCAGCGGTATACCCGAGCAGCGGTGCGCGACATACATACCTGAGCAGCGGTGCGCAGGTGCTGACGGGCCTGACTCGGCCAAAACACAGACAACTGTGTCAGCGGTATAACCCGAGCAGCGGTGCGCGACATACATACCTGAGCAGCGGTGCGCAGGTGCTGACGGGCCTGACGTCGGCCAAACACAGACAACTGTGGTCAGCTGTATACCCCGAGCAGCGGTGCGCGACATACATACCTGAGCAGCGGTGCGCAGGTGCTGACGGGCCTGACGTCGGCCAAACACAGAACACTGTGTCAGCGGTATACCCGAGCAGCGGTGCGCGACATACATACCTGAGCAGCGGTGCGCAGGGTGCTGACGGGCCTGACGTCGGCCAAACACAGACAACTGTGTCAGCGGTATAACCCGAGCAGCGGTGCGCGACATACATACCTGAGCAGCGGTGAGCAGGTGCTGACGGGCCTGACGTCGGCCAACACAGACAACTGTGTCAGCGGTATACCCGAGCAGCGGTGCGCGACATACATAACTGAGCAGCGGTGAGCAGCGGTGTGCAGGTACTGACGGGCCTGACGTCGGCCAAACACACACAACTGTGTCAGCGGTATACCTGAGCAGCGGTGCGCGACATACATACCTGAGCAGCGGTGAGCAGGTGCTGACGGGCCTGACGTCGGCCAAACACAGACAACTGTGTCAGCGGTATACCTGAGCAGCGGTGCGCGACATACGTACCTGAGCAGCGGTGCGCGACATACATACCTGAGCAGCGGTGAGCAGGTGCTGACGGGCCTGACGTCGGCCAAACACAAGACCAAGCTGACGGTGGCTCGCTGACGTTCGATGCAGTACAGATAGGTTATGGATTCACTGAGCCTCAAGGCGCATGGTTTGAACAAACGAAGGACGCATTAAATCTACCTCGTGACATGACCTGAAATGACCTACAATGACCTCACTGGAATCGGATCGCAACTGAATGGTGCCCATTGCCGCTTTCAACAGCGCTGCAGACGGTGACCGTGACTTGACTTGACCTAACCTGACCTGCCCTGACCTGCCCTCACCTGACCTGACCGACCCAGCTTGGACTTATCTGGATCGCGGCTGAATTTCCAGCAGCGGTGATGCATATAGCGTCCCTGACCTGACCTTTTTCTGACCTGACCTGAACTTACCTGGTTGCTGTTAAGTGACGGCTGAGTGGCGCCCTCTATCGGTGGCGCTTAGAATGTTCCCTGACCTAACCTAACCTGACCTGACCGGACGTGACCGGACGAGACCGGACCGGAGCGGTCCTAAACTGCCCCGACTGGAGCGCGGCCGGCCGGTGTCATCCAGCAGCGATATGGACATTTCACTCGACGTGGCCTGGAACGAGTGGGCGGCCGGACGTTGACCGCCAGCAGTGCTACAGATAGTGCCCTGACCTGATCCAACCTGAGCTGACCTGATTGGAGTCGGGCCGCGGCTGGATGGTGCCCTCCAGCAGGGGAACGGACACGCTGAAGTCCGCCTCCTGCTTCTGCAGGCCTGGCACGCGACCGTACCGGAGCTGGGTCACATGCGGGTATGTCTGGGGTAGCACCACCCCTGCAAGGAGACACACGTCGGCCGGTCGTGAGCGTGAGTCACGCTCTCAATGCAGCTTGACTGCACTCAGCAGTCAGCGCTACAGGCTCAGTCCAGCCTTGACAGCTTCAACTGGAACACCGTAAGAAGCGGCAAAGCTGCGGATGACGGATTAGTGTCGACAAAAATGCGCCGACGACATGTGCCGGTAGCCGAGTATGGTCGGACTTCATGCCACCACAATGGAGAGCTCACATTTTCTAGCGGATGAATGGGAATGGCACACAGTCATTGGTCAGCTAAAGGTCCGACAAGGTTGTACGAGACCACCGCGGTTGCGTGTCGTGACAAAAGAACACGTAAGTATGCACGTGCAGGATCTGGTACGAGCGTGCTTGCATGGCGTGGCCTGTTGTGGGCGCCGCACTCGCGATAGTAGATAGGACTGACTGGAAATTTGAGCGAGCGCACTTTCAATCCCACAGACAGCCTTGTGCTGTGTTGCAAGCAAAGTACTTATCAAAGCAGCTATCATCATCCTGTCAACAGATTGAATATCATGAAGTATACATCGACAAGCGCGTATCAGCGCATTGAACGACTTACGCAAGGTTCCGCAATTTTAGTTTTACGCTAGATAAGACGTACAGCAAGTCAACGATCGAAGCGCATCGAAAGGAGCATCCCACCTTCTAAGTACTTCCACACATAGTTTGGTCACACGGGTGCGATTTCATCGGTAATGCCAGCTTTCTTGGAATCTTTCTGAAACGTTCAGAAATTTGATTTCAAGTAACCGCTTCGACTGGAAAACCTCATTGGACTCCCTGCTCGCCACTATAGAAATAAATGATCCCTTTTTCTTTTGCTTTTTCCAACCTGTGAGCTATATGATATCCTCAATGCACCAATGCGCCAAAACCATTGTGTAATAAATGGTATAAGAGTTAGAAACCCTCTACTTAGGGAAAAAATATTATAAAGTGAATTCAATGAAACATCGCACTATGACTTTGATTTCCGCCTGATATGACGTTTAGTACGGGACTCGGCTCGAAGGGTATTCCGGGTAGTTTAGGAAGCAGTGTTTACTTGGATGCTTGTGTCGTCGAAGGTTGCGTTGGTAAGACAGATATACACCGGCGACATAACAACTGGTAAAGTGAAGCACAGCATGTCTCACCGCCGCTCTGCTCACCAAATGCTTACACAGCGCGCTTCGATAATAACAGACGTTCACATGTACTGACAACATTCAATGCCTTATTATACGCAAATGCAAAAGATGCTCATTTTCACATTCACGGTGAATAGAAGTATTACGCAAAATAAATGAATATGTTTTACTTCATTTTGTCATCAAATATTTTCATCCTGAGCATACCAGCTTTCCCCCACGTCAAGTCACTCACTACCGACTCTAACCATCATAATCATGGTATCACTAACTCATTTTCGCACTCATCCAAAAATGTTTTACTGAATTGAGCAAATATGCCTTTTTGGCCATTCTGTCTACTTTGCTTTGTCAGTGCACAATGTCAGCATGGCTCATTGCATAGATAATTGTCCTGGACGATGATTTGCAATTGAACCACAGTATGGAGACTGGAAATTGTGTTAATACTCAGAAGACATGTTCCACTGCTGTAACAATGTTCATAGACAGCAATTGACATCCTACAAGGTGTTTGCGATGTTCCCCTAAGCATGCGATGGCTGTCTTTCCAAAATATTTTATGGTAGTTACGGAACAACACCTGCACGTCATGTTGAAATAGTTTGTCAAAGACAGCAGTCGGAGGTTCTCATTCAACATCAACATAGCCACTGATGACTTCAAAGTAACAAAGGAACACGATGTTGTGTGTTGTACGCCTTGTGCCAATGAAGCGAGTCAAGTGTCCGATGTTTCTTCTACCCTGCGTTTTTAGCGAGCTCTGCATTTGGAAGCCTGGAGAGGTTCAGCAGAAATCAATAATAACGACAAGCATTCTGCAATAGGAGCGAATGAATCAAAAACAACATTATGCTGTGCGCGTGCCATCATTGTATTTCTTTAAAAAAATACTTTGCCGATTCAAGTAAATGTACTCATTTTCCTATTTTGTTCATGTTGCTTTGCCAGTAGAGTAAGCTGTATGGATAGCGCCAAACCTTGTGCTGGATGATTATCAGTGCACTTGAAGCACATATGTGGGGTCTGGAAAGTGTGTAGCTATTACCAAGATACTCCCAGTGTTCTACTCAAGATGTCATGGCTGATCTTCCCAAAATGATGGGTAACGATCTCAAGACAACTGCGGAGCACCGGGAAAAGCAACACCACGGCGCAGCACCACCGGGAGGAGCAGCACCACAGCGCAGCACCACCGGGAGGAGCGGCGCCACGGCGCAGCACCAGGAGCAGTATAAGGTGAGACCGGCCGGCCAAGGTCGCACACGGCGGCCCGTGTCCGGTGTCAGCCGGAGTTATTCAGTCAGCGATTAGCGGGAAAGGCAGCGACGGGCGGCCGCGCCGGCCTGAGAACAGACCACCGACGGGCGGCCGCGCCGGTCTGAGAACAGACCACCGACGGGCGGCCGCGCCGGCCTGAGAACAGACCACCGACGGGCGGCCGCGCCGGTCTGAGAACAGACCACCGACGGGCGGCCGCGACGGCCTGAGAACAGACCACCGACGGGCGGCCGCGCCGGTCTGAGAACAGACCACTGACGGGCGGCCGCGACGGCCTGAGAACAGACCACTGACGGGCGGCCGCGCCGGTCTGAGAACAGACCACCGACGGGCGGCCGCGCCGGCCTGAGAACAGACCACTGACGGGCGGCAGTGAGGCCCCCGACGGGCGGCCGCGCCGGTCTGAGACCAGACCACCGGCGGGGAACTGCGCCAGTCTGAGAACAGACTGCCGACGGGCGGCCACGCCGGTCTGAGAACAGACTCTCGGTCGTGCAGTGAAACCGCGCAATGCCGCGGCTGATGCGGGGTCGCTGCCTGCGCTGCTGCCGCCCACTGGGACGCGGCCGGGTTGGGACGGTGTAGCGGCGTCAGCGGCTGGCATTGGAAGCGTTGAGGGGGAGGGGTATATCGCTCAGCCATTACGCACTGCCGCCTGAGTTAGAGTGGGCGGAGGAGAAACTCGCCGGGAGCGGCGTTGACAGGCCGTTTGCCCGCCACGCCTACTGAATGACAGTATCAATTCATCTTGACGCTGAACTACTTACAGTGTCAACATGGGCGCTGTCGTAACAAGAACGTAATAAGGGCGTGTGATGTTGCAGAACTACGGCATGGGTCACGGCTTTCTCCTTACCTGGTGGCATTACGATCTTAATTTTCTTCCCTTAGATTAACATTTTGTGCTCGCCGTGACCGTGAATGCCCCGGCGCCCTTCTCGCCTTCCACATGCTCCCGGCAAATGGGTGCAATATCGATAAAAATTGTATTCGCGCGATGCAGATGTGATTACAAGATCTGCCACGTGTGTATGCATTGCATGCGCCGGTGCCATCGTGCGACCATTCACCGACAGCCCGACAAATCTGGATACAATGGTGTTACGAGTTACAGCCGTTGATAGGAAATCAACGCTCTCCAATCGAGCGGAACACGTCTGATTCTTGGACGCATGGCCATTGACTGGTGCTGCACTGCGTAGCACCAGCTCGGCTGCTGCACCGTTAAACTGCGCATCCTCTCAGACGCTCTCTCCACGGTCCAGCGGCCAGATCAAGGCCCTGTCAAGCACGCGTCAGCGCACTTGATGCCTACTGTTCCTGAGGCCTGTAAGCCCACTGTTCCAGAGGCCTGTCAGCCGGGAGATCTCACTTAAACAGATCCCCCAGACCCGTCACCACTGAACTACAGCGAGGCTGTGGGCGAGCCCCCCTCCCCCGGGGGCGGGACAGCCAGCCGGACCCCGGGACCGCCTCGGGGCTCGCCAGCTGAGCCGCTGACGTCACCACGGCGGCTGCGATTGACCGAGAAAGCAAACAGCGCCGGCGGCCGGGCGGCGGTGGCTGAGATGTCTGCGCCTGTCGATCGCAGCCATGTCCCGAGCCGTGCCGCCGCTGCTCCACTGTTATCCAACCCTCTGGCGCCGTGTCAGACGGCACCGTGCTGAAATCTCCCGGGCCTTTCCTAAGGGGAAGGAAAGCTGGAGGCCTCGTCGGCGGAGAGGCTTGGTGGACTGAGGAGTGCACAGTAAGACATGGCTGGAACTCTTTCTCAGTTTTCTGAGACATTTCACCGTGACTAATCTGAACGTGGATATATGCAAGGTCCGTATGGTGACCACCGTCACATTTATCACTCATTGATTACAGAGCATTGACCTGATCAACAACACGAGTTTTGTCACGTCATAAACTCCTCAGGGTCATTGCCATCGTCTGATGTCGTTAGCCGAAGCTGAACTCAGCCGACGTGTCTGCACCTCTGCACAGTGCGGAGTTCACCGCACAGCGCAGCACATTCTTATGCCACGTGCGAAACCTACCGTGACTGTTCCTGCCGCCGAGAAACTCTGCAATGCCAGCGCGCGCCTCCATCTCGGCCAGCAGCCGGTTTTCGGTGACGGTGACGTAGCTGACCCAGAGGGTGCGCGGGTACAGACGCACGTCGTAGCGGTTGGAGCGCGAAGCCAGCCGGAACGCCGGGCACAGCGGACCGCATGAGCTGAAGTCACTGGGTCGCGGACTGCGGCAGAGGTGAGCGGGTCAGCGCCAGGTCATGCCCCGCACACATCGGCAGGAGCGGCCACGCAAAGGGGTCAAGGCCAATGTGTGGGCACCGGGTTCACTACCAAATGGGTCAGGGTCGAGCAAGATGTACCTTTTTAAGAAGGTGAGCCATTGTGTTGCTACGTCGTTACGGCGCTAAGGAGTGCAAATGCGAGATTAGAAGTTGCACAAATATAAGCATAGCACGCGTCAGAACACAAGTGGTATGCTAGCTGTCGATACGACTCTGGGCTGCGGATGCTGGCAACACACTGCGTGTACTCGCACGTGATATCTAGCCAGCGCTGGGAATATGGCTCAACCGGTACCGTGTTTAACATGCCTCGCGGAACACGTGCTCAGCACAAACATGTTGAACGTTAACCGCAGTTATCAACACATGAACAGCGAGTGGGCCACAAAGAGGCACGCTCACTTTGTGGTTATTTCTGTACGGCTCTCTTGGCCCCGAGGCCGAGGAATAAAGTTATGTTTCGAGGAAGTGAGTCGCAGTAGCAGTTTCCAACACAGCGGGTGATAAACAGCGAGGGGCAAATGTTATCGTCTCAGGCGGAACGGCGAGTAAATCTTGCAAAGGCCGGGATCTCTCCCGCCATATGCAGGCAATTTTTGTAGTGGAGCTGTCTGATGTTGGGGCTTGGTTGTTGTGCTCTTCAGTAATCCATGCTGTTTTTGTGTTTGTGTGCCTTCGTTCCGCTGCTTTGATATTGCAATATCGTCCTTTGTGGCATGGTCGATCAGATACGACAGCCGCAAACAATGCCGGTCATCATTGTCACGCCCAAGTGTTGAGAGAGCCGCCAGCAAAGCTAACATTGGCTTTGAAGCGGGATTATCGCTGCATCCGGCAAGTCACACATCCAATGCACTTGGTTGAGTGCCCAGCACTCCCATGCCAGCATGAGCAAATTACCGCCACGGATCCCACCTGAAACCAAGACACGAATAGCCGTCGGCCTTGGCTGTGAAGTCATTTTGCGAACCAATGCTGTAAGATGCGAAAGAGGAAGCGAGAACAGTGCACCCTATCGACGATAATGCTTCTTTCCTCCCATTACTAGTGGGCGAACATACATGTGTGGTTTGCGTATGCATGTGAGGGTTGAGTGCTCTGCTTTCAGTTAACGAAAGCGAAGAAAGGTCTGCATGGCAGTATTTCAACTTTGATTGAAGACGTGTTCCAGGCAGGCCAGGTGTTGTTGCCGTGTTATCTATCGAGGCATGTCCAGTGTCCTAGAATTGCCGACTGGGTGTAAAGCAACACCCTATGAGGAGGAATTTTTCACTCCTTTTCCCCATGTTTTATGGGAATTTTTCACTCCTGCCTGACACTGTCTAATCGCGCATGCCGGACACATCTTTCCCTTTCTGACGTTTTCAGATGTCATGCAAAACCGAGCTCACTTGAAACCATCAAGCATAAACAAGGCTCCACAGAACCTGGACACCTATGGCTATGCCCTGCCTCACCTACATCTGAATCATGTCTATGTATGCACAGAGTAAGGGCGCCAGGTACCTTCAAGCCCAAGACCCCCCAGCGACTCCAGCCGCTTGCACGCATCAAGTTTGGTTTGTTTACAAAGTGCATCACAATCGGCAGCAGTGTGCCAAATGCAAGGTTTTCACGCATCTCCAATTTTTCGTCCCAGCGCCACACCGCGAAAGCAGAGCCCGGTGCAAACACCAGCAAGGCCTGGAAGAGAATTTTGCTCCACGTATTTCGTTTACCCGAAGAAACTTGACCATTAAATTGCATCACTCCGAGAATGCAGGAGTGAAAAATTACAAGATGAATATCACCATATGAGCACTTGTTTCAACATATTTTAAGTCAAATCAGCTGATAACAAAATTTTTCCAAAAAACTACCAGTCTATATTTATTTAACTACTTTTATTTTTCTTGGTATCATACGAGTGTAATACCACTTCATTCCTCCTTCCCCTCCCATTGCCTTTAGAGGTACCATCTGTTGCTTGAAATGCTGACCAATTTCTCTGCAAGACCCTCAAACTGCAAACTTGTTTGTACTTTATACATAAATTGGATTAATTCGCCAGCCGCCCAAACATATTTGATATGCACCCAAGAGTGAACAATTCACAGGGAATGAAGAAGACTTTGTTGGTTCATGGCGGTGCTCGATAATGATAAATATTAGCCTTTCGGGTGTCTAACTCACCAGGCCCCCTGACAAGACTATCCTTATGCTGTCATATAGAGCTTCGAAACAGAACTAACGCAGCTAATACAGAAGTGTTTGATGGTGAAACTCTGTCCTCCGGAAATGTTTATCATGCACACCTCTTACTTGTTTCGCATTTTAATCTCGTAGGTTGGTGGACGTGATTGCCATTTATGTTTGGGGGTGAGTGGGATGACTCTATCAGCAAAGTGTGCAAACTGTGGTACTGACTTTTTGTTGCGGGGGACCAGGAAGAACTGTGCCCCGAAAAAGCCAGTAAGACTCCTGTGGGCCAAGTAATTGCTTACCTTACATGCTTTCAACACATGATTCACAACCAGAGTTAGCCATTTTCTGTTTAAATGCATCGAGTTTCGTCATAAGACCAATTATGATGCCACAAGTCATGCAGTGGGGTTATTCTGTTCCATATTATTGATTTTTGCCCCCAATTTTGTGAAGTGGTCCCTCATGGTTGCTTTATTCAGATGTTTTCCATAGTTTGCATGGTTTGCTGACTGGCAAATGACTGTACTGTATATATGCACTATATTTTTAACACTGGGATACTCTAAGCTGCATAGAAATTTTAATATGAGGTAAATATCAGCATTAAGCAAATCGTCAGACCATCCCATTTAAAATGTGGTGCCAACATTTCAAACTATGTCGTTAAATATGAATAAACAAGCCTAAATAGATGCCTTTGCTGCAGCTGAAA
Source organism: Pollicipes pollicipes (assembly GCF_011947565.3). NCBI lineage: Eukaryota > Metazoa > Arthropoda > Thecostraca > Pollicipedomorpha > Pollicipedidae > Pollicipes > Pollicipes pollicipes. Next base: position 17,497,548 of record NW_023596136.1, on the reverse strand, counting down.
AGGCAAGCAGCAAAACCGGCATCTAAAAGTTATGTTACTTTTGAGGAAGAGCGATTGTTTCGTGAAGCATACCCATTATTGCCCTTGACAGAGGCTAACCATGAAAATCAGAATAAGTTGTTCAAAGTGGTTTAAAGTGTTGTGTGATGTCAACTTTGTCTGATGTCAACAAGCATACACAAATGAATTGAATACAAATGCAAGTTGAAACCAGCCAAAAAATGAGCTTCATCATGTTGTTATCATAAGTGCTGCTGTCAACAGATAGGTGAGTTCGGATGATGTTCAACTTATGGGCTAATGTAAGTTAGGTTAAGTTGGTCAAGTGCATGGCAAGTGACAATAGAAATTGTGCAAGAATCACTAACTCACAACTGCTGCTGTGATACCAACAGATTAGACAGGATGAGATGAAGTAAGGCCTCTTTAGGTTAGGCATAGTGAGGCTACTTCCATGGAAAAAGTATTGGTATTTTGTAACAAACAGGGACAAAATGTTTGTTTTCCCTGACCCCATCTTAACAGAAGCAAGAGGTATGTGTATTTTGTTTGATTTGGAGATGGGCTGATGTGCAGGAGTCCAAGTTTTTTTTTGTTTGAGTGTTTTATGCTTGTTGAATTTTCTTTCGAGATGATGTTGTTGAATTCCTTTTCCTTGTTTGTGTTACAAATGCTGTGGAAGGGAAGTGCAAAGTACAGCGTCAAATTATTGGTGTTAATGAATTTTGTTATGCCCATTGCACTGTCATGAAGCTGCTATGCTTTAATGTATTATGTTTCACTTTAATGACCTAAGATGTTAAGAAACAAAGCAGTTTTGTCAGGTTTATGGTATTACGTCCATGCCAAAGTGAAATAGATGTCTTTGTTTGCTGAAGGATCAGCCACAAGCTCATAAGTTCCATCTTTTGTAAATTGAATTTTTCAATCCCGGACGGTTTTTTTGCGATGGAATTTTTCACTTCCATCCTAGTTCGAAAGCGATTCTAGCTCACTGGGCATATCACCGTCCGGGGGTACAGCAGAGCCCACCTCCCGGTCCAAGGTGTCGTCTATTATCCACCCGACAACTCCTCTCCCACGACAGACCAAAAAAGTATGTCTGATATTTGGGTGTTGAAAACGGTGTGTGTGGTCTGTTTCAAATAAGATAGCCGCGGGCCATGAATGATTTGTAGGATCCAAAGACCTATCGTTTGATCATTATGCAGTCAGAAACAGGGCGGACAGCACTGCAACATCACAGGCACACGCTGGATCGCCTAAGGAGAGCGCTACGCTCCTTGATGAGCTCTTTCTTCGTTTGATTCCTCATTTTGAGTTCCTGGCATTACCACATGGCATGCTATTTGATATCAGTTCATCACTCAAAAACTGTTTCGCCTACTCCAAGGCTATTTCTGCGAAGAAGAACAAAGGCTTTCATCATTGAGAGTGAGGTCAGATTACAAGCCACTAAAGACAAGGTTTAAAGAGTCCGTTTTATACCACTTGGCTTCCGTCAACGACAGGAGTTCTCCTAGTTGCCAGTCACAAAAACATCATCACGATAACTCTGTCAGGGTTCTGGGATCCCGAAAATGTACCTTCAAATTTCTGTCAACCAGGAGAACGTTTTCCGAATTGCACAGAACGATGTGTTCGCCTGCATAATGAGCCCTTGGACGCGATGTCTGACCTTGACCTCCAGCCATTGATTCAGTCAGGGTTCCCCACCAAACCGGCTCTGTCCCTTTAATTTTCCATATCATCAGGAGGGACCAAAACAAACACGACTTAAAATTACATTATGGTTATTTTGATATATAAGGTGCTTGTAAGATACCATGTAACGAGTAATATGGCATACTACTGTATTATTTAGTTGTTCTTGTCCACTAAACCACGCCTTGATAAAGCTCAATGTAGTTCAACTTATAACAAACACACAACATCTAAAATCAGTTTCGGGAGATGCTAGAAACAAGCAAAGACCATACCATATAAAAGCCACCGCGACGGCACGAATCATGTGCAGTCACGAACCCGGAACGTGCATGCTGCCCACAACTTGAAACAATAACGCCGCTCACTTGGGCTATGACGGACGAGGACACCACCAGCAACTGCCTACGCTGCGTGGGTGGCTACCAAACCACCCAGCCAAATACGGCGACGTCTAGTGTGCCTTTACTCAGGCCGATCGTAGCGATCGCATATCAGGGGCCAGTTACGAAAACTGATCCCAGTCGACGGTGATCATATAGGCCTGCCGCATACCATTACACATACATGATTCTGGAGATCAAAGCAAAGCGCCAAAGGCGGCTGTCCCTGAAAATGGTGTGTACCCCGTTAAGGAGCGGAAGTCAGGGCACATCTGAATAATATACCACGTGTGCTTGCAACGGGGACTATCGGCATACTTTACATGCGGATGTGACAATGATCCAGCGCATTGCGTCGTTTTGCAGTTGGTCTAAATCAGAATAACCAAACAGACACCGCCTGCGTGACGGGGCCCATCCGCTGCCACATACGTGCTGAGCCGTGGCTGGCTTCAGGGACAGGGGACTGTTACAGAGTCAGTAATCCGACCCAGGTAGGTCGATGACTCGTGACTCCCACACAGGACCTTATAAAGAATACTCCACGGACGTGGGTGAACCAGCACTGGACTTTTTCTTTATTTCTTAACTTTTTCGGTAGCTCCGTAGCCTAGCCGCTGCCTTGGTTTGGAACTGTGAGGATCAACATTACGAGACGGAAATACTTGCTGAACTCCGCTTATCAAAAAGCCATCGCCCTATACATTCTCTATGTCACGGACGGCGTTCCATGGGCGTTTGTCGCCCCACTACCACGGGAGTGACAATTTGCGGCATTGGTAACTATACAACTAAAAGGCTGAGCTTTATACTCACGTGCTGTTTTGAACTGACATAGCCAGATTAGAGAGCGCTGGGAGAAATTCGCAGTCTTGGCTCCATTATTGCCTAAAATGGCCCAGTCACTGGGCCCGAATGCAGTTAGTTTTAGGTATATCTCAGGCAAGAAACGCTGAGGGATGGTGGCACAATGGAGAAAAGAACAGTTGTTTGTCGATGGTGACATTGCGTTGCGAGATGCCTGCTCATCGGCCTTGGCTAAACAAGCCATATGCATTTTTGCAGCCGTAAGCAACCAGCGCACAAGAATGCCCATTCAATACATCTGTGACCGGAGGGACATCAGTCCCAACATCACAGAGAACGTTGACATACCGTTAATCGGGTGCGAGGAATGAAGGCTGTCAAAACAGCATTCAAAAAGTTAGTCCCGCCCGTTAGCTAACTATATCATTACAAACTGCAGCATGGTCGCGGTGCCAATCGGATGAAATAAGCCAACATTGTTTAACTTCGATAAGGATTCATAAAAAATAGGCAATGCTTACGAAGCTTTTTTATAATCGACGAATGAACGGGATTCGTCGGGCCATGTTCTAATGTACCATGTGACGCAATGCGATTGAACATTTTCTTTTCAAACCTGGATATCTCCTGCACTTTTGACCAAGCCAAAAGACAGGACCATTGCCGCTCATTCGGTTTAACGATATGGCGTCCATTCCTGACTACCCCGAAAGATAAACATTCCCCTCAAATAACTCTTTGAACCCCTTGCCCGGATCGAGCCTCGCGGCCCTCCAGCCGCACTAGGAAGCCTGCTGGCGATGTTGGCTGCCGGTGCCGCGTGCGGCCGCTCTCAGCGAGCCGTGCAGTCCCGGCGGAGGCGCCGGCTCGGGCCGAGCCTCACGGCCACTGCCGTCGGCGCAGAGCCGGGCAAACAGGTCAGCAGGGCCAGGGACGGCACTCTTGGCTGAGGAACGGGACGCTCGCGACGGTGGCGGCCGATGCGCAGCTCAGCTTGAGCTCCTAACGTAAGCTGAGCCTGAGATTGGAATATCGAGCTGGCTTTGCTGCTTTTGGAGAGCGTGCGCAGAAAAAGAATGTCATTAATCAGGCTGTGCTTTGGACAGCCATCATGCTGCGTATCCCTGCAAGCAATGTGGGCCTTTCGCTTAATCATATTTGGCGGAGATCCAACGGTCATGTCATGCTTGATTTACCGATGTATTTCAAATATGCACACATAGCCACGGTCAATGCCAATGCAATAAAAATGCACATGTGTACAAAACGTCAACCAGCGACAAGAAGGAGTTTTATTAGGATGCATCGTAAGTACCGATATGGGCTCGGATGATGTCCGCCTAGGTTTGCTATTTGACTAACTTTCTCAAGAAACAGGCGATAGGCGGGATTGTCCCACACCTGACAGTCAGTGACCTTAAAAACAGTTTCACCACAATGTCTTACATTTATGAACCAGCATCTGTCGGCGGCGACAACTGTTCATGCACAAGAGACCTAATTTAACTTTAACTAACTAACTTTAATCGTTGAATGACAAAATGAACACTGATAACATCAACACATGTTTGGATGCGACAGATAATGTGGTCTGCAGTCGCATGGCCTGGAATGTGGAAGATAAAGCATAACATAATTATTATTCCAAGGGTTTGGCACCCCAGTAGCTTTTTGTACCCTTCATACCAAAATTGTTCAGGGTGATGGCTAGATGTATAAACATACACCTTGAAGAAGAAGAACTCTTCACACATAACTATACTCCGGAGATTGTTTTGAACGTATGAGAAACCGATGACCTTGACAGATCACCTTAAGTGCAAGATTTATCATGTGCATTCAACTGACACCTAACAGCCTTCAGCGTGGTGCATACAAGGCGACGGTGAACCCGGGTAACAGTTTCGGAAGAAAGCTGTTTGTACGTCATTCAATTTTAGCCCAGAGCGTTAAAACACAGTCCCCACTAATGATCACTGCGCATGATGACACCGTTGCTGCGTGAGAACTCTGCGAAGATCATAAACTCGCTGACCGTGCTTGTTTTCTGGTCGTTCAAAAGCAAAGGCCATTTTAAGAGACGCCATAATTACGTGGAGCACACGGAACGTGCGCCTCGGAATCGGAACGAAATAAAGAAGACGGCTAGCTTGAAAGGAAGCAAAGGGAAGAGAGAAGACGAAGGTAGAAGGGGAATACGAATCAGAACGCATAAGGCAACGACAAAAGAAAAAGGGAGAGCGAGAGAGAGAGAGAGAGAGAGAGAGAGAGAGAGAGAGAGAGAGAGAGAGAGAGAGAGAGAGAGAGAGAGAGAGAGAGAGAGAGAGAGAGAGAGACAGACAGACAGACAGACAGACAGACAGACAGACAGACAGACAGACAGACAGACAGACAGACAGACAGACAGAGACAAACAGGCAGACAGACAGACAAACAGACAGACAGACAGACAAACAGACAGACAGACAGACAGACAGACAGACAGACAGACAGAGAGGAAATTAATAGGAAAACGAGGGAGATGGGGATCATACGTCGGCGGCAATGTTTGCACAGTAACTTCCCGCGCAGTAGCTTCGTTCAAATAACGCGAGCACAATGACCAAACGCCGTGATCACACGGGGCGCTGGGCGCGGCGGCGGGTGGGCTAATGCCGTCACTTGTGTATGCAGGCCAGGAGCAGCGCCGATGACGTAGCATAACGATCGCCGGACCGTGCGCCGTGCCGAGCAAGCCCGCCGTCCCGTCTGCCCGAGACCGGCGCGTCGTGACGTCATCGCCCCCAGCGCCGTGGGAATATCGGCGCCGATCGCGCGACAGCGGCGGCCGACGCGCCGCGGGAGAGCTCGGCTGGGAAGGCCGGGGTCGACGTTGTTTTGGTTGTTGCCGGGCGACGCTCGGCGCCCATTCGGCTGTTTGTGAGGCGACTTTGAGACGCAAGCGGCGTTTTTGATGGGAACTGATCACGGGTGTCGATTTGCATTCGTTTGGTAGGCCACTGTCCCCCTCCCTCCCCCGATGTCTAATCAACCCTCCCTCAGTGGTGAGTTTGTCCGCAATCTTCTGGCGTTTAAGTACAAGCAGGGGACACTACAAATGAGGCATACAATTTTCACACATTGAAAAGAAGGTTTCTCCTGATTGTTTCACAGGTACAAGGAAGAAAGAAAATGAAAAATGCGATGTGACGTTCAGGTAAGTGCAGCTGACTCAGCTAATCACGCTTAAAGCTGGGTGCTCGTACCGCGTTTATTTGAACATTTTTTGTTTTTCCTACATAGCATAAATCAAATTACAAGAATGATATATCTTGTTGACTTTGGTTTAGTTTTCTGCTATTGTCTGAATGTTTTGACATCAATCAGCGATGTTTTAAGTTCTACATACTGCAGCAAGCGATGCTAGTTTGCTACGACACCTTTTCGGGAGATGAAACTAACTGGTCGAATATTAGGGCCCGAGAACATGACCAAGTCATAAGCCGTTTGCTCCCAGAAGAAGCTTGAATCTATCTGACGCCCACTTCAACGTGAATATCCGATGGAAAGGATGCAAAAACATGACAATCGACACCAGCCGACTAACCCGACAGCAACTATCGCCCGACAATGACCAACAAAACAACAGTAGCCGTCCCGAACATGGCTAAATATAGAGTTAAGTCGCAGTCCGAGCGCTGTCTTGCGGCTACTAGCCAAGGGTTTCCGTGGCAGCCTTGAATGGTCTCGCTCGTCAGCAGCATAGAGCATGACTACGTTGGAGTGGATAGCTCGATGACAGCTGAGGGGGGGGGGGGGGCTCGAAGCGCACACGTTACTTCCATAAGGGGACATGGCCTCGAGGAGGCCGTGTTGGATATCACACCCCTCTGCTGTGTGCCACCAGTTCGAATTCTGCCATGTATATTGCCCTGGCTATCTAGGTCTTTCGTTGCTTTTTTCGCAGTATTGGAAATCAAATCTACAGGAAGATCGAGTATAAGCGTGAGGCCCCGGTAAATCCCGAGGGTAGAAGAAGTTTGCTTCCGTGTTTGGGGTATCTCTTAGCCCAAGGCTGATGTGCCTGTTCTCCTAGCAGCAGCAGTAATCCTGCTAGTAGTTGCATGGCATTGTGTAATTGAGCGTTTTGGTTGTGAGCATGACATTAAAAATTGCGGCAATAAAAGGGACTTTTGGTGATAAGCTGATTCCTCATGGCGCTACTGGCATCGGCTTCATTGCCATTTTATGTAATAGTACCACGCTACACTGCTGGCGAGAATTTTGCCCACAAAAATTTGGCCGCCAACGAAAATGCACTTTTACCACCCCTGTTCCCCACCTTGGTACGTTCTACAAGGCCAACAGCCTAACGCAGCATAGCCAACTCAATGGCTTATTGAACGGGTTCATGCTGCTAAGTTGGAGTGGATTTCAGCACGTGCATAATTTTCACTAAGGGTCAGCCGTGAATCATAGCACGAGCGTGAATCGTGTATCTCCGAAATTCCGCATTAAATCGAGGAAGTCGGTCGGAAAAGTGGTAGATCGGGTAGAGCGTGCTACCCCGATCTACCCCGATCGGGTAGAGCGAATCAGGAGGCACAAAACGACTAAAGCACTCGTCGCCCCCTCATGAATCTCACGGAGGGCTGTGCCGGCTGAGGGAACATGACGGAGCAGCGTCACCACTCACAGTACTCTGTTTGGAGCGCGATAGTAAGGCGGCAGCAACAAACGGCACGTATTTGGCCAGACGTGGGCGGGAGGATGCATTGAAATCGGACCGCGGTGTCGCTGCCAATGCGAGCTTTGGGCCGGCGCGCCATTTGTTGCACCGCCGACTGACCGGTCAGCTGATAAAGACCGTCGTTGACCGTCGCTAGACTACTGCGGCAAGGATCGGTCGTCACAGCCATATACCGTACAGGGATAGTCCATCATGTCACCGAGAGATGGCTGGCAGGACAGTTCATTGGTTATGCACGATGGATATGTGTCCGCCGTAGCTGACGACGGCATGTCCAGTGTCCGGTCACCTCATTGCCGGCAGTCCGGTACAGGCTCTGGCACAACGGCAGCTCGACGATCCAGGCTCTGGCAGATGGCTACGCGCTACCCGGCTCGGGGGTGCGGCAAACTCGTCCCTGTTGCACTGGGACTTGCGCCCGGCTTAGCACGGCCGTTTGACTCGGCTTAGAGCCGCGTAATGAGTTTGCCGTTGTCAGCCAGGCAGCGTTGGTATGGCAACGAACCGCTTGGATCTGCTGCCAAGACAGACAAATCCCACCCTCTCATTCATCTCATGAAGTATCGTATTAAATGCACCGGCCAGCGCGGCAAGTAAATTGCGCTTAGCTGGACCCAGCTAGACTTCAGCAAGCATGCTCTCCTTATTGCGGCAACAGGTGGACGATCGCGACGGCCATTCTCGCCACGATATACTATCCCGCGAGACAACAAGCAGACAAAGCCCGCTTGCAGGGCAGCGCGACCCCCCACGAAGTCAGTGTCGTGAGTCACGGAGTGCCGTCTACGCAGCCACGATCATCAACAGTGCACTCGAGCACACCGTAAATCAAACTACACGGCGGAACACGCGTATAGCAATTCCACTTCATCGATAAATCCTCTGGTGAGCGGCGCGCGCCAATCGTGTGATGACGCCCGCAACAGAGCGACCGGCCCCGCCCGCGCCCCCTGCGGCCATCGCGCCGTATGCGGGAGGAGCTGCCAGACGTAAATCAGCGCGTGCAGCGCGCGCAGACGGACCGCCGCGTTCTGTGGCGGCGCCCGGGCCGCGAGCGCGCCACGCGTGCGACTCGCGGTGGCTCGCCGCTGCCCGAGGAAAGGCAGGCCGATAGACGGCCGAGAAGCAGTCAGACCCCGACAGACGGCCGAGGAGCAGTCAGACCCCGCTACCCGAGAACGATGACGGACGGCCGAGGGGCGGTCAAACCCCGATAGACGACCGAGGGGCTGCCACACCCCGCTCCACGAGAACGATGACAAACCGCCGAGCGGCAGTCAAACTCCGACAGACGGTCGAGGGGCAGCCAGACCCCGCTCCCTGAGAATGCCGACAGAAGACTGAGGGGCAGTCACACCCCGCTACCTGAGAACGACGATTCCAAAGATGATCTCAGGGGCATCTAGCCGTCCTGCCAGCAGGACCGCGGACTCGACAGGCGATGGAAGGGGGCCGGCAGGCCGCTGTCTGTGTGAGTGTTCGCAACAGCCGTTTGCGTGTACAGCGCCTCTGGCCATGCAGATCAAAGACCGTGGGCGTTGAGGCGACAGCCGCCTGCAGTCTTGCACACGAACATGTCCGGCAGCTTCTCAAGCGTCGTACATCACGGTCATCGTACGTCATCTGTGCGCCCCAGAGGATGCTTCAAACCTGAGGTCCGTGACGGCTAACACCACGCCGGCTGCAGATGAAGCGTGGAATACTTTGGCTCTGACGCCTGCGCCCTGCGAAGCTGCAAACGGTGGTGATTGATACTTCGAAGACGGCATGTTTCGGCGATAATGCCGCGCTTTTTTTCTTTGTTTCTCCAGCCGGCTTCTATGAGGCGGGCAAATTACCCCCAGGCATGCAGATAAAGACACGAGAGGCGTCAAGCCATCACCGGGGCCTGAGATTTAAGCCGATCATGGCTGCGGTAAAAGTTCCCAATCGACGACATTGCTTCAACTCGCCGAACAGCCTGCACCCACTGCAGGCACAAAGTTCGTGAGTTCTTGGAGGTAAACCAGCCCAGTAAGCTCAGGCTAGCTCCTTCCGGGGCGGAGAACACCCTCGCGAGCCGTTTTGATCTTCCGCCACCTGGCGTCTCGATACCGCGCCGCATAGCGCACCATGACCTCGCGGCGGCCGCGTGTGCCAATCACAGGGCGTCCCGCTGCGGCACGTTCGTGTCAGCAGAACAAAAACCGTTCGACCCACCCGACCGCGGTGACAAGCATTGTCGAGAAAAAACCGGCCCGTCGCAGCCAGTCTGAATTTGGACCTGACGGCGGGTTTGAAGTACGCTGACAAAAACACATCCGGCGGCCGCAGAGCCTGGCTCCAGTAGGGGGTGCAGAGCGGTGAGGAGAGCAGATGGACGCTGGGGCCAGATCTGCCGGTGTCAAATTCGAGCTCGGGTCAGCTGTGCGGTCGGTCGGAAGGTGCCAGCAGAGAGGGCCGGTCTACAGACGGCGGTGGGACGGCGTCAGCAGAGCGGGCCGGTCTACAGGCGGCGATGGGACGACGTCAGCAGAGCGGGCCGATCTACAGACGGCGGTGGGACGACGCCAGCAGAGCGGGCCTGTCTACAGCCGGCGGTGGGACGGCGCCAGCAGAGCGGGCCGGTCTACAGCCGGCGGTGGGACGGCGCCAGCAGAGCGGGCCCGTCTACAGGCGGCGGATGGGGGAGGGGCAGTATACACGGATTCATGGCAGGACCCACGACACAAGCTTGGACATTCGTCCAAGCATGCATGCACATTTTGCCTGCGTTGACGTTCACATATGATGCAGCGTTAGGGACACATATATAGAAGTTCTTAGCTGTTTTAGGTGTAAAACAGTAGCATGACAAATATCTTCGTTACTACCTAGATAAAAACAATTCAACTTGGTGATAGATGGCGATTCTCGTCTATACAGCAAGCACTTGTCTGAGGTTTGTCCAACAATAAAAGTCATTTATCAATCCGTGCCGGCAATCCTTCAGGCATTCCAATTCGTAAATTACGTCCTTTTCTCATAAGACTGTGTCAGAAAAGTGTCACAGCCTCAACTTCTTTAGATTAGCCCCACGGCAATGCGTGAGCAGAGGGAAGTGAGATAAAACCCGCAACCGTGGCCATTTGACCAATTACTGGATGGGATGCTGTGTTCACTTTCCATACAAGGTCTCATGAAAGATGTGGACGTGCCAGTGAGATGTAACCATGCATGAGGTAGCTGCAACTATGGCTTCTGTGCCGGAAAATAAAACAGTCTAAAGAGGCTCGTAGCAGAAAAAATCGCACCATGAAAGGGTCATCCCATGATACTGAGGGGCCGTTCACTTCATTATCTTGCGCAAACAGTAATGAATACTGTTTCGGCCAGATGAGCGACAGAAAACTTTTCTGCATGCTATGAACAGTAATTTCCATGTTAACTATCCTCAATGACAAAAGTCACGCCACAACCAAAATGTTAACCTCGAATCAGACCAGTCAGACAGTGACTGGAAGGCTCGCCGTGGACAACTGCAATGAAATGTCTTTTATTCGCAGCAGAGTCCAGACAATCGTTGAAATAAGAAACTGGGAGGTTTTGAGATGTCAATACGTACATACATCCTTAACAATATGCTGCGAACACCCACGGTATGCTGGCACGCAATTACCTATTGAATGAAAAGTGACAAGTAGGGCGATTAAAGACGTCCAAAGCACGGCAGCCGTGAATGTCAGTCAGCTTCTCAGTGCAAGACTGATAGCTGAAACGTCCAACTCAGGATGCAGCGAGGAAGAGCTTCACTGAACACATACATATCTAAGCACTCAAACGGCTGGAGCCCGCTTCCACTTCCTTCCCCCCCCCCCTTGGGGAATCGGTTTGATTTGGCCGTGCCCGGCCGGGGGCCGGCTGGTTTTCAAACACAGGTCAAAATCAAACAATCGCAGGAGCACGAAATTTTCAGTACCTAGTCACGTATCAATCTGGCATCCTTATCATCCCGTGATAAGTGCTAATTTATTTTGACGTCACAAGAGGTCACGCGAGGACATTCAAGGTCATACGAGGTCATCAAACGTTAATGACCCATGTGACCAGTACCGGATGGGCTATATGAACGAGGGCGATGCGTGCAAACACCTCTTTATCGTATCTGTGAGGCTGTTGACGCATAATTTTGTGTACCAACGTGATTGTTCTCACCTTGCTACAAATACATTGCGAAGCATCAAAGGTACTATGCGAAGTATAGGCAACAGGTAAGCGATCGTGAGTATCTGTAGATGGATAATGCACACACAAAAGCATTTTACTGGTGACATAGATAGACCCCGTTACAACTTCAAATCTCTTCATTTGGATGTTTATAAACTTGACTTAGGTTGACCTCAGAAGACCTCTAGGTTAGGCTAAAATGGTACTCATGTGTCTGGAACACTTTTGTTCCACATATGTATATATATATATATATATATATATATATATATATATATATAGCTATATCTAATGTACTAAACTTAGAAGCACACTGAAAAATTATCGTTCTTTTAGGCCACTGGTAGACCAACTTTGAACGGTCACCTAATCTGACCTGATCCTACGGTTGGAATGAGTTCCACGCACTCTTAACGCTTATTTCCATGCCCACAATATCCTTCTTGATAGATGTACATCGGTTTTAGTTTCATCTATGAGAACTTATTTGCTTCCTTTCCTGATCGCTGGTCGCTTACATTTGACTTGAGGTCAACAATTTGGTAAAGATTTGTCACGCTTTCGCCAAATCTTTACACCAGTAGCATTATTTTTCTCATACGGCGTCTGTAAGTTGGAGATCCGGGGAAGGAAGTCAACTCCCCGCGCCAGGCGCGGTTTTTCTCACGGACCCCCAGCCGGGCGCGTTGGTCTTAAACCCCTGACTGGGTGCAGGTTAAGATGCTGGGTGAGCACAGTGCAAGGTGCGGCCATGAGTTCGGGTATGGCCGAGAGTGCTGACCAGTGCTCATTTTTAGACCGTTGAGATGAGCATGCTTAAGAAAGGACCTTAATTGTGCGACGTGAAGCCAACAAATATTGTGTCACCGCTATCGCATATAAAACATGGAACACAATGAGCTGCATCTTAACTTATACCGAGAAACAAATTCAAAACATTTATTACAAATTTTTGCGCAATGCCTTCGTTGGGGCGAAGATTACGAAACACAGTTCGCTGTGAAAAACCAAGGCGGCCCCGTTCTTCATACGTAATAATTCATGAGGAACGTGAGCCTTTGTATTATATATACACTGTTGATCATACTTACATACCGGCACCCGCAATCGGCAACGCGGAGAGCGCTCTCCGGGTGGCGACAGGATGATTGCATGCATTCATGTGAGATAAGGGGCCGTGCCGTTCCATATACGGTAGCACCCGTGATACCGCAGCATCTTGATAAGAGCCACGAGTACAAATAACGAAGATTACAGGGTAGCTAATAACATTTTTGCGCCGTGCAGATCATTCTCGGACATCTACGTCCCGACAGCACCATTCCAGAGCCTGGGCACATGGAAAACAAATCCTCCTGGGCAATTAGCCGCCCTAACTGGCGCGGCGTTCATCAGCGTCCATTACTGCCGCACCAATTCACGGCAGTCGGTGAGCGAGGTAGGGCGACTCTGTCGGCTGTCTCTCGACGGTAGCCCCATTACGGAGTTGTTTATTTGTCTCTCGTCTGCCGGATCGAATAACAATGAGAAGTTTGCTGGAGAGACGCGTGACCAGTGAGCCACGTCACCTCAATGTCTGAAGAGCTAATCTAACTCACGTCCTGAGCTTATCTTACCCCACACTCTGAGCTCACCCCAATTCTGCTGCGGAGCCACACTGTTTCAGGAGCCATCCGGCGCTCGCCACACGGCCGGGGACGCAGCATGAGAGGTGAGGCGCCGTCTCGAGTCAGGCACAGTGGCCGTGACGTCCTAACCGGGAGTCGCGCCGCGCCGTCTGCTCGCCCGTGGCGGCGGCGAATAATTCCGCACTGAGCCTGGCTGGACGGCCGCCTAACGGGGCGGCCTGTCGCCGAGACGGCTGACGAGCTCCGCCGCGGTGCGCGGCGCAGAGCTGGCCTGCCCGCTCCGACGTCACTCAACTCACCAAGTGTGAACAATGCAGGCACCCCTGCCAGCATTGCTTTCCAAATTTCTGCAATCATTGCATGGATTCCGCAATGTAAAATTTAAACGGCTGACTGTGAAATGAGTTACGCGAAACCAAATAGCACTCCACCAACGAGGTCACGTATACGAATGGCTTCTTTGGCAGGCCTGAAGTTAGATATTCACGTTGGAATCCTCCTAGGTCTCCCTGTCCCTAAAGGAAAATAAATCAGCAACACCAAGAGCAAGAGCATCGAACGCCACCGTCCCAGCAGCAACCAACGCGCTGATGACCCTCGCCAAAAGCAGCGTCACCTTTACAGTGCGACAAAGACCGGCCGAGCTGTGGCGAGAGCGGCCTGGTGCTGTGTCGCAGTCACCATCCGACGGACCACGATGCATGGACGAGCGAGACTGCGGCCTTGAGAGCCCCTGGCCTCTTCAATGGAGGGTCAGCACACCGTGACGGGTCCACTCAAGCAGCGTCAAATATAAATGCGGTGCATCCTGGCTGTTCGTGGCCGCTGCAGGATCACGGCGGTGGGCTTCAACCGACACCAGGCAGCCCTGAGCAGGTTCCGCGGCATCGAACTTGACAGCGGAGATTTCTCATAACTTTTCAAACACCTTTTGAAGACCTGTGGCGAGAGAAGTTTTAAAAATGTTCTTAAGCAGTCACGACACTGTGCCGGGCGTGATGAATGCACATTAACCGCAGCGTAGTTCCCCAGGCAGCTGATCTGTCTCCCAGTGCCCTTATTCCACCGCAACTGAGCTAAAGTTCCTGGCGCGACAACAACAAAAAACCACACACACACACACAAAGCCACCTACCTGGCGTTGCTGCGCGTGTTGTCACCTCCCCTGCGCTTCTGCTTCTCCCGCCAGAGATTTTTGAAGCTCTTCTCGGTCGCCGTCGGCTCCGGCGTCCGTTGCGTGGTCGGCGGCTCCTTCGGAAAGCGCGCCGGCTTCGGGCCGGCCGAAAAGCTGTAGCCCGGTGGCGGCTTCGGTCCCACCACGTGTGGACTGAAGAGGTACGGCGGCAGCGGCTCGTCACGTGACGTCACACCCACCACCTGGCTATCGTCGCGCGTCGGCGGCGGCGCCGGCGGCGAGCTCGCCTCCTCCGCCGTCGGCGGCGGCTCCCACCAGCGCGGCCGGTCCAGTCTCGGCTCGATCATGGTACCGACACGGCCCGCCAGCAGCACCAGCACCAGCAGCGGCAGCGGCAGCGGCAGCGGCAGCGACAGCCGCCGCGGCGGCCGGGCGGCAGTCATCGCGCCGAGTGAGGCGTGCGCGGCGCGGCGGCGCGCGCGCTCGGCTGCAGCGCTCCGCACCCGCCTCAGGTGTCTGGACGGGTAAGCCGATTTGAGGCGGCGCCCCCCGCCCACGGCGGCCGGGGGCGGCGCGCGCCCCGAGCTGGCACCGCCTCAGTCGGCTCGGCGCCCGGCGCGGCTCCACATCACAAAGAAGCCGGCTCCGCGCAAAAAAGGCTACCGTAAAAAGGCGCGCGACGTCACACTCCGCCGATGGAGGGTAAAAAGACGCTGTGGGGCTTGAAGTGGTTGTAATTAGAGAAGCAAAAAGTAGAAAAATTGGTAAAAGTTTCGGGAAAAACATTAAAAGTCTCGAGGAAGTAGTCGGCTAGAAAATGATAATCGATGTTCCATAATGCGATTTCTTGGTTGAGTATCGAATGCAATTCTAAAAGCTATTGATAAGCTTCAGCAAATCCTCGACAACTGATAGAGCGCCACGCGATTCGACTTGACATAGCGCCCTAGATAAAAATAACGCATGACATCGCCGCCACCACGTACGCGTGCCTATTAGCACTCTCGATAGGGTGACAATATTGCCAACGCAATAAAGGAAGCCCCAACCCAACAGGAAAGATATGTGAATCAGAGGTGTGTAGCAGCTCTTTATAGCTTGACATCCATTGCAATGTGTTGGTGGACCCAATGAATTTCAAGGCATATCTGTACACGATTATAGGAATAAAAATACCCAAAGATTCCCGACAGGTAAAACAAGCCCAAGAACAAGAGCGACATTTCACCTAAACAGGCGCCCGGGTGACCGGTTAGATACCCTTCGCTCGGGTGGGGGGGTCAATTTGACACCCCGCCCCTGAGATCTCGGAAACCAAGAAAGTTAGAGACACCAAATTTACAGGGTGTGTTGAACTGTGCATGAACTCAATGAGGTCAAAGTTTCAGATTCCTAGGTTATGACCTTCGGGTCAAAAAAGGTCAAACAAGGTCAAGCTACAGGTTGGTCTCCAAAGTCCCCCAGAACGTAGATAACCGTTCCTAAGCAACAGGTCGCATTTTCATTTAAGGTCAGTGACCTTGTTTGATCTTTTGAAGGTCAAGGTGACCAAAATCATACAAGAATACCTTGAGTTTTACATCTGACTAAGCGACAAAGATTACGCTAGGCAGTATGTTCCTAAAACAAAATGTTGACCTAGGTTATTTCATGTCAACGGCCTATTCTGACCTCTAAGAAGTCCATGGAAGGTGCATAATGCGGATACTGCTATCAATAAACTTGAAATGAGCACCAGAAACTTTCCCATACAACAAGCTCTAGAGTAATAAAACAGGTTGGTTTCGACCTTGGTGTGACCTTCATACCTGACCTTAGGACGATGTAGTTTTCTCATTCAACTGTTGTGTTGCCTAAGAAATCATTTCAGATATGTATGGCTTCGTCTAACACTCTGTTGTTGGATCAGATTGAAGGATTCCCTAGAAATTGCCTTCACTGAAACCATGGCCTGACTTTGACCTGCCACAGGTCAGCGACCTTACTAGGTACATCTCATCTTTGATGCCAAACGATCTGCTATTCAATTGTCTACAACAATGCAGAATTTGGCGCAGCTTCGCCGCGCCGTTCAGAAACCATTATGGAAAAACCTTCGGGAGGGTCAAGTTGGCCCCGCCCCTACCCGAGCGCGTGCTAAGGACTTACTCCCCGTTAACTCTGTTCAGAATTAAACCACCCTTGACTTGACTATCCTTGAAAACTTACAAATCTCGCCTTTTTACCCGAGGCATATTATTAAAAAGAGGCCCTGGTTATTGACAAAGTATCTGCGCCACAGCAGTGACACGTGACCGACGCAATATTTCATGAGATGAGCAGACACTAGGGGAATAGCATACGGGAAAAAAGCAGCTCAAAATGTTAACAATAACATGGAGAGGGTAGTATACACAAGCTGCTACGATAAGACAAATGTGTTTGGGTCTGGTTTTAAGTGACGAATGGCCACCGACCCATGTATTTTTGCTCATCTACACTTTTGCAAGTGCACACAAATTTTGAATGATACCTTTTCGGTGAGATGGGGACCGCGGGATATATTTCTAGAATGTTATTACAAATCATGCTCAAAAAGCTTTGTTTTCCGCGTTCCGAGACAGTCATTACATCTGGCTGCTACGTCGAGTGTTGTCTCACCAATGTCTGTCTCCGCCACATCAGTCGTGTTTGTAGCCCTATTCTCACGGCATCATCAGACTCTGGTCATTGTCATTTCATCGCTGTGATTCGAGTCTCAAATGGTTGTGTCATCAATGTGCCTCCAACTTCGGTATCATAAAGATGAGAGAAAGATAGAGGGGGAGAGAGAGAGAGAGAGAGAGAGAGAGAGAGAGAGAGAGAAGGGAAAGGAGAGAGAGAAGGGAGAGAGGGGGAGAGAGAGAAAGAGATAGAGAGAAAGAGAGAGAGAAAGAAAGAGAGAGAGAAAGAAAGAGAGAGAGAGTGAGAGAGAGAGAGAGGGAGAGAGAGAGAGAAAGTTGGACTTAGTTTGCTCACTGGCCCTCTAACGCAACGTCCAGGGGTGAATGCGTTTCAGTTTTGCGTGCGTTTCCGTACTGCAAACGCATGGGAGACGCAAAAACTATAGCATTCATACAGGGATCCGCTACCCCACATAAAAGTTAACTTAGAAGCCAACATAAGCTCGAAATACCCTGCCGCTCTTATCCAGAGAACCTAGGTATGCACGTTCATTCGCTTTCTGGACGTGGTATGACTGTTGCACCACAGTAACTGACGGCTGAAGCCACGCTGGGCGCCGCGCCACTTTCTGATGGCGGGGCGCGGCGGCGGCGGCTCCATGGGGAACAAGGCATTGTTTACCGCTTCGGACATGCACGGATCTTGTCTATCACCGAGAGGGTCGCGGGCTAGACAGGGCAGAACGGGGAGACGATGGACTGCCGCGAGCAGGAGTCGAAGCAGCAGGGTGGCGGTGGGAGGCCTGATGCAGGAACGTCACGCAGCAGGGTGGGAGTGGGAGGCTGGATGCAGGAACGTCACGCAGCAGGGTGGGAGTGGGAGGCCGAACGCAGGAACGTCACGCGGCAGGGTGGGAGTGGGAGGCCGAACGCAGGAACGTCACGTCAGCAGAGGGCTGGGCATTTGTACTGTGCTCTTTTGAATGGGCATTAGGTCGAAGAAATCGGGGGATTATAGTTGCATCTTGCAGGGCATTAGCGATAATTTTCATTGAAAGTTTACTAGCACCGCTTCTTTCATTCCCTTTGAATCTGCACTATTCCGAACCAGAAAAAAACTTTCATGCTATTCGCACACAAACAAGACCAGCGACAGGCGAAATGCCAAGTAAATTACGATCACAATGCTGTTTACATGACGTCCGCCCAAGCATGATCCAACAATTTCAGGCGGAAGAGGTGTGCCGACCCATTTGAATAATGTTTTCAGTTGCAACACACGACTGGCCCATGAATTCAGATGCGAGATGCAAAGCCGCATTATTCCGTTCTTCGTGCAGGGGTAAGCTGAACTTTCAGAACCGTTGTACCGGGATGATATATCAAAGGACGGCGGTGGTTTTCCACCATTGGGAGCCAGTTCACAATACGTGTTCCATTTATAAAGGGAGCCTGCACGATTGGTATGCCGGTGTCGACGCTGGAAATCCAGCCAATGAATGCGGTACAATAGCTCAGCTCGGCTGCAGCTGGAGCTCGGATAACACGCCCGGACGGCTGGAGGGGGCACGGGCCGTGCAGACGGAGACACGCACTATTGTGGCACGCAGACGCGTCGGCGCTTTGCCAGACTCCTCCCCTCCTCCCCCCCCCCCAAAAAAAAAACGACGAGAACGTTTACATTGAATGTACAATAATGCTCGGAAAACGTAACTGGGATGGTCACGTCCAAACACAAATGATGGTGCTCGACTCCACCCGCAGTCCGCCCAATAACGTCCAGGCAAAACGTAGCGATCGTTAACCTGCCCGTTTATCGCGCTCCTTATCGCCTGATCAGCCGGAAACACAGGGTCCGGCGGTCGCACCCGGTGATTCCACTCCCGCGACGTCGCCAGGTAGGCGGATGGCCACTTCAGCGCCGTATAAATGGGACCGCCGCGCGCCCGGCCCCGGCCATAAATCGCTCGGTGGCGGCACGTCACTGCCGCCTGCCACCAGCGCCTCGGCACGCTCGGCCGCCGGCCCGGCAGCTCGGATCACCGCCCGGCAACGCAGCACGCCGTTGTGCTGAAGCGATCACAGCGCCTGTCTCTTCTCCGCAATACAGCGACGCTTCGCATTTGCCGCCTTGTACATCGTATGTGATTTGCGGAGAGCGGATGGTGAGTTGCAAAGCACATTTAACATTGTTCTTCATCGGTGCGAAGAGATTGTTTCACCCGGTGGATGATCCTTTTATCTGGATCGTGCTTTCCCAAACGCAACTCTCGTTTAGATTGTCTGGGTTGTGTGCGTCTGGATAAGAGAGGTAACTTTCCCCAAAATATCAGCCCGCGGTCCTGTCCGCCCCTCTCAGCTGGTGATCCAGCCCGCAAACTCCTGCTGCGCAAGATCCGTTTAATTGCTTCGCCTTCATTTTAGACCTGTGCAATAAAGTGTGCATAACATGACATCACAGTGTTGTACGTAGCATTGTCAGGCTAAAACCCGTGATGTTGCTTAGAGAGCAACAATAAAAGTGCCTGGGCAGTGGAATTTCTAATGTACTCATGAAGGCCTTGAACGCTCTGCAGTTTTCAACTATAAAGGAGAGGGAAGAGCGTAAAATGCAAATTTGTATATCACCCAAAGGTATCACAGATTTCACTCTTCTACATCATCCCAACAGACCAAAAGCCATTTTTCTAAAGTTACCCACCAACTATCGATGTTCCATTCCACAATCCTCGCTGCGCTGTTTTGTGATACTCCGCGAAAGCAGGGATGGCAATAACATTTTTTACGAATTTTCTTTCCTCCAGTGACATAATCGGCATTCAAGCAACATCACAACAATGTGGCATATTTGGCATGCTGCGGAAACCTTTTATTGCAACAAAACAATGCGATCCTTATCGCACGCTTCATTAATGTTATACGTTAAGAGGATTTCTTCTTCTCGCACAGAACTACATGCAGATATAGATATCAGAATAGATGAACAACTCATGCAGAACAAAAGCCTTAATGAGACATGTTTTGAAAAAGCAGTGGCAGCCTTACTAAGGGGGAAACGCATTAGATATAGGGGCCCTACGGCCTTGGTCATAATTTGCATCTTCTTCAGACAAAGGAAGACAAACTCTATACAACCACATTTTAGTTTCGGCAGCTGCTGCGCGTTGATGCGCCAGTAACTGCTGGCTATGTTGACAAGTGAGTGAGGCTTGGGAGAAGAAAGGGCTCAGAGTTTCTCACGCATTTCATGGATCACAGATATGGATTGTGATTTGGCAAGCATGGCTTGTATGTGAACCGAGAAAGTGTGAGTGCATCACACTCACACAATAACATCCAACTGCAAGGTGTAGCTTTGTTTGTATTAAGAATCCAACAAACTGCTCCTCAATGAAACCAAACCACAGTTTTTGCATTTATGTCATTTTTTACCTTTTCATTAAAATATTTTCTCAAAGCTGTTAAACTTGTGCAGCCTCATGCATTGAAGACTCATGCCTATTGCCGGTTTTTTGCCACTGATGGTCTTGCTGTAAAAAGAAAAGTATGACTCGTTCATTATTGTTTTGTATTGGGCACGAAGCTCTTGTCTTGAGATTATGTTCAATTTCAGGCATCGTGAAAATTACATGACTATGTTTGCTAAATGTTTGACCCGCAAACACCCGCCAAGTCTGACCCACAACCCAGCCAAAACCACACGGGTTATTGCGGGTGAAATATTGGCGAGTTGGCGGGTTGAAAACATACGTTTCTACTCCGGATCTCTCTCAGTCCGACTGGCCTTTTTTAACTGATATTTCGGGACTATTGATAGGAGTCGTGAATTTACATCTCTGTTACTTTAACATCAAGTCCATGGCCTGCAGTAGTTCAGGGCTTCTGGTGCCATATTCTTGCTTTGTTTTCCAAGTCGCACGTTGTCATGTGGTGAAACAAATCACAATAATGCGCTTCAGCCTAACAACGATAAAGGTTACCTGTTGCATTCAGGGATGTTACTATTCTGTTCAGACAGCCCTCTTGCTCGGAAGAAAGAAATGTTTAAACCAACCATGCAGACGTAGGATGAACCCGTGGTTAAAGTGACTAAAATGTCATGCAGTCATCACATAATGACATATGACAAATGACAATAACAGCAGATGACATAAAATGTCATCACTAAAATGCAGTCGTCTAGGATAAAAAGGATTCTTTCACCTCAATGTATATCTGGCCAACGTGAAGAGAACTGGCCATCCATCAGCACCCCTTAATGAGCTGTCTCCACATTTTGTGTAAATCAGAAAGGACCAACACTCATGGTAAGTTTGTACCAAGGACGAAAACAGCCCCCCCCCCCCTGCCCCCGGTTGGTGAAGTCTCAAATTCGTCTATATCTTGCGAGATTACATCCTCCGTTTGCAGCACACGCCTTCCAAAATCCGGTTTGGACCGCCTTATAAGGCATCTAGTTTTTTACAATGTCACAACTACACAATGTCATTACATCCAGAAGTACGAAAATTTCAGGGTCAATCTCGTAACGCTAAATCATCATAAACGTTATGAGGGTGCACCCTGTCAGGGGTCAGGGACACAGCGCAGCGGCATCATCTGACCTGAAAGGCAGGGATGCCACGCCGAGCTTCCCGAAAACAATGAGTGCCTGAAATACGGACATATAAGCATATTCTGGCGTGGGTAAAGGTGGCCAGACATCTAGGGCGAGAAAACCAAACCGTACCGCCAGCTTAGCGCGATATGGCCTGGCGCAGATAACTGGCGTTCCTACATGTAGACACAGTTACAAAGTTGAGACCGACCAGTGAACCGTAACCGATACATTTGCCTACATCGCGCAATAGGTTTCAAGTCTTCGCCCGCTCTCAGTGCTGTAATCTGACATCTAGTCCCCCAAAAAAGCCACAAAACGAGCGGATCAATCGTTCGCGCGTGAGAGCACGTGGCCGTTTGCACGCGTCGACCCACCCATTCGCCCGCACGATTGTCTGTTTTCTCCTCCATCAGCCTCATGCCGCTTCGGCGCTAGGTCGTCGAGATGTGAACCCATCCTTTCCCCGTGTTCTCCGGGCAATTTTCCATTGCTACCGTTTCCGGGTCAATCAAATGGGGGAGGTGAAACGCGATGACCTTGCAATGTTGCAGGTAAAGCCTGGTCTATCAAATAGCCTGCATGTCAATGCCAAAGAATTTATGCAGCACAATCATGATATAAACATGTTACTGAAAACTGCACGAACCTGCAATCAGTGGTTGATATGAGATATGCGCTTTGAATACATAAGCTTCAAGAAAGCGTGATGTCTGGGCCGTATAGGGACGCTCAAGCTGAAAATATGGTCGTATTCAGAGCATCCAAAAGTTGGCAATTAGAAGAAATATAAGTGAGTAATTCAAACAATGAAGTTAATAGCAGGTCAAGTAAGTCTCGCCCTGTCTGTGATCCGGTCGTCATGATGCCGACGTTATCGTTTCTGTACTCGCTGCAATTCGTCATTATGGAGTATTGAATTGCCTTGGGCAGGCCTGTGTTTAAAAGCTCTCAATTTGCACGCTCACTTGGACATCGCCCTTGTTTGAATGTTGTTTGCAGATGCTTGAGAGCACGCACTAAGTCTCGATGGCATCCTTGACTAACGTAGCAATTTTATTACGTAGCAGTAATGCCGCGTAGGAGCGTTGTCTGTGGAAGCTTTGCCATGTATGATT
>NW_023596136.1:17449290-17473620 GCF_011947565.3 Pollicipes pollicipes | reverse complement strand
AGAGAGAGAGAGAGAGAGAGAGAGAGAGAGAGAGAGATAGAAGAGAGAGAGAGAGAGAGAAGGGAGAGAGAGAAAGGAGAGAGGGGGAGAGAGAGAAAAGAGATAGAGAAAATAGAGAGAGAAAGAAGAGAGAGAGAGAAGAAAGAGAGAGAGAGACGAGAGAGAGAGAGAGAGAGGGAGAGAGAGAGAGAAAGTTGGACTTAGTTTGCTTACTGGCCCTCTAACGCAACGTCCAGGGGTGAATGCGTTTCAGTTTTGCGTGCGTTTCCGTACTGCAAACGCATGGGAGACGCAAAAACTATAGCATTCATACAGGGATCCGCTACCCCACATAAAAGTTAACTTAGAAGCCAACATAAGCTCGAAATACCCTGCCGCTCTTATCCAGAGAACCTAGGTATGCACGTTCATTCGCTTTCTGGACGTGGTATGACTGTTGCACCACAGTAACTGACTTCTGAAGCCACGCTGGGCGCCGCGCCACTTTCTGATGGCGGGGCGCGGCGGCGGCGGCTCCATGGGGAACAAGGCATTGTTTACCGCTTCGGACATGCACGGATCTTGTCTATCACCGAGAGGGTCGCGGGCTAGACAGGGCAGAACGGGGAGACGATGGACTGCCGCGAGCAGGAGTCGAAGCAGCAGGGTGGCGGTGGGAGGCCTGATGCAGGAACGTCACGCAGCAGGGTGGGAGTGGGAGGCTGGATGCAGGAACGTCACGCAGCAGGGTGGGAGTGGGAGGCCGAACGCAGGAACGTCACGCGGCAGGGTGGGAGTGGGAGGCCGAACGCAGGAACGTCACGTCAGCAGTGGGCTGGGCATTTGTACTGTGCTCTTTTGAATGGGCATTAGGTCGAAGAAATCGGGGGATTATAGTTGCATCTTGCAGGGCATTAGCGATAATTTTCATTGAAAGTTTACTAGCACCGCTTCTTTCATTCCCTTTGAATCTGCACTATTCCGAACCAGAAAAAAACTTTCATGCTATTCGCACACAAACAAGACCAGCGACAGGCGAAATGCCAAGTAAATTACGATCACAATGCTGTTTACATGACGTCCGCCCAAGCATGATCCAACAATTTCAGGCGGAAGAGGTGTGCCGACCCATTTGAATAATGTTTTCAGTTGCAACACACGACTGGCCCATGAATTCAGATGCGAGATGCAAAGCCGCATTATTCCGTTCTTCGTGCAGGGGTAAGCTGAACTTTCAGAACCGTTGTACCGGGATGATACATCAAAGGACGGCGGTGGTTTTCCACCATTGGGAGCCAGTTCACAATACGTGTTCCATTTATAAAGGGAGCCTGCACGATTGGTATGCCGGTGTCGACGCTGGAAATCCAGCCAATGAATGCGGTACAATAGCTCAGCTCGGCTGCAGCTGGAGCTCGGATAACACGCCCGGACGGCTGGAGGGGGCACGGGCCGTGCAGACGGAGACACGCACTATTGTGGCACGCAGACGCGTCGGCGCTTTGCCAGACTCCTCCCCTCCTCCCCCCCCCCAAAAAAATAAACGACGAGAACGTTTACATTGAATGTACAATAATGCTCGGAAAACGTAACTGGGATGGTCACGTCCAAACACAAATGATGGTGCTCGACTCCACCCTCAGTCCGCCCAATAACGTCCAGGCAAAACGTAGCGATCGTTAACCTGCCCGTTTATCGCGCTCCTTATCGCCTGATCAGCCGGAAACACAGGGTCCGGCGGTCGCACCCGGTGATTCCACTCCCGCGACGTCGCCAGGTAGGCGGATGGCCACTTCAGCGCCGTATAAATGGGACCGCCGCGCGCCCGGCCCCGGCCATAAATCGCTCGGCGGCGGCACGTCACTGCCGCCTGCCACCAGCGCCTCGGCACGCTCGGCCGCCGGCCCGGCAGCTCGGATCACCGCCCGGCAACGCAGCACGCCGGTGTGCTGAAGCGATCACAGCGCCTGTCTCTTCTCCGCAATACAGCGACGCTTCGTATTTGCCGCCTTGTACATCGTATGTGATTTGCGGAGAGCGGATGGTGAGTTGCAAAGCACATTTAACATTGTTCTTCATCGGTGCGAAGAGATTGTTTCACCTGGTGGATGATCCTTTTATCTGGATCGTGTTTTCCCAAACGCAACTCTCGTTTAGATTGTCTGGGTTGTGTGCGTCTGGATAAGAGAGATAACTTTCCCCAAAATATCAGCCCGCAGTCCTGTCCGCCCCTCTCAGCTGGTGATCCAGCCCGCAAACTCCTGCTGCGCAAGATCCGTTTAATTGCTTCGCCTTCATTTTAGACCTGTGCAATAAAGTGTGCATAGCATGACATCACAGTGTTGTGCGTAGCATTGTCAGGCTAAAACCCGTGATGTTGCTTAGAGAGCAACAATAAAAGTGCCTGGGCAGTGGAATTTCTAATGCACTCATGAAGGCCTTGAACGCTCTGCAGTTTTCAACTATAAAGGAGAGGGAAGAGCGTAAAATGCAAATTTGTATATCACCCAAAGGTATCACAGATTTCACTCTTCTACATCATCCCAACAGACCAAAAGCCATTTTTCTAAAGTTACCTACCAACTATCGATGTTCCGTTCCACAATCCTCGCCGCGCTGTTTTGTGATACTCCGCGAAAGCAGGGATGGCAATAACATTTTTTACGAATTTTCTTTCCTCCAGTGACATAATCGGCATTCAAGCAACATCACAACAATGTGGCATATTGTGGCATGCTGCGGAAACCTTTTATTGCAACAAAACAATGCGATCCTTATCGCACGCTTCATTAATGTTACACGTTAAGAGGATTTCTTCTTCTCGCACAGAACTACATGCAGATATAGATATCAGAATAGATGAACAACTCATGCAGAACAAAAGCCTTAATGAGACATGTTTTGAAAAAGCAGTGGCAGCCTTACTAAGGGGGAAACGCATTAGATATAGGGGCCCTACGGCCTTGGTTATAATTTGCATCTTCTTCAGACAAAGGAAGACAAACTCTATACAACCACATTTTAGTTTCGGCAGCTGCTGCGCGTTGATGCACCAGTAACTGCTGGCTATGTTGACAAGTGAGTGAGGCTTGGGAGAAGAAAGGGCTCAGAGTTTCTCACGCATTTCATGGATCACAGATATGGATTGTGATTTGGCAGGCATGGCTTGTATGTGAACCGAGAAAGTGTGAGTGCATCACACTCACACAATAACATCCAACTGCAAGGTGTAGCTTTGTTTGTATTAAGAATCCAACAAACTGCTCCTCAATGAAACCAAACCACAGTTTTTGAATTTATGTCATTTTTTACCTTTTCATTAAAATATTTTCTCAAAGCTGTTAAACTTGTGCAGCCTCATGCATTGAAGACTCATGCCTATTGCTGGTTTTTTGCCACTGATGGTCTTGCTGTAAAAAGAAAAGTATGACGCGTTCATGATTGTTTTGTATTGGGCACGAAGCTCCTGTCTTGAGATTATGTTCAATTTCAGGCATCGTGAAAATTACATGACTATGTTTGCTAAATGTTTGACCCGCAAACACCCGCCAAGTCTGACCCACAACCCAGCCAAAACCGCACGGGTTATTGCGGGTGAAATATTGGCGAGTTGGCGGGTTGAAAACATACGTTTCTACTCCGGATCTCTCTCAGTCCGACTGGCCTTTTTTAACTGATATTTCGGGACTATTGATAGGAGTCGTGAATTTCCATCTCTGTTACTTTAACATCAAGTCCATGGCCTGCAGTAGTTCAGGGCTTCTGGTGCCATATTCTTGCTTTGTTTTCCAAGTCGCACGTTGTCATGTGGTGAAACAAATCACAATAATGCGCTTCAGCCTAACAACGATAAAGGTTACCTGTTGCATTCAGGGATGTTACTATTCTGTTCAGACAGCCCTCTTGCTCGGAAGAAAGAAATGTTTAAACCAACCATGCAGACGTAGGATGAACCCGTGGTTAAAGTGACCTAAAATGTCATGCAGTCATCACATAATGACATATGACAAATGACAATAACAGCAGATGACATAAAATGTCATCACTAAAATGCAGTCGTCTAGGATAAAAAGGATTCTTTCACCTCAATGTATATCTGGCCAACGTGAAGAGAACTGGCCATCCATCAGCACCCCTTAATGAGCTGTCTCCACATTTTGTGTAAATCAGAAAGGACCAACACTCATGGTAAGTTTGTACCAAGGACGAAAACAGCCCCCCCCCCCCCTGCCCCCCGGTTGGTGAAGTCTCAAATTCGTCTACATCTTGCGAGATTACATCCTCCGTTTGCAGCACACGCCTTCCAAAATCCGGTTTGGACAGCCTTATAAGGCATCTAGTTTTTTACAATGTCACAACTACACAATGTCATTACATCCAGAAGTACGAAAATTTCAGGGTCAATCTCGTAACGCTAAATCATCATAAACGTTATGAGGGTGCACCCTGTCAGGGGTCAGGGACACAGCGCAGCGGCATCATCTGACCTGAAAGGCAGGGATGCCACGCCGAGCTTCCCAAAACAATGAGTGCCTGAAATACGGACATATAAGCATATTCTGGCGTGGGTAAAGGTGGCCAGACATCTAGGGCGAGAAAACCAAACCGTACCGCCAGCTTAGCGCGATATGGCCTGGCGCAGATAACTGGCGTTCCTACATGTAGACACAGTTACAAAGTTGAGACCGACCAGTGAACCGTAACCGATACATTTGCCTACATCGCGCAATAGGTTTCAAGTCTTCGCCCGCTCTCAGTGCTGTAATCTGACATCTAGTCCCCCAAAAAAGCCACAAAACGAGCGGATCAATCGTTCGCGCGTGAGAGCACGTGGCCGTTTGCACGCGTCGACCCACCCATTCGCCCGCACGATTGTCTGTTTTCTCCTCCATCAGCCTCATGCCGCTTCGGCGCTAGGTCGTCGAGATGTGAACCCATCCTTTCCCCGTGTTCTCCGGGCAATTTTCCATTGCTACCGTTTCCGGGTCAATCAAATGGGGGAGGTGAAACGCGATGACCTTGCAATGTTGCAGGTAAAGCCTGGTCTATCAAATAGCCTGCATGTCAATGCCAAAGAATTTATGCAGCACAATCATGATATAAACATGTTACTGAAAACTGCACGAACCTGCAATCAGTGGTTGATATGAGATATGCGCTTTGAATACATAAGCTTCAAGAAAGCGTGATGTCTGGGCCGTATAGGGACGCTCAAGCTGAAAATATGGTCGTATTCAGAGCATCCAAAAGTTGGCAATTAGAAGAAATATAAGTGAGTAATTCAAACAATGAAGTTAATAGCAGGTCAAGTAAGTCTCGCCCTGTCTGTGATCCGGTCGTCATGATGCCGACGTTATCGTTTCTGTACTCGCTGCAATTCGTCATTATGGAGTATTGAATTGCCTTGGGCAGGCCTGTGTTTAAAAGCTCTCAATTTGCACGCTCACTTGGACATCGCCCTTGTTTGAATGTTGTTTGCAGATGCTTGAGAGCACGCACTAAGTCTCGATGGCATCCTTGACTAACGTAGCAATTTTATTACGTAGCAGTAATGCCGCGTAGGAGCGTTGTCTGTGGAAGCTTTGCCATGTATGATTGTCGCCTACGAGTGTTTTGAACATTGAAGTCATGTCTATTTAAAAAGACATTGAAGAGGTTTTGTCGTCTTCAGATTGAATGGTAGCAGCAGTGACGTGCCACCATAAGGTGTCATGCCGGACCAGACGGGGTCGGTCAGCCCTGTTTCCAGCCGTCTCACACCCTGTTACGGCGCGTGTGTCGGAGGTGGCGCGCTGACCGCTCGTCCGCCGGACCTGCTCCGAAATACGACTGTTATGTGCTCATAACGTATTGCTTCACGTCGAGGGTCACTTCATAACGTGAGGGATAGAGTCTGCGAGTTCTCCTCAAGGTTAGATTGCGAATAATGCACGCGTGTTGGATGGCAAATATTCCGTAGTTGTTGAGCTGGCGTGTTGGACGGCAAACCTTCCGTAGTTGTGGGCTGGCGTAATGGACGGCAAACCTTCCGTAGTTGTGAGCTGGCGTGTTGGACGGCAAACCTTCCGTAGTTGTGAGCTGGCGTATTGGACGGCAAACCTTCCGTAGTTGTGGGCAGCGGCTGTGGTTCAGCTGTACACTACAGGGGTCTGTGGGCTGCGACTGTGGTCCAGCTCTACGACACAGAGGTCTGTGGGCTGCGGCTGTGGTCCAGCTCTACGACACAGAGGTCTGTGGGCTGCGACTGTGGTCCAGCTCTACGACACAGAGGTCTGTGGGCTGCGACTGTGGTCCAGCTCTACGACACAGAGGTCTGTGGGCTGCGGTTGTGGTGCAGCTCTACAGCACAGATATGGACTGCAGTTGTGATCCAGCTCTATAGCACAGATGCTTGTAGCAGGCGATCAACGAGCAAAAGTCACTCATGTTCACGCATAATGGTGATAAAGCCCTCTCCATGCATGTCACGTTATATTTCAGAGGTAGTCGTTTGTACTTGCCTATACCCGATGTCTTGATAATTTTTAGGAGGGGTGCAACCGTGCAGGTAAAAATTTAGCTGTACACATAGCAAAGAGACTGGGGGTCTCCGATTTGAGCTTCAGGATCACCTGTCTGAGCCGTTTTCTCGATACCTCAGATTTTCCATCTTAAATTAATAAATGTGTGACATTCTGTCATCGAACCGCTGCTCGCCACCACAAAAAGGTTGTCGTCAATGGTTTTGTGCACAGTAGGCCAGTTGTTCAGTAGACTTTATAAGCTGGGAGTTTTTCTTTTCGCAGCGGCCAGTATTTACTAGTCGGTTTTGTGCGCGGCAGACAAATCATCCAGTAGACAATATGAGCTGGGAGTTCTTGTTATGACAATAATCGACCTTCAGTATAGCAGCTGGTACTCATTAAACAACGTTAAGCAAGCATCGACGATTTAGAAAACAAACTGGACGCTTCATGCTGTGCTCATGGTCACTTGTTACCATAAACTTGTGCTACTGGAGACATTTTGATGTCAGAATAAGACATCACAACTTTAATCCCGGAAAGCCAGAAACTCGATGCCTTTCTTGCTTGCATCAGGCAGAACATTCCAAGTCGTAATGAAGCATAGAACCATTGCACTGTTATTGTTAGAATAAACACGTATAAACGCACGAGCACGCTGTGAATAAACGCAGTGACGTTAGCAAGAAGTGAACGCGCTGGATGCGTTACACCTTTTAGTTGGCTGTTAACATTTGAACACGTTAAAAATGTACCGGCAGCATTACACGCAAAGTGTGTTTGCAAAAACACGCATCAGGAGCACCAATCTGGTGAGATTCTAGTAACCGATCCGTGGGTTCCAGAATGAAACTATCACTATGTGAAAAATTAGCGCATCAATTCGCGGCAGTGTTGACTTGCTCCAGGGAATTGGCTGGCTGTTTACATTACCTTGTCGATGGTGCAGTACATCATTCCAACGGCATGCGATCGAAATACCGAACACATGGGCGGCGTTATGATCTGGACGGGCGTCCCCTGCTATTTATACTGAGCTGATGTGCATTCCTACTCACCAGAACCCCAAGGCTTCATTGGATTTGACTAGAGCTCACAAAACGTGGGATGAAAAAGGCTACCCAGTGCATGTTAGCGCACCCTATCAGGCGCACGTCACTGGGTACGGTTCAATTTTGTTTACGATCTTCCCTAGCTTTGGAACTAATCGAGTTGTTCTGCCCCTTCGAAACGGAATCGACAGCATGGTTGGTTGAGAAGGCACATGAAGAGACAGCATCTTTCATGACTCTAATGTCATCATTGACATTACAGTTTAGATCAACCAAGACTATTTCAGCTAATTTGCAAGCTATTTACAGAACAAATGAGCGTCAAGCAATTAAATGTATATTATGTTCACGCCTTGGTGTATGCTTGCAGCTACATGAGACGCTGTTTGTAAAACTGCCTGTCGCCCAATATACGTTAATTCCTGGTAAGCTGTGAAACCGGCTTTTGCCCAAACATGCACTGCGGAATATTTCAGGAAAGACATTTTACGAAAATGACCAGAGTCGTCTGGTTGTCATAATTACCCATGCTCACCAATGTCGGCACAGCACGACAAGCTACGACTAATGATCAAACAGGGTCGGATTAAGACAGTGGTAACTAAAACGGGGTCAGATTAAAATGCTTCAAACGGGGACACCCACGCGGAGGCATCCGGCGATGATCACCACTCCTCACCGCTCTACCGCGTCATCGCGCCCAGTCCAGCACCGCGTCACGACCGGGCCCGCTGCTGATCCGTGATCGCCGCCCCCGGGGGGCGGGGGGGGGAGGGGGGCTGTCCGTGGCGTCAGCCCGCGGCCGGCAGTGAACGTGCCGCCGCTCCGAGCGGTGACCGGCCCAACCTGGACACATCCCGTCATCGGCGGCGGCCAGTACGGCGCTCTGGCCACACTCTGCGGACGGCAAATAGCCGATAACAACGTGTAATTAGACGGTCGTCGCCTCCGGCCGCTGGGCTGATTCGTAATGGCGGTGGCGCGCCCGTTCGGTGTTCGGGACCGGCGGGCACTATGAGACGGGTCGGCATTTCGGCTGTCTGCAGCCCGAGTGATCGCTGGCACTCCTCGTCAGTCAAGCAGTGCTCAGCATGCGCCCAGTGATATCATGCTGCATAGGTAACTTGTGATGCGACGTTTCAAAATTGGCGGTGAAACGAGCCCACCCGACGGAGTTTCGGAAGGTGATTCCACTGCAGTTACCTCTACGAGGGCCGAAATTTCGATTTAGTAACAGCAGAATTCCGATGGCACCTTAGAGCGCGTAAACTGACCCCCGAAACTTCGAGTCTTCGAATCCTTTTACTTCTCTGACGCTTGTTCGTCTTCAATAACCAGAGCACAGCGCGGCCCCGAGTTGCGTTATCGTTTGCTGAAAACCGCCGTCGGCAGTGAGCTGCACCAATCAGTGCCCGGGGCGAGCCGAACCCGAACAGCCGTCACGAAACTCCTGGCCGCCCATCAACGGAGAGTTATAGGCGCGAGGAGAGGCGCCGAAAGCCGAGTCGGACCTCTCACGGGCGCTATTGGCCTCAGCGGGGCGCATGTAGACGCGCACGGCATTTCCTTGCGCATGAACAGGGGCAGTTTGGCGCAGGAATGCGGGGAAACAGACTGGAGGCACCGTGCCAGGTGCGCGGCTGATTGGCAGGCTCTGCATGGGGTTAAATCTGGCGTCGGCCCTTGTTGCCAGATGGAAACCGTCGCGACGCAAATAAAAATACACACTGAAAATAAACATCGAAAATTACGTTTAGGTGCTTTACGCTGTACATATTTACAGCATACACACGACATGCATGCATAAATGCATGCATGAGATAATGCATGCTGCCTATCCAGGGGCCCGTGGTTGCGCCAGTTTTATTCTGTCTTGCTGGAGACGGTGCAACAGGCAGCGGCTGCAGGCTGACTGAACTGTGCTCTTATGACCAGTGCTAAAAGGCAACGGCCCAATATTCGCAGCGCCACGCCGGTGCCGCCACCAGTGGCTGAATCCAGCCTCGTATAATCAGGTGGAAAGGCCATTGTGCGACCGGGCCGTGCCCATATCCCCGTTCAGCTTATGATTTCTATACCGAGGTCAACTCAGAGGTCACGTACCTTTGCCGCCCGCGTCTAGCTGCCTCGCACGTCGAGTCCTAGCTGAGCACTTACGGGATCCTTTCCCATAAAGGCAGTTAGATGTAAATTTGTGTAGTAGTTTGTAGAGTTGCATTTGTTTTTACTCAAATGTGTTTTTTTAAGCAAAAAAATGCAATTTACAACTACAAATGGCAAATTTACGCATCCACACACAACTTAGCAAATATCAAGATGATTGCAACAAACGTACCTTGGTATGTTTCATGAAGGCTCGCTGATTTTCTAGTCTTTGCGCACTTCTAAATTTAAACACACAAATCACACCTACAAATCGGCGGTGGTCTAACCTGTTGGAGAAAAGGTCATCATAAGCTTAAAGCAGCGCCGGTTGCAAAGATAAATTGTGAACTTGAAGCCCACAGAGCAGGACGGTATGTGAGAATCTTCCGGGCCAGACTAATCAATCACTTATCAAGACAGACTAATTACAGACTAATTAGAGGACGCGGAAGGGTAGACAAGCTCTCAGAGCAAAGCTGTCAGAGGAAACGGATCAGTGACGGTATTGACAGGCTTACTAAATGCCATTACACGGATGGCCAGTACGACCTGCTTACAACCGAGCGTCAGCAGGTGTATTTCTGAGCGTAATTACCACTCACTTATTGAACTTGGCAGCGAAAGCTCAACGATCCGAGCCAAATCCTTCGCGGCCGTGTGCTCGCGTATTCAGCGAATGGAGAAGTGCTCTGATAAGAAGTTGATTATTTTCCGTGTTTTATCCCACTTTCATGCAATTTACTGGCCGGAAGAAATTGATTTGTCATTAGTTTATAACATGTCTGAATTTGTCCTGTACTTGCTGCCCATACAAGTGGAAACAATTATATTATGCCTATCGAACTGCTGGCATGTAACGCTCTTCGGCTCGCCTCCAAACACGGATCGCTGCCGCCGGCTGTGAACACTCCCTGAATAAAGTGAGTGGGATATCAGTTTTGATCATGACAATAGAACACTGGCATTATGCTAATTGTCAGTGATCAGTGACCAGAGCAGATCAGGAATGAATCACTGGCTCATCGGTTCTTATGTCAGTGGCGATGTTTTCATTGTCTGTTTGCATCTGCTCAAAGTGAGCATGGCGCCTTTTTATTCTGTCATTTATTGTTCCTTTAGACGCGCCCGATTTGATCAGTAATACTAGTTTTCTCGAAATGCTTCTGAATGACTCAGAATTCCGATTTGAAGAGCCGCTACTGCGGGAAAAACCTCTTTGGTATCCCCACTCACGACCATGAATATAATACAATTCATTCGCCTTGAAAGCAATCGCAGTTTCTTAGCATTGCTTGCCCAACGGGAATGCTCAACAATTTGGAACACTTATCTGTTAAATTGTTTGGGTAATAAATTCAAGAAAGCTTAAAACGCTCTGTAAAGAGAAATATACGTGCAAACATAAACCTATTATCCCGAAAATTCAACGACACCCGAAACCATTACTTTGATTTCTCCCCTATGGTGTTTACCACAGTAACTCTTTTCGAGGCGCACTTTGGTTTCGGGAATGGGAGAAGCAAGTGGTCCATCATGACGCACTGGTTCAAACTTCAACCAATAAGCCTCTCAATGGCACACCATACAACTGTAACTTAGGAACACGCTAATATTCAGCTAGCAGTACACACCGAACGGAGTTGCGTGCAGCGCTCGCTGGGTCAGGACTCCAATGACGTCACGCCAGTGTTAAGCGAAATGGACATTAAAAAGCCGGACGGTCCAACCTGATCTTGGAAACACTGCTGATTGTCAGCGGCAGTTTACGCGCGGCGTTGAGTTTTACACCTTCGATTTTACAATGCGTGCCCGTTCAATGGAGCAGTTGTATCAATCAAACTAAGACACAAACTTCTAGGTCCCGTGGAACTTGGGACCCTCCCTATCGGCGGCCTGGGTAACTCATCCGGTCCTGAGTCGAATCATGGCCATGTTTAGGGCATCAAACCCTACACATGGCAGGAAAAACGTGAAAAAGGGAAAGTGACGCGCTCCGACGCAAGCTCACCGTGGTACTTCCGCGACGCGCCGTATATTGTCTAAGGCTGACATAGCAGCAGGCGTTATGCGGTGCTGATAACCAACTATGTTACGACCGGACAGCCCCAACGTTCAGTACACGAGAAGCTCGCGCAAGCCGCGCAATGGTACTCCGGTAACTTCCCAAATGTCAAAGTTGAGCGGCGGTACACTTGGATGTCTATTTGCACGCCAGTCAGAGACTGGTGGTGGTCTGATCATGGGCTCCGGTTTTGAACCCAAACCAACGCCGACCGCCATGGTTTGCCATCATCTCTAACTAACGGCGAGGAAGAGTTGCTAACCAAGGAGAGACGGCTGGCATTGCCACTACGCGAAGTCGTTTGATGGGCGTAGGGAGCTGTTTGCCGTCGAGATTTCTAAAGCAGTCTTCCGCCCAAAAATATAGAAAACATTTTCCTCCTCATGCGTTTGAATTTCAACTCCTTTGATTTTGACATGATTGTCACCACCTTGCAGCCGATGTTTTTAATCCCCTCAATCATTTTACAAATCGCTAACTGAATCATTCGCCTTGGGTGGGCAATCTAGATCAATGATCATGATCGTGGTGAGCAGCTTTCGGGCATTCTGTTTGCAGAATGGGTTTAAATCTGGAATATCCTCGATCAACTTATGAACAGGGCCAGAATCACCGTGGTTTATCTTGAACAGCTACTTAATCAAATCAATGGCAGCCTGCAAGACAATGTAACGCAGGGCCTTAAACAATTTTGGCACATGCGATGGCAATCCACTTTTGCGGGTTAACCTCATCGTTGAAGCTAGAAACGTGTGTGCAGATGTAGACGCATAGTTATTTCCAAATTGTCAGATGAGAAAGAACGATCTAAATGAAGCGAGGCAGGGCAACCCATATTAAGAGGACCCCATCACTGAAATATGCGCATAATGCCGATAATTTATCCTATGCCGATAATTTATCATCACGGGCCCGCACCGTGTCATTGCTTGGAGAACAAAAGTCTGGTGGGCGTGACAAACGGCTGCGGACTCACTCGAACCGGGCAGGCCTTTGCTGGCAGCCTCACTTCATATGCCGATTGCTGCAGTAAAGACAAAGTGAATACTGATTTGCATTGGAAAAGGAAATGAGTAGATGAGCTGAGGCTGGAACGCCATCGGTCCCAGAGGCTCACGTGCAGATCTTCGAAAATAATCCGTGCTCATCGGCTTTCATATGACGGCTACGGCGCTGCGTAGCTGTGCGGAATTTGCGTAGCTCTAGGAATTTAAATAGCGAAATCTTGATAACAAAATAGATGCATACTGTAAGGTTCTTGACCCACAACAGGTCAAAGTCAGGCGATGATTGTCACCGAAGGCCATTTCTAGGGAATCGTTCAAATCGATGTGAAAGTGGAGCGTTGGACGAAGCCATGCATCTCTCAAGCCAAGCCATACCGATGTAGATCCAGTCACATCTCGTGCGTACGATGTAGAGGCGCGTCATGGAGTTGATAGTCAAGCGGACGCAGCTTTTTTATAGCATAGGATTGGTCAACTACACATGTCAACGGTCTTTTGTCGCAGGCCCAACACCAAATACATGGAAATGTAAGGCTGCAACCCCAACTACGTGGTAAATAGTCCTCGCCATCCTATCATAAGTGTTTACACTGTGAGAGATGCAGCCATTAGAACTTGCATGTTCTCGGTCCCTTTCTAGAAAACAATAGTTCTGTTCGAGATGACGCTGGTGCTTTGGTATGTAGGGCATACAGGGCCATTTGGGCTTTTACTGAAGCCATTCCAAACTGGTATAATGACAAAGCCCTGTGCAAGTGTAGCAGTGAGCCCATCTTGTATCGCTAATTTTGTTGGTGTCTGTTGACCTTTTTCATGTGCATTACCCGGAACCCTTTCATTGATCCAATGTGTGCTCATTGTGATATTACCATGGCCGGTTTCATCTGTCATTGGGTGCGTTCGATGTTGCTGGGAACCTTTTAATTGAAACTGAAAAGTAGATACATTCACATCACCGAG
Source organism: Pollicipes pollicipes (assembly GCF_011947565.3). Taxonomy (NCBI): domain Eukaryota; kingdom Metazoa; phylum Arthropoda; class Thecostraca; order Pollicipedomorpha; family Pollicipedidae; genus Pollicipes; species Pollicipes pollicipes. The sequence goes on along the minus strand of NW_023596136.1, from coordinate 17,459,912 downwards.
CTTCATCAAGAGCCGATCACATCACCGAGCTTCATCAAGAGCCTATCACATCACCGAGCTCGTCAAGAGCCGGTCACATCACTGAGCTCGTCAAAAGCCGGTCACGTCACTAAGCTCCTCAGGGGCCGCCAATAGCTCGGTTTCGAGATGGTCTCTCTCTGCGTTGTTTCCGCATCCATCACACAATGAGCGCAACAACAGTCACGAACTAGCCGGGACCCAGTTAAACGCCGATTTTGGGTGTCCCTGAGGCATGCTTCGGCCATAGCGAGTGATAACGGCGTACAGACGAGCGCACCCAATTACCCAGCACTGGAGGGCATCACAAATATTTCCGCGCGGTGCTGCAGCGACATGGAGCCGCCCACATGGTCACGGGATGCTGCGAAAATCTCAACAAGTTTAAACGTAGAACCAATCGTCCATTACAAAAGCCTAGATGGTCAACGTGCACCGAGTCCGCAACAATGGTAACTGGTGAGCTTGCTGTCCGTAATTACACTATGCTCCCTTTCGACGGTTTGCACCGGCCGCTGAAAACCTTGACTTCCTTTAATGTTTCGATGAGTGGTAAATGCATATGCACAACAGGTTCCGAAGTTGTAATCGGAAAGACACTTGTTGAAAATCGCTCAAATTCGGTAAAAATACATTGAGTTGGATCCAGCTTTGCGAAGCCAGCTAAATCCACGCCAGGTTTTGTGCAAGCAGCTTTCTTTGTTCACATAATTAATGACGATTCTGTTTCTTACGGTACATGACAACAATGGAAAGCGCAACATTTCATGGCACATTTGTCAGGGAAGGGCTATGCAGCGGACAACATTTCAGCGTCCGTGGTCCCGATCTCCGCTGCCTCTGAATATCAACAAAAAAAAATGCAACTGACCCACGTCAGGGCAACGGTATGTGTTTTCCCCACCACGCCCGCTTGCGAGCTCGTCAACTGCCAGCGCGTCAGTGCGCGATCACCAGGAAGGGGAGGGTCCTGTCCCGGAGAGTGCTGGGAACACTTCAAAGCATTTGTAAAACCGGCTTCCATCAAAGTTAGTTGTTAAGGTTATGGCTTCACGGCATGCTTACCTTACAGATCTCATAAGCTTTACGTGTTAAATGCACGTAAATGCGTGATTTACTGATGATGATGACTTGGGCTTTGGGGCGCACCGACTACGTTGGTCATGTGGCGCCCATATCCTTTTTTTATCCAACAGATGCATGAAAAAAGCGGGGAGATAAGGCTACGTCCGATATATGACATGGAGTTGTATGCCTTCAAGATAACTAAAAATGTTGCCGCCATTTACTAAACTCGAGTCGTCTCCCAACATCGCATAGAGTGTTTGGCGCACAGAACCCGATCCAAAATTGCGCATGCGTTCCGATGCGAGGTGGGCACAATATACTAGGACATGTCGCACGGTGTAATGATCCCCACAGCGAGGACATCGTCGCTGGTCTTCCCCACATAACAGGCATTGGTGAGTTGCGTATGTGTGTCCTATTCTCAGGCGGCATAGCGTCACTTCATACCGCCTCCCCTTACGACAGCTGGACGCCCGTGGTCCCAACCGGGGCTTTATCTCTTTCATTTTGCTGGCAACACGCGCATCCCAGTTCGCTTGCCACCGCTTCAACATGAATGCAGATGCTACTGCACATAGGCCGCTAGCTGGGGCTGTCATAGTAGGGATGCGAGTTGCGTGTGTGGCACGCCTTGCTGCGGCACCAGCTACTTCGTTGCCCGATATGTCAACGTGGCTCGGTATCCAGCAGAACACCACCTGCTTCCCGGATTGGGGCATGTTCTGAACGATGGGATGTGATGAATCCAAATCATGCAGTGTCATAAGGCTACTAAGAGAGTCCGATAAAACTAGGTGTTGATCATCACTGTCAACTTCTATGAAACGGAGTGCTTTGATAACGGCTATTAGCTCGGATGTGAAGAGCGATGCGTGACCAGGCAAAGCAAATGACCGTGTGACAGGACCCTGTACGAAAGCACACCCAACACTGGCATTTACTTTCAAACCGTCCGTGTAGGTCTTCTTGTGATCCGGGCACGACGCGATCAACTCCAAAGACCTCAGCCGAAATTCATCTGGGGACATCCACCTCTTCGCGAAATGGTAAAGCGAGGCATCTACGGCCAGTGGTTAGAGCTTCCAAGGAGGGGTCTCGGGAATTTACCGACGGATAACATGCCGTGTGCGAGTACCACATTCCTGTAAAAGTATAAACATCCTCACACAGAAAGGTGCGATTCGATGTACTCTCCCAGTCAAAAACATACGCATCGTTCTGCGCGAGAAGACTCACTTGCATGTTGGGTGATCGGGGAACTGTGCCAACTTACAGGCGTATTTCATGCCCAGTATCTTTCTCGTAGTGGACAAAGGGGCTCGTGGGCCTCAACAAGGAGGCTCGCCGTCAGAGAGGTCCTGAATGCACCTGTCGTGATGCGTAAGGCAGTGTGGTGTATCGTGTTCAAAGAGTGCTTTAACGACTCACAAGCGCCGTCATAAACAAAAGAAGCACAGTCGAGCTTGGATCTGATAAGAGGGCGATAGAAGAGCAAGAGCGTTTTCCTGTCCGCACCGTATGACGTGCGTGCGATGCATTTCAGGACATTCAGGACAATTTACTGAGAGATGAACAAGTCATTCTATTGGGCGAGGGGAGATTTAACTGATGTGACTCGACAAGCCGTCTCCATTAGTTGGTTTCAAGTGAGACATTTACCTCTCCATAACTAGCCCAGCAGAACTTCCGTAGAGAACTGAGTTACTATGACAGCACGCCGCGGATTTTCCCACCTCGTAATTAGTCGGTCTGATTTCCATACGACGGTCAAGAGCGAGTCGAGTTCATGATTACGAGGTCATGTGATAGCCTCGATGACGTAAGATTTCCTGCAAGTTGCACACAGAATGCAAGTTGCCACGTCCGCTGTATTTGGTAATTTCCAGCAGATAATTCGTGCAGGCGCCATAATGCAATATTTTTCAACCGGATGGCTACTGAAAAAATCGGCATATAATACAAATGTGCGCTTGAATAACAAACAATCGAAGCGTCTGCACCGCTTTGCTTCCAAGTACATGATCGAAAAATATTTGACGGCAACTGAATTTTCATCTGATAATTGTGAGCCTAGTTACTTTTCATCGTCAAACTGCAATTTACCTGTAGACGGGTATTGTGAAGACGAGAGTAGTTTCAAATTTCAATGTGCCACGAAACAATGTAAAAGCAGTTCTTTTCGTTCCGGTGTAGTTCAAATGACGTTTTTTAGGATAAACAAAATGTATGTGAGCTTAAGTCAATGATCTGTGCCCACGTTATAGAAACCTGGCCAAAAAATGAATATATTGTACAGCTTCTTCTAGGAAGCTGGCATCAAGAAGCTAAGAAAGCAAATGCATTGACTTTTTACCTCCTTTCTGTAGCGTAGGACCGATTGCATACACAAACTCGCATGACTATTTCTTTATTTAAAGAACGCACCATGTAAATTTACTACGGGAGCAATTCAGGCTACACCACAAAAAAGCCATGGGCATAATTTTTTAAACCATCCGTGAACAACTGCTGAACACTTCAAAATATCGTGCCGTGAGCATATTTACTTTTGCCGTCGCTGATCCAGTCTGCTCAAGAAAACACGGTTTTGTCTCCACAAAATTTGAATTTTGTTGCATTCATTGACACATCTTTAACGTAGTCCACGAAATATATCTATTTTCATGTATTTTAGCTTTGCTGGCAATACCGGTCCGTCAAAGTGGAGATCGTCAAAAAATATCTTACGGCGTTAACATATATAGAGAAGAGTTGAATCTATGGGCGATGACTGGCCATGCCCACATATGGACCGTGAAACCAAAAACTACACAGCATTGAGCTACCTTGATTTTTCTTTTGTTTTTGCCTCGACACTTTTGCCCCGGCATCGTGTGTTCTCAGATTCATTGATAATACCGATAATATATAAAAGAAACATTTACGCTTTTATGAAGAGAAAGGGGGACGAAGAGAGACTAGGGCGGGAGAGACTTCGAGAGACGGCAGGCATGAAGCATGACGTGCCTAATGTCAAAAACAAGATCTTTCCGAGTTTCTACGAGAACCAAAGGGCGTGCGCATAGATGGGATGCTTTACTGTAGCTGTGTCGTGATTTTATGTCAGGAATGTATTTCATTGATTGGGTGAATCTTAATAGGTATATTCTGAACGCATGCCCATCAAAATTGGTTTTCGTACATCATTGAAGCTAACTGAATCTGGCTCCGACGTTCCTAGTGTGCCTAGTTTGCATAGTTAGTCCTGGGACGCAGCCTAGTTTGGCTGCGCCCCAGACCTCTCCCATCTTGGAAGTTGTTCGCACCTCTGTCTCTCAGCCCTCGCCTCGCCCAGCCCGGGTGACCGTCTCCCAGCCATCTTCACACGCCCAGTCCCACCGCCGCCGCAGAGACGGCAGCTAAGACTACGGCCTGGAACAAGAGGAGCCGGATCGGCAGGCACTGGCCTCTCGTCATTGCGCTCTTCTAGCGATGCCCAACATGGAGCGCACGATGGTGGAGCGGGCAGAGGTCGACCAAACAGAGCACTTCACGGCTAGAATTCCAGTAAAATATGTGGCACCTGTGATGCACTTGTTAACATATCGTAAACGACTGACGAACTATTTCCAGGCTTCGCCCGCGCACTGCAACTCACATTGACTTCGGTGCCGTAAAACGTTTGCATAAATTCACCGCCATAAGTATTTATATTTTACCTAGGGTGCAATCAGACTTGTAAAAACTGTTCCCACATTCAGAACGTAACAAAAAAGCTCGCGTGAATTTGTATGTGTAATCGGCTCACGTCAATCGGTATCGGCTCATCGGTCAATCGGCTCATCGGCCTAATCGGCCGATGAGCCTAGACAGTTTACTCTACCTCCTTGTCACACTGGCCACACCGTCAGCATGGCAATTGATTAAGCGTAGAGGCGCTCTCGTTTTCATGCTCTGCCATCAGAAGTCCCATAAGATGTGGCACAAGTATCGTCAGCCGCACTCTGTTCTAGATATATCTGTTCAGCATTCCGTTGTACATGTGAAGGGGGGTTCGGCGATTACGCAATGTAAAGTGTCACGCAGCAAACTGATTATTCACTCAAATACAGATGATCCTTCCGTTTGGTTTGACAGGCAATAAATAGAAATAGCTGGCAACATGGTTTGAAATCCTGGTGCGCATTCATTAGGGGGACACTAACATAACTCATCTTGTTAAAATGCGGCGTGACAGTTTCAGCCCTCCGTTTATCTGCGTTAGCTGTCTGCCGTCGTGACAGTTACGAATCAAACACAATAGTCCTGTCAGCTGGCTGCATCTGTACAGATTCTTCAAGCCTGCAGCCACTTCTCTGGATGACACCCTCATTGTCTGCTTGCTAACGCGAGTCAGGCAGGGGTGACGTCCAGCACCAATACATGGTGGCAGCTCTTTGCACTGCATCGAACCAGATGTCCAATTCAGAGTGCTCGGAATTCAAGCACAATGCCTCCTGCTCCCCAATCGGATAAGCTCGTGCCCCCGCATGACACCGCTCCAAAGAAACTATACTACCATTTTTTTCGCAGCACAAAGCCCAATCATCACTGTGGATTTCATTGTTTATTTTCAGCCTGAAAGATGTAGCAGTTCAACAGCACCGGCTCACGGGTTGCTACAGAGTGGGTTTGTGATCGACCGCACACGCTCACACATGCCTCGCCGGACAAACGCGCGGATTAATCAGCACTGAGATGAGACTAATGCTGTTGATATTACTAGCGTGTGATGCATAAGGGCAGCACCAACATAATGCGGCCATAACCAGATGTTGCTTATCGAGGAGACAGGCATCGCGGCGTACTGTTGTTTAGCATTAGCAGCGGCACTTCCCAAGCGTCTCTAAAACCATAATAACACGTAATAGAGGAGAGAAGAATCCGAGGCCACATGCAGATTAAGAGCAAACATTGCTAGCATCCAAAGATGGGAGGGAATGCAATGATCACAGGGTGCTCCATACTTCCAGTGACAGAACAAATATGTAGTTTCAGGCACAAATCGTTGTGCAAAGCGGTGTAAGCATTTTCCTTCATCTAGATTTTGGCCCCTAAAAAGGTGAGGGATGGCACGACGGCTTACTTATTGAAACCACAACGGCTGCACTCCATGGCCTGCATTCTCCATGTTTTGCGAGGGGGCCCGCTGGAGCAAGTACTACAAAGATAGTCCCGTCCAACCAAAGGCAAACCTGCATTCCAAAACTAGATTCCGAGCGGGCTCGGCGAGGGTGCAATAAGGGGCGAGCGGATCCCCTGAGGTATCGAAAACAAAGCCTCCAATGGGGCTCGAATGCCTCAACGATAGCTGTTAAGTGCATTTACAATGAACATTATGGATACAGATAAGACAGCACTAATAGCTTTAGGACATCGAATCTTACATTTAGAAGGAAGGCAAGAAATAAATTTCACTCGGGCAAAGGCATGTGTTTTAGATTCATGACAAGTGCGGATTAGACTTTTGGAAGTCACTCGCAACCATTATTTCACGACAGACATTCTCGCGCGCACGGCGGCCACCGCCCGGTGTTACTTGCAGTGGCCAACGCCGTTCGGTTCTACGAACACTGCAGCCCCGGCCATCGTTGTCCTGGCCACCAAGATTACGGGCGCCCATGAACGTTCTCAGATCAACGTTGAATGGCCTCGTTCATTTTTGAACTTTTTTCGCCCCACTCTATTTAAGTCTTACGAGACCCCTTCCTTTTGGAGGGCAAGTGTCCCTATTGAGCAGAGCACTAGGGACATATTATTGTCCCCAGCCAAGGCCTGAAAGGCCATTCCGTCCCACTGCGGGGTGCATTCCGGCTGTCATTCTGGCGACACGACGGGGGCGGGATCCTCCGGTCGATTTGGAGGCCCTGAGAGGGACACATCATTTCGCATTCGTCCCCTCCCGACATGGGGGTCTTCTGACCCGCGCATTTGGCCCCGGATCGACGCAGATTGCCTTATTACGAAACAAGACCGCAGGTGATCCAATAATTGGCACACAGACTCCAGTTCTGCTCAACGGGCGGGTACTGGAAATGGGTTTGAGGTCCGCCGCCGTTGGGTACTGGGGACCATGACACAGCGTGCTTCTTAGTATTGTGGCACGGCAGACGCACGAGGGCAGGCGGTTCTGGGCAGATGCGGTTCGATACGAAAACGCCCTCTGTGTGACGGTCAGTCGGTTCTGCGCAGGTGTAGATAACCTCCGTCCGAGGCGCACGTTTCGCGGGTAGACACAGCGGCGCGTACGGCAAAAAGCGTGCGGACATTGTGAGACGCGCCTAACTCCTTCAGCGCGCCTAGCTCCTAACTCCTTCAGCGCCCTGAGCACTGTTATCACGTCGAGACGCGCCACCATGACCTCGATCGACCTCGATCCTCGACCATCCAAGGCAATTTAGAGCAGGAGTTATATAATGGTGCTTTATGGAACCCGTAATTGGTCTTGCAGCAAAGTTGACTGGTTTTGAAATTTAGTGAAGTCGACTCTTATTCGCCCTATCCCACACGCACAGGCAGCACGTGATGAAAGGAATGCGTACGCTTGGATAATGAGTTTGAGAAGATCTGAAGTAAAGTAACGATGGAACTTGTACAAAGAAACAAGGATGCCACTGCATTTTTTTTCACAACGCTCGAGACATGGGTGCCCCACTTCAGACCGACATCAGCTATGACGCCGATAATTTTGCTGCTACTTGAGGTATGCACAGTCGCATCGTTTACTCCAAAGTGGAAGCCAAATGACTTATCAAAATTTGGTGTCGACCTAACCAGCATAAAAGCAGTTTTGCTTCGTTCATTTGGAGAGAACTGGCACTGAACCAGTTCTGAAGCTCACGTATGTTGAGATCCAGCTTGGTTTTGAAGCCGGCGAGACCCGGTCCGTCAGGGGGCGAGTAAACCACGTGCATGGTGTCGTCAGCGTAGGAGATAGGCGGCCATCTCTGATGGGTTAAGTATCCATATAGATCGTTGGCAAACAAAATGAACGACATCGGGCCGATGATCGAGTCCTGGGGAGCACCGCATGATATGGGACAGGTGAGCCATCCCCCACGCACCACCTGCCCATAGCCATTCGTATGGCTTCTTAACTATCTCACATCAGTAACGCCATGCCATGGCAGTTTGGTGAGGATGTTGTGGTCGACGTGATCAAACGCCTTTGACAAATCGATCGCCGTTACCGACGACAAAGACGGTCGTCGGTGTTGGTCACCAGGCGTTCGACCGCGGCGAGTATGGCGTCCTGGGTCGAGTGGTACGGCCTATGGACATACTGGGATGGATGCAGCAGCGCTGTCGCGTTCAAATACTCCGTTAGCTGTGTGCAAGGCTACCTTTTCAAGGATCTAAGAGAGCACACTAAGAGGAGATATGGGCCTGTTATTGGACGGTACAGCCGGATCAACCGGAAGTGCTTCAACACACGCCGCCTCCCAGTTATCTAAGACCATTTTGGTCACGAGACAAGTTGATGAGTTTTAAAAGATGAGAACCGGCGACTGAAAAACATTCCCGCACAGCCTGGAGTGGGACCTCATTCAGGCCCACCGCCTGCCATGTACTCATACCCTGCGCACACCTTGTTAGCTCCGGTAGCGTCACAGCTCGGAACGGGAAGTCAGCGGCACAGACGGTGGGTGGTCTGAGGTTCTTAGAGCCGGCGTTCACTGCGCTCCGCAGGTTGGCCGTGATGCGGAGCCCCACGGCGGCAAAGTGGCCGTTGAATTTGTCCGCCGTCATCTCGGCCTCCCCGGGGTCTGCTGTAGACGCGCCTCGGCCGGCGTCGAAGCCGCCATGGCGAACCTCTGGAAGATAGGTCAGAAGCCGTTCCGGCCACCGCGTGCCATCTCGCCGCAAAGAAACCCGCGCTTTTCTGCAATAAGGTGCCTCTTAGCCTATCTGCGAAGTCGCCTAAAGTCAGACTTGCTCTCCGGTGAGCGCAAACACAGCCAGTTGTCGCGCGCTCTGCCTCGCTCGGACGTGAGCTCTGGCAGGGCCGGGTCATCGGTCTGCCAGCTGTCGCGCTCCCTCGCTCGGACGTGAGCTCTGGCAGGGCCGGGTCGTCGGTCAGCCAGGTGTCGCGCTCCCTCGCTCGGACGTGAGCTCTGGCAGGGCCGGGTCATCGGTCTGCCAGGTGTCGCGCTCCCTCGCTCGGACGTGAGCTCTGGCAGGGCCGGGTCATCGGTCTGCCAGGTGTCGCGCTCTGCCTCGCTCGGACGTGAGCTCTCGCAGGGCCGGGTCATCGGTCTGCCAGTTGTCGCGCTCTGCCTCGCTCGGACGTGAGCTCTGGCAGGGCCGGGTCATCGGTCTGCCAGGTGTCGCGCTCTGCCTCGCTCGGACGTGAGCTCTCGCAGGGCCGGGTCATCGGTCTGCCAGGTGTCGCGCTCTGCCTCGCTCGGACGTGAGCTCTCGCAGGGCCGGGTCATCGGTCTGCCAGGTGTCGCGCTCTGCCTCGCTCGGACGTGAGCTCTGGCAGGGCCGGGTCGTCGGTCAGCCAGGTGTCGCGCTCTGCCTCGCTCGGACGTGAGCTCTGGCAGGGCCGGGTCGTCGGTCAGCCAGGTGTCGCGCTCTGCCTCGCTCGGACCTGAGCTCTGGCAGGGCCGGGTCATCGGTCTGCCAGGAACAGTGTGGTCTGGAGACGCGCACTCTTCTAAATGGGTAGTGCTGGTTCACCGCAGCGTTCTACCCAGTCATGAAATGCCGCAGACACGAGTTGACGTCGGTGGCGCCATCCACCTGGCTCCATCCGGGCAGATGACAGAAGATCGAGACAGATGGCGCTCAAGTCTGAGCGTTTTCCAGCTGCGCAGAGTACGTCCTTGTGGGTTCCACCGGACACGACCCAGATGTGTGCTCGTGACGACAGGCTGATGATCGCTGACGTCAGCCAAGCTGTTGACCTCAGGTGTAAGGTCACGCTGCTTGATGACGATGTGATCCAGCGCTGATAGAGTAGGATGAAGGTGAGTTGGACTGTACACCAGCTGCGCCATGTTTAGTTTGCTGATGATGTCAGAGCAGTGGCGTATGTGGTGCAAGCTGGTGTCCAACGTGTTGGAATTCACGTCGCCGAGAAGAAAAGCGGGCCTGCCAGTGCCAACGCACCCTCGGAGCTGAACGCTCCAGGCTGAGCGTCGCCTGGCTGACGGGTGAGCGGTGGATGACGCCCACCGGAGCCGGCCGACTGGCTCGCCATGTAGCTGAAATGTACAGGGTTTCCGGAGATCTGTCCGCCGGCAAGGTGAGTTGCTTGAGTTGTATTTCAGCATGGTGCAAGATGGCAACGCTACCCGGGCCGAATGTCGCGGTCGAGTCTGAGGATACTATAGCCAGAAAACACCAGACGCGCGTACTAGGACCTGGCATGTAAGCCACATCTCCGACAGGCAGAGTATTTAGAGTTTTTGGTCGAGCGAGCGGACGTTCAGGTGTCCTATCCTGAGCTGGGCGCCAGGCACCACAGTGGGTCGAATGACCTCACGCCTCCTCTGCCCACCGGTGGTGCCACG
>NW_023596136.1:17213180-17448290 GCF_011947565.3 Pollicipes pollicipes | reverse complement strand
CCACGGTAGTTCGATCGTTCAGGTACGTCCTGACTGGTCCCGGTATTTCCATATTATAGGAGTGTCCACGCCATTGACGGAGACCTAATTCTTAACCATTTCTATTGGGGTTTTATTTCTTACCGACTGATGATTGAATTGGCGGCCATGGCGATTACGCCGATGAATCCGTTATTGTCATTGTCGAATATAATTTTACACGCCGCCGACGTCGTACATCTTATTTCCATTGTTTGTTGAATTTGTGATGATTATTATACCTGTACGTTGCGTTTTAACATATTCTTAAAGATAGGATATTCTGTATTCCCTTGCAACAGACAAAGTAAAAACTCTGTTTTAGTCCTCAGCCATCAGCTGATCTCATCAAATACCCGGCTAACCGTGTATAAGCTAGGAATAAAGCTCATGCTTGATTTTGATGGTATTTAGCAGCCAATTTAAGTGCATGATGCCATGTTTTCTTCGAAATACTTAGCCTTAAAATGACAGAATCCACAATGATCCGACGAAGGTGAACAAGCTCCATGTATTTGCATACAAAGCATACCTAATTTTCTAGGGCTGTGCGCAGTAAACTGAGTTCCTGTATACGAGCTGCACACATAAGAATATTAAAACTTAATGGCCGGAGTAGGGGGATTTTTGCTGGATACAGTCCTGAAGTCTAAGGAGCTCACAAAGTAAGAGGACTTCTCCAGTTGTCTAGCATTTTCGAAATGTACATGTGTGGAGATTTAGTTACCGTAATGTTTACAGCTTGCGATCACTCCGATATGGTGGCGAGTTTGTTCTGGCCGGTGCTTTTGACCGAATCGCACAGAGCGTTTAATAATGAAATATATTATATATATATATATATATATATATATATATATATATATATATATATATATATATATATATATATATATATATATATATATAACATGCTTTTATGACGACAGGCACACGAAGCTCGCAGAACTTGCAAGGTATATGACTGGTGACTGATTCTTCTCTATATCTGGCTCTTCATTTCGTTTCGGCACCGCAAACACTTTAAATCAGAGCATAAAAGACGAGAATGCAAACCAATAAAAAGCTTTTCACTGGACAGCACTCTCCGTTGTTTTAACTTGGCAACAATAAACAGTAATTTAGCTGTACAGAAGATATCATTAGCATCACACACTGCGAATAGCGCAATCAACAAAAAAATAACAACACTGCATGCCAACCACCCAATACCCGCGCCATTCATCAGTGTCTTGTTCCTTGTCTAAGTGATATACTTGTGATGCTGCTCCAAAGAGATAATTCAGTAGTATGATCCATTTCGTTGTTTAGAAGTCATTGTTGTGTGTGGATGACAAAATTGTTAAAAATGTTTTGTGTAAGCGCTCGGCACGCGAGGAGATTATTGTGGTTGGGCTGTACGTGATCCCTTGGTGCCCCCTCCATAAGGTGCTCTGTAAGACGTCGGAACAAAAATGCTGTAGTTACACCACTGAAGCATACGGAACCTTGCAGCAACACCTGGCAGCGGTCAACAGACGGACGGAAATGACCACGCATCGAGATCGATACTTTCCAACGCTTTATGAAGTCAATGGGTATGCATGTAAAAGGGGTTCCCTTGCCGGATGTTTCACTAGCGCGATTTTTAGGTTGGTATTCGGGACGGATTACGGGAGGGCGCAATGATGCAATCTCTCTTGCTCATAATGCTGCAGCTGCTGAACCCGTGCAGAGAATCAACTGGGCAGGCAACTAAATTGCATTGGTAAAACGTTCTGGTCAGCAGTTTAAGGCATTACGTCCCATCCTGGGGTCCCCAGCGGCTTTTAGTCTAGTGATAGTCCCCAGGATCGTACGGAGACACTTAGAAGGATGCATCACAGCCGGTCCCCTCCTCGATGCGGCTGGCCCTCTAACTGGAACCTCCAGCAACGGATCGGCGCAGGGGCCTTCGCTGATGCAAACGGACTCTTTACTGGTACAGTAAGCCCAATAATTGGCATCGAGACACTAATTCGCCTCATTGGTCCCTGGTTGAAATGGTGCAGAGGATCGCTCGCCCGGTTCTGGTGTCCCTGGCTGGCATAGGCCTCTCCACTGTCGCATTGTACATGAGAATCCCCTTTTGCCACTTCTCATGAATACTTCCATTGTTAGGAGGGTCCAGACCAACACAATAGGCTCTTTGACACACGGGGGCCCATCATCATCCCTATTCAGCAAATGTGCTCCTGGTTGGGGCTCATTGCCGACACATGGTCTCTTGCTAGGGACTGTGGTCACTGACCAGCACTGTGGGTTCTTTATTGTTTCAGGTGTCCCGACGAATGTAGGATGCCTTCTAATTGGCATTTAGAGATCCTGGCCTCGTCTCCGCTCGATAAATAACAGCTAGGCCCCAAAATAGTACGGAACGGACTGCTCGATATGGCTATTCTCAGCCAGTTGCTTCAGATAGACACAGTCGCAGGGGTCTCCGATCAGTGCAAGAGCCTCTCTTACATTTTAGGGTCCGGCCTTCAGGCTGTGATCCCTCCATACGACCCCTGGCCTGCCCTTCGGACCCTTTAATCGGGCCCTTGATCTTCTGCCCCAAGGGACCAAAAAAAGGACCTTCGGAACCCATGGGACCGTTGGAGCCTAAGGGGAAGGTGGTGGAGTCGTGCTTTATTCGGTTCCCCGCGAAAACAAAGCTTTAGGGGCCATTTTGAGTGCCCCTGGAATCCTACATGGCCTTAAAATGAATGATTGGCCCGATTGTGGTTTTCCAATTTAACTTGAGGGCTCATAAATGTTATGACGCCCCGCAATTAAGGTTTTTGCTGCCTTTCCACTGAAGGAGCCGAAGCAGGATTTCAACACTGTAAGGCCCTTGTCGCCCTATGAGGCCCAATTGTGGTGCCCTTGTATTTCGGTGCCCCTCGAAAGGGAAGTTTTGGACTACCTTCAGTTGTTCTTTCCATTGCCCACTTGCATTTGGTGTCTCAAGGAAATAAATGCAATGGTGGTCCGAAAGACAGGTGCCGCTTGGCCGAATGGGTCGATGCAGGATTTCGTTAATGGAGAGGCACGGGCATTGTGATGACGCGTCGTAAAGCCCCAATGACAACGGAGGCTGTTGGTGCCTGTTTCTTTGAACAGGGTGCCCATTCTCTGAACGGTCCGGTTCGGAATTTTTCCAAACTAAAAGGCACACCGATTGTAATGCCGCTGGATTTTGGTGCTCTTTTAAATTATGGTTATTGACTTTGTAAATGGCCCGATTTGATTTAGTACCCCTTGTCCATGGGTCCGATCCACGATTTTGTCAGGGTGGAAAGCTCAATAGTTATACCCCTGGAATTAATGTCTTTTTCAGAATAAAGGGATAGCGCCCTTTCTGGAACTCTCTGAAATTGGGTGCTTCTTGAAAATGAAGGTTATGTTGCGCCGAAATGAAGGATTTAGTGCTCCTTCACCGCATGGGCCGACGCAGTGTTTCGTCGAGGCCATGACACGAACGTCGTGGTGCACCCTGCAGTTTGGTGTCTCGTAAAAATATAGGCTATGTGTATTCGAAATGAAGGCATTGATGCCCTTTGCGATGAGATTTGGTGCCCCTTCAGGGCGTCCAAACCTCCTTGGGCCCAAGGGGGAGAGGAATGCTCCCATGGCCCCTCCCCTCTGGACCCGCCCCTGCTTTGTGGTGCCTCAGGAAGTGTATGCCTTTGGAAAATAAAAGCTAAGATAACAAGTAGTGAATTTTGTTGGTGCTGTCGCCGTGGAACAGGCAGATCGGGAATTTTGCACGGGTAAAAGGCATAGATATTGTGATGTCCATGGATTTTTCAACGCTGTTTAAAACCAAAGCTTTGGGAAGTTTGAATTGTCCATTTAGATAGAGGGGCTCTTTAAAATAAAGGTTATGGTGCCGCGAAATGAAAGTTACGGTGCTCCAAACTGAGCATTTCTGTGACCCCTAGCCCAAGGGGACTAGCTGGCGCCTGCTTCGCACGAGACATGTGGACTGGGCCATGCTGCCTCAAAACTCTCCCCACGCAGGCTTTAAGCGCATGTTTCCTTCAAGCCAACAGGTACCGACCAGCAGTTCAAGTACGCACGCGAACAGGTACGCACGCTGTGTTGCTACATACGCCCGCTGCTAAACGCCTATTGCATACTGCATCGCTCATCCCGTTTCAAGAGCATTTGCAATAAGCACCATTCAAAATGCTCTCTGCCGCTCCTGCCCCGAGCATACGGTGTTCCCACCTCCATTACCAAGGACGTAGCGAAACAATGAAACGAACTGTGCATATCAAAAACTATAGTTATCATATTCATAATGCATATATATATATATATATATATATTAATATATATATATATCGTGGTTGTTTTCCTCTTGGCCTTATGCGAAGTCTGGTTCACCGACTTCTGACTTACGCGGTTACGGCCATCAGTTGCCTTGGTCGATCAGCTGATCGTTAACGCCATTTTCATTCGCGCCAGCCTGCCTGCTGTCAAGCGCGTGAAGTTCGGCGCGCGGATGAAAATGTTCTAATGGCATTCCTTATTGGTCGGACGGGGACGTTTCCCGCTTTGAGTTTCGCAAGCGCCGTAGTCGTCTTGCACTGGACCCCAGACAGATCGCGACTTGTCGCGTGGGAGTTGGTTTTCGGAGGCGGGCTCAATGTGAGATGAAACAAGGAGCAAGTAAATATGGAAGCAAGCAATCATTCTTGCCTCACATGATTGCAACTGTCTACAAAATAAAGATAATCTTTTCACGAGACATCATTACCGATATCGAATGCAGCAATAAGATAATGTGTAAGACAGCGAGAGTAGGTACTTACACATGTGTACGACGTAACACATGCAGAAGGGATATCACCACCAACCACATATTCCTAAGCATCACATGATATGAATTCACACATTCGCAGTATAATTCTGGTGGCATATCTCCCGTTATATAACTCCGTTCACAACTAGGCATGATATCACGGAGACTAGAGAAAACGTGAGAAGAAACACAAATGCACGGTATGATGTCATCTCACCCGAGACATGAATCAGAGAAAACCTGCCTCCGCCTGAAATGACGGAAAATTAAATTAAATGGCAGAAGCTGCCCCCACCCTACTGCCTACCGGCCACGTGTCCGCTAAATACCGGCAATAACATGATGCTCTGACATTTGTCTCGGTGTTGCTATAAGCGATCGGCTGCTTGTCGCCTAATGCCTACACTATTGCATCTTCCGTTTCAAGAGCATTTGTAGCATGTCACACACTGGGCCTGCTGTAAGCGCACTGTGTGCCCCTACATCCATTATCAAAGACTTAGCGAAAGGATGGAAGGAGCTGAACATATCGAAAACCATGATGGTCATATTCAAATTACGTACTCGTATCTTTGTCATATTTCCTTCGGGCTTATGCGTTCACTGCAGTTCTTACGCGATAACAGCGATCGGTTGCCTTGGTCGACCATCTTATCGTTCGCGCCAACCTGCCTGTCGCCAAACGCGTGCGAACAGTCTGGCGCGTCAATGAAGATGTTCTCGTTGTTCGGACGGGAAAAGTTTCGCGAGCATCGGAACATTTCGGCGCCAGCCCATGGAGAGAGCACAGCTTGTTACGAGAGACTTGGTCTTTTGGGACGGGCTCAGCGTGAGGTCAAGCTAGGAGCAAACAGTTATGGAAGGAAGCAATCATTGTTTGTTCCTGTTTTGCCCGCAAAATGAGGAATACTATTTCACAAAAATCGTTGCCGATACCCAACGCAACAATAAAATGACGTTAAACCCTCACCATGATAGGCGGTGATTATGGCACGTGTTTTGATACCAAAACGTGTTCCTAGATATTCTGGTTTCGGAGCAGCGGCAGCTTGTGATGAACACTCGACGACGATCTATGGCTGGCTCAGGCGGCGGGCGACAAGAGAATTGCACTACAGAATGTACTCAGAATTGAAGAAGACACGCCAATTTAAGGTTTGTATCATTGCAAGGCGTAAACAAGGCCTCGTAAACATAAAGAAAAGCTACAAAGTGCGGTTTTCTGTAAAATTCGACCTTTGATCTGTCAACAGCATAAAAACTATTACCAATCGTGAGATCGTAATCAGAACAATATGCTGCTGTTCTCTGGAAGCTCTATCTTTAGAAGCTTGGAAACGCTAGGGG
Source organism: Pollicipes pollicipes (assembly GCF_011947565.3). Taxonomy (NCBI): domain Eukaryota; kingdom Metazoa; phylum Arthropoda; class Thecostraca; order Pollicipedomorpha; family Pollicipedidae; genus Pollicipes; species Pollicipes pollicipes. The sequence goes on along the minus strand of NW_023596136.1, from coordinate 17,442,115 downwards.
AGGGCCGCATCAACCCACTCTCCCCCCATCAGTCCGAGTTATGCAAAACGGCGAACCAGGGCGGTGGTTAAGACATACAGCGAGCATAGGTACTTAAACATACGTACAACGCACGTGCAGAAGGGATATTACTATCAGCCACATATTTGCTGAGCGTAACATTACGTAAATCCACACCTTTGCACTCCGATCTGGGGGTGCCAAAGCTCTTCCGTTATGTCACTCTGGTCATAATTCGGCCAGATATTCCGGAGGCTGCACAATCTTCACAAGAAACAGAAAATTTCACCATATGCTGTCATTTACACCGAAAGAGTCATCTGAATAACTTGTCACCGTCAATCACGAAACATATGTGATGCATGTGAGCATTGGGCGTGGCGGTTTTTGAGACATAAGTATTTTTGAACGTGTATTCGCATTGCCCTGCCATAAGATTGTCGTTAGTGAACGGGTACACGCACTGAAGCTAATTTTAGATAACAAATCCGATCGACTTAGCCTATAATGCGATAGCCTATAAATCGACTTAGCCTATAGCCTATAATACTATTACTACACATGATACATTGCTCCTCTCTCTGACGCCGAAGGCCCTCTGACCGGGATGGTTGACCCTGGATCAACGCGGGGCCACTCACTGTTTCAAAAAGGTCCCAAGAGCAGAGAAATAATGAATAGCACAGGGATCCCAGTTCGACGCATTCGGGCCATGGAGAAAACGAGCAGAGGGGCCCTGTCCGGTGTAATTCCTGACTGATATGAGGCTCCTCCATTAAGGCGACCGTCAAGGAGGAGGGGGGGGGGGGGCGGCTCCGGTTCAGCACAAGTGAGATCCCGAGATGTCCGACACGTCCAGATGTCCGGTTCTTCGGGATGTGTACCGCGGCGAACCAAGTAAAACCGAGTCAGGGGCCTTGGTGTGTGACGCGAAGATGGCGGCGTGCCCGACTGAGCTGGCAGTGTTTCGACCGCGGACGGGCTACCCCACGGCCAGGCCTCGCGTGCGTGTAGTGGGGTTCGGTTCTCGGCCGAGGGACGGCGCGCGCGTGAATGCGTTCTTCATTTGGCGGCCGGGCTGCCTCGTCCGCCGGCCCGCTGCGGGCGTGGCTGCCGGCCGGACCGTCGAGCTGGGCAGCCTCTGGGCTGGCCTATGTGTCCGAGCTCCGCGTCCAGCCGATCGCACACTATTATTCCAACATATGTACAGTGATTGAGCGGAAGCATTGTCTGCAAATTTGGCGGGTGGCGGCTTGCTTGTCGGGGCGGGCTGTAATACCCATTGGGGCTTTACGTTTCACCGACTGCTATGGCTATTTCGAGATGGAACGCCTCTATTACGCATCCATCCCAGGAAAGAAAAGGCCAGAGATGAGCACCCTAGCCACTAACCACCATACCATCATCGCCCCTCTGCGGTGCGAACTCCACCCGTCTCGATAAACCCCGGACTGGCGTTGCTGGGCCCCAAATTCTATACTTAAAAGGTTCTGAAGCGTAAAAGGAAGAAAGCGTGTCAAAATCGATGAAGTGGATGGCGAATACAAGCTCACGATTCTCCCAATTCATTCAGATTATCTATCGCAAACCAGCTCAGTGACATACACTCGGCTCCGCTGTTCAGATGGTGAATCAACAGCGCCTTTAAGCGCGGCACGTGCGTGTGCTTTGCGTGGCGTTTGGCAGGCAATTGAATGCATTCACAGTCAACGTTTGCTTTTTTTACTTCCTATTTACTTGCAACCAGGAGTGCGGTTCCGTATTCAGTTGCAGGGGTAAGTTCACCGTAACTTGGGTTGCAGCCCGCAAATTTGTGAGAAAGTGAGCCAAATTTGGAAAGCAATCAATTCGTTGGCATATTATCGCGGTACTTCGTTGGATTTTCATCGTTAAGCCAACCAACTTATTTTGGTAAACCACGCCCGTTTAAAGCGTACTTAATTGAATAAACGAATTGTTTGTAGGCTGGATCATTAAACGTGTCTCACCAGGGGGAAGCATCCGAATTCAGCTGATAAGACAGCCCCCAGCCCCTGTCTTTGAGAGTAAAGGCATCTAGAATTCAGAATAAGTCCCGTTTGCAGGAGCGTGTGAAAAATCTGCAATTGGAGGAGGGAGGGGAATCAGTCAAATAAAATCACTGACGATGTAGGTTAGCGTGCCAGGGGCTGGAGATCTATATGCGCGCCTACCTGGAGCAGACATCAAATCAGTCTGCCTTATACATCAGTCATCAATTCCTTCAAAAAGTGAGAAGCATCACCGACACATACAATAAATAACGGAACCAAATACCGCGGAGAATCTCATCCATAGCCCACAATACCAAACAGCAGGCAACCCGCGTGCTTTCCACGATTACCACGCAGCTTCTGCCGAACAGCCAGCCACCTCCGATGCAACGAGCCGGGGATCAAAGTTTTGAATTATTTAATGTGCCTGCTGCCAAGAACGTGCTGACGCGGCAAAGTCTGTGTGCTCAAACAAAACGTTGTCCATATACATGCACAGTGGTTTAACTGGGCAACACTGAACGGCATGACGTCACTCGTCGACTGAGGTGGGCGAAATCCGTTCCGGTAGCCCTCTTTTGGGCAATATCCGAATCGTTAGGCGCAGGGCTACGAGGAAGTAGGACAGTATCTCAAACCGGGGATCTCACGCACGCTGGACTTCATGAACACTGGACTTTATGATTCTCTTCTGCCCGGTGGTTTTGGACGTTTTCTGGACCTTGTGAACGCTGTATGCTGCGGTTCTGGACTTAAACCACTGGACTTTATGAACTCTGGACGTTTCAATACGCATCCCAGAGGACTCTCCCCCTACCCCTGTGAGGAGACCCCATTTTTCCATGACGCCCTGGCACGGGAATAGAACCAATGTTTATGTACAAACGGACCGCGCTGACGCAGATCGGGCGTATCCCAGACCGTGACGTCACTACTGGCATATGCTGTCGGCGGTGGCCGATGCATTATAGCCTTTGTGGCGGATGTCTGGTACGTCATGGAGCATTGAAGCATACTAATTAACTTTTTAATATCGATTTCCTGGCACAGTTCCAATGTCTGCCTTTTCTCTCGCCGAACAGACCTCGAAAGCCGAAGTGTTGGTGATATGACTTTCAAATGCCTACATCTCTTTCAGTAACACGATGGCTCAATAAATGCTGAGTCACGTTGCAAGGGCACTGACAAACCTAAACAAGGACAGAAGCGTACAAACTTGCCCACCTGTAAAGACAGAGGCCGAGCGGGTCACGCAGGAAGCATCAGCGTTTTGTGACATTTGCATGAGCCTTGTGCCACTCTCCGGTTTTATTAGCATGCCTCGTTTCCATTTCTTCCATCATTTTCACACGTCGGATCCATTACTCCGGGTGACATCTACGCAATAAAATCGTCAAGAAACACAATCAATTTATTACTAAAACCGAGATAAATACCGGCGTCATAAGACCGAACGTATATGACAAACACCAAGGCCACTAGAAGCATCAAACAACATGTTGCATAATCAAAACCGCACGTACGACAATTTGGCCATGTCGCGTCGAGAAAGTAAAACCGTGTAGCCGTTGTCCGCAGTGACCAAGCCGGAGGCAGCCGCGCGCCGAGCACACCACTGCAGCAGGGGTGTGCTCAGCACGCGCCCACGGCCGGCGCGTCGACAACCCGTCGGCGGACACTGCCTCTCACCGGCTCTGCCCGATCACGAGTACAGCGAACAGCCCTACTGGCCAGCCACGCCTCATGTGAGCCGGGTGACACATGTGGGCTTCGGAGACCCAGCACGTGCGGAGCCGGCCCAGAGATTGTGACCTGCAACGCGACCAGCGCCTTGCTTTCGCAGACCCACCCGTGAGGGGAAGGGAGGGGAGACGGTCGCACGTAGAACACACGCAATACTCAGGGGTCGCATCGGGCGGCACCTGCCTCCCGAGCGTGCCGACCCGCTCACAACCCGCGTCCGCTCGCGGACCGCGCCGTCTGCTCGGCTCTCCGAGCCACAGCCGCTGCCGGCAGTCCACCAGGGAAGAAGTCACCTGTCCTACACACAACGGAAGCGGTCCGCCGGGCGGCACGCGGCGCGAGCCACACTTGTACTTGCATAACACGCGGCGACTGTGAGATCGAGCCCCGCCCGCCGGGCCCTGCGCCCCTTAGGAGGGGCCGGCGCCGGAAGTGCCGTCGTACTGGGCCTTGTTCTTCAGCAGGAAGGTGGCCAGAAACTCGATCGGGTCCGGTGGCCTGCGGGTCAGGAGACTGACGTAAGTGGACGGGTGCGACCAGACTGGTGGGCTGTGTCACATGCTATGCAAAGATGTGCCATTGTTCTGGCAGCTTGGCTGTTGTTTCCTCCAGGAACGGAGGTACTGACCCACGGAGTCTGGGCGGAATAATCAAAAAATAATTTCGACTGCATGCAATAGCTAACCAGTAACGTAACTCCCAAGCATGGATCTCTATTCTCAGTGACCTTCACTCCACATCCGGCAGGATTTCTGGTCCATTTCACAGCCCCAAAAGGGTACATTTACCTCAACGGCCCACTCCCCGCACTGCATACCACTACATATCAGTTACCAGTTGTCGGTGCAAGGCAACAAAGTTCGGGAGAGCAAGCATTTGATTCTCACGCACCTAGCATGTAGCGTCACAACACACCACCTGACGCAACTACAGGCATCGCACCGCACCGCCCACACACTGTGTGGCACCACACGGCACAGCACAGCACACCACACCACACCACCACCACACACCGCACCGCACCGCACCGCACCGCACCGCACCGCACCGCACTGCACCAAACCACACCAACCGCACCGCACCGCACCCCACCCACCGCATCGTGCCGCACCACACCCCACCGACCACACCCGCACCACGTCCGCAATCGCAGCTAACACACATTCCGATCGTCAGCGGGGCAGCGCCGTCTGGGGGGGGGGGGGGGGCCGCCGGGCCGGCTCACCTCTCCTTGGCGAGCACAGAGAGAGCCTGCTGCAGGGCCGGCACCACCGTCTGATCGAGGTACTGGCGCGTCGGCAGCGACTGCAGGTCCAGCCGCGACTTCTTGGCGCCATTCTCGGCCGCCTTCTCGGCCGACACCGCCTTCTGCCGGCGCGGGTGCAGGAGCGGTCAGTATGGGGGCCAAGCCCTAGCATGCATTGCCAAAGGCAGGCCAGACAGAGCAATTTGAGTCAGCTTGGTGACAAGGATTTTTTGTCACTGAACTGGTAAAAAGAGTCTGTACTAAGAGTCTGAACTGGTAAAAATCACCCAATCAACACCAATATTTCATTCCTTCAAATTACCTTAACATTTCATTAAAAATCCTGTATTGTGTGCTGACACCCAATGAAAGCACAAACAGCCAACAGCAGAGCTCTTGACTGCTGAAACCCAATGAAAGCACAAACAGCCAACAGCAGAGTTCTTGACTACCATTGTGATGCTCCTAAAGCCTAATGTTAGGCTGAGAATGATTCAGACATGTATGCATCAAAAAGTACCTATGTGGGATGAGCTTTGGTTTGTAGGTGCACTGTGACTGCATGGAAAAGTTGAAGCAGGGATTGATGCCCTGTGACATGAAGACAGTTTGCTGGAGCTCATTGTTCACTGCTATGTTCAGCCTCCAGTTTCTTTGTGTTCGGACAATGGGGAACACTCATTGGAGGAATCTGCCTATTGCCAGATCACTTCAACATACAGGTCAGATTTTGAAGCAAAGTCCTGACCTTGTAATCAGTGCTGGTGGGACAAGAGATTGAAGGCAGCACAGTGAGCTAGGTGGTTGTGCACATCAGCAGAGGACTTGAATCAGCAATAGGCCAGTGCTTGAATAATGGGGATGAGTTGGCAACAGATTTTGGACACACAATGTGCTTTTAGAAGCAAGGATTACAAACATGCATAATGTGCCTGATAAGTTTAAAAAGCTTATGTACTTTCATAATATGACAATAAGTTTTCACATGACAATGACTCAAAAAACTGTAGCAGGTAATTATGTGGGCACCAAATTACCTTGGTATCAGTGTACAACACTATCATGTTGAGTTAGACCTAAGTTAATTTCCTCACCTGGACACTTTCAGGGATGTTCAGGTCTGAATTTGCACCATTGCTCCCAACCATGGCTCAGCTATTTTGAAATGATCACCAAATATCTGAAAATATTGTGGAACATGTTAGAATGTTTTTTAGAAGGTATCACAGCAAATACATAACAAACAGATTTATGTTTATGATTGACTTGCAGTAAACAAATGCCTGAGCTTCAGTGCATGAGTATCTAGACATTGCTCCAATAATATACAGTATGAGCTTGAAATGCATCCATATATCTGCCTGAAACCTGAATGATATCACACAAAGTGTTTATTGCAAATGTTACATACATCTGCTTCTGAACTCAACTGAAATGCTCTTGAAGATGAGCAGTGCTCATTGCTATGTGCTCATTGAGCACTGCACAAAATAATGAGTACCATCGATATGATTTAGCATTACAATGAGGCTTAAGCAAAACCCCTTAGTCAATCAAAAGTTCCAAAACAGGGTACAAATTTCAACCAATATCACAGCAATACCATCAATAACATAAAATCATTTCATACATTACATCTCATAATGTCAAAGCTACACAATATCTCACCTGATAATTATGGTTAACTGTGAAATAGCAGAAACATAAGTCAGTATGTCCAATCACCAGAGACCAGTCATATCTTTGAACCTTTTGCATGCATACTTGTGCTTGGTGAGTGGTGAAATGTCAATTTTGCATTGAACTTATTTGGTATGCATCCCTGTTTCACATAGTTAAAACAAAAAGAATGATCAGTTTACATCATTACTAGTGGTTCCACCTTCTTTATTTAAGCTCCTCAATATGCCTCTTAAGACATCAGGGTTAATTCCAAAAATTGGCTAGCATGGGATAACATAAGGACTTTTTACTGGCCTTTTAAGAATAGCAAATGAAACATTTTCCAACAAATTTCCATGGACTAAGAATATGCAATCAAATATCAAATATACCATTTACTTTATCCAGAACAATGCCATGGACCATAATACCAGATTTTTTTACATATGCAACTTCCATAAGTTAGTAACCTATGTTCTTGCTGACCAGCAACCAGACTTGGTCTGACTTAATAATAAAAACAGGACTGGATACTGGCTAATAGAAAGCCTTGGTACTGGCAATGTGTCAGAGTTCTCTACCAGATATATCAATCCAGCATGTTTGGCTGGCTGGAATGTGGGAGAGCAGACATGAAGTGTCACTTGACAGCTAAATAATGGATGGCTGTTTGAAAAAAAGAAATAAAAGAAATCTGACCAGCATATTGGATATAACCTCTGACAATGCAGCATATACAATGAGCTCATGTTTAACAAAAGGGCACAGGGTGCTCAAGCTGCCCACTGGATTGTAGATTCCCTCTGAAATGTTACATTATAAAGCATCCAGCTGCAAAGCTGCCAGTAGAAGCAGTAAGTCACAAAACAGTGCAAAGATTACACAAATTCGCAGCATAATGGAATAACCAGGAATAATTTATCATCACATGAGCCAAGCCCAGCACAACTCAGCAACAGTGAACAGCCTTCGAACGTGAAAACATGCTAATCACAAACAAAACACCGCATAATCTCCGAGAATAATGTACAATTACCGTAAAACCCCAACACTTCGTCGCACGCGTGAGGACGCTGCCCAACGTACTAGCCAAAATTGCCTCAGATTACGCGGAAAAAACAATCACAACAAGCGGGGCACGAGCGTCGCCCATGGACCAAGGTTGGGCGGGAAGAAGACTGAATGTTCGGTTCAGCATTTTGACAACCCATGCTCCGAGCTCACGGCACCGGTCGACATTAAACCTCTCCCATTCGATGTCGCGAAGTCCATTACGTACCTTAAAAAGACACGGTGACCTTCGGGCGGTTAGTCACCAACAATACTAACAATTGGAAAGAATTGCAGACGACCACTGCTCCTTACCTATGGAACCGGTTACCGTAAAAACTTCGAAACGCGATATGCCATAGTAGATATACTACCTTTTCCGGAATATGATGACTAGCGTGCCAGGTTGAAGGCCACCAAAAACGTTCCGAATCACCAAAATTGGCTGCAAACAATATTTGCCCTCAGGCCGATCGGCACAAAACAACTGCCAATCGACGTGCTACGTCAATTAATCTTCAGTCATTGGTTTACCCTGTCCAGAACGTGGTGTACTTGGGTCAGGTCAGACGTCATCAAAGACAGTCGAAGCCACCAAACATTATCCAGTAATGGGGGCTAAGCAAGGGGCTAAGCCCATTGGAGGATTGGGTCAACAGGTTTGACCGGCCGCTTAGTTCCTTCGTTGAAGACTGCCCTGCTGTTCGCGCCATTTCTGCAGCATTCCGAGTATCCGACCTTTTCACGTTTTATCTGCTCCTTAGCTTGCATAAGTACAGTGGGTGTAAACATACCCTATGAAAGGGAGCACTTACTTAGGTGGTCGGTAACTTTCAGAATTACAAGCTGCAATAGTCAATAGTCTCGCGCAGTTGCTGAGACCAGCTAGTGGGTGGCTTTTGTTGTCAACTTCTGTAAAGGACGTCCTACAGTACTAGTTTTGTACACAGTGCAAATTCACATGTGTTATTTTGTTTGCATGACAAGCCACAGGTTTAGGTTCCTGTTTTCACCAAGATCCAAAACCAAATGTTTGATGCTACCTTAATACCACCTTAACTCACAGTGTGATTAAACTGGCAAGACGTGAAATCATGAGGTAGCCAGCGTAGTTCATGATGCCATTTATCATCATCAAGGTGTGTACACACCATGTTAGTAAAGCATTACTGATATGCTGCATGGCATCAAATAAATGTGTAGTTTAACAATTCTGACAAAGGTGCCAATTTGATGCTTATGTTGCTCTCATTTTTCCTGCAGACCACTACCATGCTGTTTCACCTAGCAAGCAAGAGCTGCAGGCTTTTAAAGCCCTCTTGTTACTTGAGTTCTTTGGGCTGCAAACCATCCAGTTCAAGGGACTATCATGATGTGGTAGATATTGCTGTTGTTGGTGGTGGTATTGTAGGTGCAGCATCTGCTTTGGAAATCAAGAAGAGGCATCCAGGTCTTCAAGTACTGATCCTGGAGAAGGAGTCTGAACTAGGTATTATTATTATATGTCCAGCTTAGAACATGTTTGCATGTGCATCATTTGTCAGTCATCATTTGCCAGCATTTTGTCTGACTTTGCCCTAGGGGCTAGGTAACATGCAAAAAACCCAGGCTGTCTGTTCACCTGTAAGCCTCAATCATTGGTAACAAAAAATGTCACTGGTTTTAACTACAAATGTAGCCATTCTTCCACTCTGCTTTTGCTTGAAATGGAATATCTTTAAAAGTATTGAGGCCTGGACAAGCTTCTTGTATAGTTTTCCTTTTGTAGAAATGTGACATTTACTGTGAATGATAACATCATCTTGCTTTATTAGCAGTTAAATTTGTGATATTGAGCAGGGTTTTGCCTGCAGCATTCCACCAGTCTGGACACAACAGTGGAGTACTCCATGCTGGAATTTACTACAAGCCAGGATCTCTTAAGGCAAAACTTTGTGTGAAAGGCATGCAAATGGCATATGCCTACTGTGATAAGAACAACATTCCATACAAAAAGGTAACATTATTGGATGATGATCCATATATTGATATCAATAATTAGGAAATAAGTGGCATAGTATTTGTGTGGCTATGTTATGCATACAAATCACATGAACTTGGGAAATCACACCATTGTGCAAAACCTTTGAATGTACTATGCATTTGCACTGGCAACAAACATGGTGATTTACTTTGCCTTATGGTTATTGGTCACATTGCATGTATCTTGATTTCAGGTTGGCAAGCTGATTGTAGCTGTTAACCAGAGTGAGGTGGCAAGTCTGGAGGATTTGTTCATCCGAGGACAGCAAAATGGTGTGCCTGACTGAAAATGGTGGATGCTGATGGCATGCGAGAAATTGAACCATTTTGCAAGGTGAACAACCCATATCTGAAGTTCAACTATATGACTCACTGGTACAGCATTGTTACAAATGATCAGCTCATGATTCAGCTCAGGAAATTTATGTAGAGTTTGATTCAGCTCTTGGCTGAAAGCTGCATTTTTCCTGACATGCCAACTCAGGTCGCAGCTCACCCCAAAGCTACTGGCTCATGAGCCAATTCCTTGACTCAGCTTGGGTCAAACTTAAGTCTGGCTGGTATACCCCACCCTTGAGTTCATGGCTTGACTGCTGTTGAACTGGCCAGTATACACCAGAAATGTCAGTCACGGTGTGTGATGTCCACAGGGCGTGCGGGCCATCTTGGTCGCCACACACGGGAATCGTGGACTGGGGCTTAGTGACAACGGGAGTATGGCAGCGACTTCCAGAGGCATGGTGGCCATGTGCGGCTCAATGCAGAGGTTACCGGCTTCAGGGAGGCCGAGGCCGGCGCTGACCACCCGCTGCTGGTCGAGGTGCAAGGGACAGGCAAGTGTAACTGTGGTAACGGCGGACACCCCGGCGGTTGCTTCACTTCATCGGCACTTGGCACTTTGTGTGAAGTGTGAGGATTCTCCCTGCACTGATGATTCTATTCTGATGATGTCATGATTGCACGATATAATTCTACCCCCATTGGTACTATCCCGTGTCATGTCTCCCAGATCCAAAATAACTGCAATGCTTCTGGACCATCGGCTGAAAAATGGCACAAACTCTGAAATGTCGTGCTTTCAGGCTGCATAAACGTACCGTCCCCTACATACGTTCAGATCAGATTCGCCTCCTATTTGCACTACAGGGAAGTTCAGTGTGTACGAACGCGCGCGCATTGACATACGCTGCGCCGCTTCAGACTGTGTGGCCGGCCGGAGCGGTAACTGCTGTGCCACCTGACTCCGCCAGAGCCCGGTGCGCGCGCGGTTCGTGCTGACCTGCGGCGGCCTGCACGCCGACCGACTGGCTGCGCTCTCCGGCTGCCCGGCCGAGCCGCGTGTCGTACCCTTCCGGGGAGAGTACCTGCTGCTGCGGCCCGAGAAGGCGCATCTCGTGCGTGGCAATATCTACCCGGTCAGTGGCACAGCTTCTAGGTTTGTCGGGCCGGACGGACGGTATTGGGCTGGACGGACAGCCCGCGCAGCGCTCATGCAAGGAAATCAATGTGTTTGCTGCTCATGTTTGATGTCTGTCTGGTATGATTGACACGCTCAGATGACGGCCTTAATGTCATGTCATTTAGATGTCGACCAGATGCTTAGATATTCATGAGAGGATTGTATAGCATTTGGATGTAAATGAACCTTATGGACCCATAGTGTTATTCTTGATGTTATCTAAGAGTGTATGTGATATTAGAGCTTAAGTCTTGTAAATGTGGTGCTGTTAGTCCCATGTTTAGTGTCCATTTCTAAAGAATACACCATCTCGGATATCACTCGGCCCTGTGACCAACTGCGACCGGTGCCAGTCTCCCGCTGACCTACCCCCTCAACTGCAGGTGCCGAACCCGCGCTTCCCGTTCCTGGGTGTGCACTTCACGCCTCGCATGGACGGCGCCATCTGGCTCGGCCCCAACGCCGTGCTGGCTGCCAAGCGCGAGGGCTACCGGTGGGCTGACGTATCGTTCCGGGACCTTGCCGAGTCTCTGCGGTGAGCGGGCGCCGGCCCTGCGGCGGCGCTTCGGGGCGCCGGCCGTGCGGTGGCGCTTCGGGCGGTGGCCGGGCTGTGGCGCTTCAGGCGGCGGCCCTGCGGTGGCGCTTCGGGCGCCGGCCCTGCGGTGGCGCTGCGGGCGCCGGCCCTGCGGCGGCGCTTCGGGCGCCGGCCGTGCGGTGGCGATTCGGGGCGCCGGGCCTGCGGCGGCGCTTCGGGCGCCGGCCCTGCGGCGGCGCTTTGGGCGCCGGCCCTGCGGCGGCGCTTCGGGCGCCGGCCCCTGCGGCGGCGCTTCGGGCGCCGGCCCTGCGGCGGCGCTTTGGGCGCCGGCCCTGCGGTGGCACTGCCGGCGCCGGCCCTGCGCGGTGGCGCTGCCGGCGCCGGGAGATGTTATCCACCCCTTAGCAGATCTCATCAAGGGTCTGCTGACGCTACAACGGATCAGCAACAGAGCGAAGAGTAACCGCGACTCGTGTGTACATGTGTTTGGAACCAGCGACCGAAAATAGGTTCATTCATTGCCTAGCTGTTGGTTCCGAATATCGGTGCACCGCGCCCCTGCTTGCCGCGGGCTGGCATAGTATTGTCTTGCTTGCAGTTAGCTGGTGTAGTCTTGTCTTGCTTGCAGCATGATGACGTAGTCTTGTCTTGCCTGCAGCAGTCTGATAGTCTTGTCTTACTTGCAGCAGGCTGACACGGTGTTGCTTCTTTTCAGGTACCGGGGATTCCGCAAGATCGCACTTAGGAACCTGGGCTATGGCACAGGAGAGATCATGCGCTCTATTTTCATCCGGCTCCAGCTAGCCAGGCTCCGGCAGTACGTGCCTGATATCACTGCTGCCGACATCACTAGGTATGACGCCACGGCCAGAAAGTAGCCCAGCTGTCGTCAGGCTCGTTGTTCATTGGCCGTTGGAAGTATATTCCTCACCTGTGACGTCACGGCCCAAGCCCATTCTCTACTTGGCCTCGGGACGAATTAGATGGGTTTGTTAAATGTAATTGGTTCTGACATAACAACGCATAGTAACGGTCGATGGGCTGCTGACGGCCTTGGTAAGTCCGGTGAACAGGCAGGTCTCGATCGCTTGTAAATGATGTGATCGATAATCATGGTTAGCCACAGATCACTTGCTAATAACTGATGTGCCAATAATTTTGAAGTGCGCCATTCCTGCATGCTATATATCTCCACGGGGTTGAATCACCAGGTTGTATTTTGGCCATATTTTTCACTTTTGACCATATTTTGAGTTAAAGGTGTTCTTCATTGGTACGTATCTATGACGTCGCCTTTATGGGAAGAGCTTTTGCCGTAATTGAATGAGGAACTGGGCCCAGGTGTCCGACTCGACGACCAGTTATGTTGCCAAAGTCTCCCGTAGTCGTTCCAGCTTTCATGGTTACAACTTGTGGCATGCCACTACTTACTGGTTAGAAATGGCCGTGCACCTTATTCGTAAGCGAATGCTCTGTCGTTGAACGTGCTCTGTGGGCGTACAGGCTGTCCAAACTGCCGTTGCCTGTCCGACGGTCCGCCTCCACGCCCCCCAGGGGTCCGGCCGGGGTACGCGCGCAGGCGCTGGACGCCGACGGCAACTTGGTGGACGACTTTGTGTTCGACAGCGGCGAGACGGGTGTGTGGCGCCGCCTGCTGCACGTGCGCAACGCGCCCTCGCCGGCGGCCACCTCCTCCCTGGCCATCGCCGAGCTGATCGCCGACCGCGCGCAGCAGCAGTTCCAGCTGAGCTGAGCTGAGGGTGACAGCAGCTCCAGCTGAGCTAGGCTGAGCGCCGGCTTCAGCTGGCATGGGCTCGGCTCAACAGCAGAGTCTGTCGAGCCGGGTTGAGCTCAGCAGCATGCCAGCGTAGCTGCGCCCAGCCGGGAGAACCCGGCTGTTATGCTGTGTTCAGCAACGGTCCCAGCTGGGTGGGGTTAACTGAGGATTACAGATAGTCTGGGCCGCTGAACAGCAGTGTCAGCTGAGATGTGCGGAGCTCGGCAGCTTGGGTACATGAACCTGCCAGATGTCAGCTCAGCATAGTGTCCTGCAGGAATTAGCTACATGAGATGATTTAGGTGGGATTTGCGGTAAGCTGAATTCAGCTGCAGACCTGAATGGCTTGTTAGCAGCTACAGCTAGATGGTTTAGCGGAGATTAACCACTCAGCGTTGTGCCTAACACGCATAGCATTGGTAGCGTGTGCAGCGGTGGGGTGAGCTGGGCGAAAGTAGACGGTACTCAAGGCTACATTTAATGTGATATCCGGTGTCGGATACAACGGTGATGAAAGGTCCGGCCCGATGGATCAGTTGGTTAAAGCGTCTACCCTTCGATCCACTCAACCGTGGCGGTATGGGTCCAGGTCGCTTTGGGCACACGCTATATGTCCCTGACAGGTAGGGCCTGCGGCCGGTGGCAGCGGCCGCGCCAATGGTCATTTGACGTCAGAGGACAGGACGGACCGTGCCGGGCGTTGCCAGGGTAATAGATACCGGGCATTCCGGCACGTTAAACTTTCGCAGCCAGGTTGCGCTGATTTGGAATTGAGCTAGCAAATGGTAGGGGTCGGGGCCGGGTCAATCACCACTTAATGAGCTGTGATCCCAGCAATCCAGCCATTCGAAAGGTTCCGATTAAATCTTGAAAATGAGGCCGGAGTGTCCCTGTTATTCCGGCCAGATGGCAGTGAAAATAGTGTGCTTGCCGCTGCGCAGGTTGATCACATTGAGCCAAACCGCAAGCATTCTGTCTTGTAAGTCGTTTACCACGGACACGATTACGTGTACAGCCTTTTACAAACTTCATGACTTTTAGGATAGACATGGTGGTCATGTATGTGCTCTCGACATAAGGAGCAGAGAATACAGGGTTGCAAATCAAAGTAACTCTCATATCCTCAATACTCTGGGAGTATTCAGGTAGAAAGGATTACTACCGCCAGTTGATACATATGTATTTCGCTGATTGTTACCTGGTACCAGCATTGCCTGCGTTCTATTTAGAGCGGCAGGAGGGGGTACGGAGGGCCAGTTGCGGCGTTTTTTTTTCTTTTTTAGTGCATTGCGCGACTGAACCTGGTTGCATCTTGTCTTCCAAATACGCTACGGAACATGGTAGAATTCGCCGTCGTGAATATTTTCTCATGACGTGGTTGGTGGTAGGCATGACCGTCCAGTCTTCATACTGGGTCGGGTTTGTTATGCTACTTTGTTGCGAGAACGGTCTACGTCAGGCGTCGTGCTCGCCGAAGTTGCAATACACCAGAGGCACTGATGATGGTATGGTGCGTTGCAGCCTGCCTTGGACCTTGCAATGGATCGATTCCAGCAGGCGGACCGGGCGAACCATAATATCGTTCTTTAATAGCACGTAAATTGGAAGCTTGCTACCGACACGGAAGCTGGGAAGCAGAATTATTTTGTATGTCACGATCTGATATTTGTAGCCAGCCACCCTTTGCGCCTCGGAAGACAACCAGGACAACATGCCCAGGTATCGGTCGCTGAAAGATACATTTTTGACGAATAACACATCGCAAGATGATAATTCGCTTATGAATGCACGTTGTTAGTTCAATGAAACACAAGTACATCTTCCAGTGAAGTCGGGCACTTTGCTGAGCAGGTAAGTTAACTTAAGACGACGTGCGGTATACGCCGACTTGCGACGTTCTGTCTTCGACTTTCGCCAATGCCGATGTAGTTTGTAGCCGTTTGTACTAGTACGCGTTTCACGCGATTGTCGCAATACCTGATCGTGGTTCAACACGCACGATCAGCAGTACCGCACACAAAAGAACGCTGTCGTGAACACCCACCATTTCAACACATCAGTCAAAATCGCCACACGTCGCCAAGTCTGCTTCGAACTTCATGGATCCCAGCGATCCCAACACATTCCAAGCGGGGCGTCACCAAACGTACGGTCAGCATGCGCGGTACCAACCACACCACACTTCACACCACAGCACGAGCGCAACTACACTGCCCCAGCCGCAGCCCCTCCAGAAAGGGCACCGCCGTGTCCGCTAGCTCGCACCCCTGACTGGTGCGTGCGGCGGCCTTACCGGGCGACGGCGCCCAGCCGGCTGAGCACGCCGGCCCGGCCGCCGCCCAGTCGGGCCCGCACGCCCGACCGGGCCGCCGCCGAGACCACCCTGGCCGCGCCGGCGCCAGCTGCCGGTCGACTCGCTGCTGAAGACGTGGCCATGCGCGCCTTGACGCCGGCGGCCGGGCCGCGAGCCGCGGCGCCGAGCGAGGCTCGTGCGGCCGGCGAGCCGACGCGGGCGCGCGCGCTGGCCGCCGATAGCTCCCGGTCACTGGCCAACGTCGACGTCACTGCAGAGAAAAGGAGATGGGCTTAGAAGTGCCGTCTCGTGGGTGCGGATGGGGAATCAACCCCGCGCGCCTGTACATTTTGTGCACGGAATGTCTTTAAACAAATAAAACTATCAGCTTGTTTGAAACAAGTAAGACATCACGAAAGGTAGCCCAAGGGGGGCGAGACTGTTTACTTGTCACCGTCATTTTGATTCGGCATTACATATACTACAAAGTCTAAACCTTCGGCAGGTCACGGGTTGAGTCATAGGTGAACCCATTCGATTCGTCAGCACGAGTTCCCGCCAATAAGTTTGAAGCCCCGCCTCTCCCGGTGGCGCCAGGTCTGCAGGCGGCCTGGCGTCGGCACTGACCTAGGGCGGGTTTGCGGCCGGGGTCGGGCCGCTCGGGCCGCTCGCCGGCGCCGCCCGGTTTCAGCACACCTCGGTACGTCAGGCCGGGGCCTGGTCGCGGCCCCGGCCTCGGCTCAGAGACGAGTCGGACTCGATGGCGGGGCGTGCCGACCGCCGCCGCCTCGGCGTGCAGTGGCGCACGCTGGCAGCGCGGGTGGCGGTCAGAGGCGGTGAGCACGGTATCGGGCAGCACGCGCCGATGGTTCGCGAGTCATCAACAGTCTCCGTCGAGCAATGGTCGTCATGGCGAGATTGGATATCGGATGCACTATGGTAGAAGAGAACGAGGCGGCTCAGGCGGCTATTTGAGCTGAATCCAACAGCAACCCGAATCCTAACAAGCTACAAAAAACTACCTTTATTCCAAACTAAATTACTGCAAAACAAAAATATTTCGTCCGCAAGCAAGGTCCTGTCACGTTGCATGCAGTTTCAGCCCACGAAGTCCTGCACGATTGTTCCCAACCGTTGGGTAGCGTTCAGTTTGTTTGACGATCAGACGGCTTCCCTCTAGATCCCGAGACATGTCACCGCCCCCAATTCAGTGCCCCAGTGCCCGAAGGCGGCGGTCGGCCCCGCACCTACGGTCCCAGGTCCCAGGGTTGCGGTGGTCTCACCTGCGTGGCGGCGGGCCCGCTCAGGCCGGTGATGTGGAAGCGCGTGCTGTCCGGGGTGGTGGACGTGACCTGACTGTCGGCGCCCAGCCGGTCAAATACCGTCTTTTTGCCATTCAGAGCTGCGGCGAGATCGGTAGTCACCGAGTCAGGTCGACAGTGGTCAGCACGGCCGGACCCAGCGACGCCGGGATACAGACAGCTCTTGGCTGCGGTCGGGCTGGATGTGACTTACCGCCTTGTCCGGCGAACGGTGGTCGGTCGGCGTTATGTTTTTACAGAGTGACATAAACCATTCGCACCATAGTGCGAAGTGGCCTCAGCGGCCGAAGCGCTGGTCAGTACCAAAATTATCATCAGTAGCGGTAGCTGGAAACAAGACTAGATGCTTCTGGGTATGAAGGACACAGTGACATCTACCACAACTAGCACACATGTTGTAAGCGCAACCCGCGCATTTGTCGGCGCCTCGACAAACGGCCACTGCACAGTTTAAATATCCCCAACGTGATCGAACATGAGGAGTGAGTCATCTGTTTTTCCTTGTTTCTTTTTAAGCTGTGTTTCATTACTCACACGAGTTGTCACGCATGTTAGATGACTACCCACTGACCTGACTTGGCCTGTGGTGTGCCCAGACGCCCCGAGGCCACGAGCCGCAACTTGGCAGGCGCCGGCTGGTCACCAGCGCTATGATCTGATGACAGACGGGTGTTTCCAGCATTAAACATTGCACAATGTGTATTGCAGATCGTTATACCTTTCCCTTCAGGTCCATTTACACTACATGAAATGTGTGACACCAAAGTCCATCCTTTAAATAATGAACAAATGAGCGGATGCATGATTGCAACCCATAGCGGCCATCACTGCATGTGAGGATGCACCAACGAACTCCACCAAGCCGATCTGACTTCACTAAGGCCAGCCACCATCACCAGCTGCTCACCATCAGCACCACCTCAACCCACTGCCATCGTCAGCTTTTCCTAGTGACCAGGCCCTCACCACACCGGCACAGCGCCGCCAGCCCGTTCCACGGGCCCTACCTAGTGGCCAGGCCCTCATCACACCGGCACAGCGCCGCCAGCCCGTCCACGGGCCCTACCTAGTGGCCAGGCCCTCATCACACCGGCACAGCGCCGCCAGCCCGTTCCACGGGCCCTACCTAGTGGCCAGGCCCTCATCACACCGGCACAGCGCCGCCAGCCCGTTCCACGGGCCATCACCCACCGTCGTCAGCAAGGTCGGCGGCGCGCTTGCGGCGCGTGGTGGGCTCGGCCGGCTGCGACGCCGGCTCCTTGCGCACCAAGCGCTTCACCATGCGCGCCGCCGGCGACTCGACGCAGGCCGGCGCCGGCTTGGCGCGCGCCGCCGGCGGGTCGGGCGAGACGCGCCCGCCGGGGCCCATCTTGCGGGCAGTATACTCCTGCGGGGAGGTGGGCAGGGGAATGGGCTATACACCTCTGAGCAAGTGAAAGTCAGCGATACAAATGATGCACTTGCTGGAGAGTAAAAAGACTAGGTCCGTATCAACTCTGAATGCAAAGTATACTGCGTGAATATGAAGTCAGCAGTTATGAACTTGCGGCACAAATCAAGGGACACCATACTGCACAACATATGCACTTTTGGTGTACCATGCTACAGCATTTTTACCTGGTGTTGAGTAAGTCCAAGATCACTAATTCACATACAGTTACCAGGTGCAAGGTTAATGCCTGGTGTGGACATCACCAGTTGGTGTGGCTGGTGACATGCAAGTCAGCACAATGGCTGGTGTGGATCTGATTGCACTGCAACAATGATATATCTATTCATTATTGATTACCTGCTGGCTGACAGACTTGGCATGTTTCAATATAGCAATTACATCACCCAAAATGGTGATATTAAGATCCCTGAGGTAGTCCTTGTTGAGATCAGGCAGCATGTCCAGCCTCATCCTGTTGTCACTGAATGAGATTGCATATTCTGTGGCTACCCCTGCTGGTATGCTGGCATCCATGAAGAACTTAAGCCAAGTCTCTGCAACAGAATGGGAATAGTGCATACTTAGATGGTCATCGAGCAATTGGTATGTTCATGCCGATGTGCTCTGAACATACCAGTCCACAACATTCTACATGTCGCTGGCTAGCCATCACCAGTAAGCACATCACATTACGCCCCCAAGGGGGTTCAGTCCAGGTGGAGGTCCCTGGTGTCATGGTCCGCTGCCAGTGTCGAACAAGTCAGTACAACAGACAACAAATACAAAGTAGTATGTCACATTGTAGCAAGTCTACTGAACAGCTGTAAATGCCTGTTAGGAAATGGCTAATTTGAGGCCAATTATTTATACACCCCATAAATATTGGGATATAACTAGACTGCTGCCCTGAGCATGCTGATGATGTGGCATACATACATATACATTGGTATCTGCCGCGCCACCAGAGCCTTGGCAAGGGGAAGGCACAGGTTTTGACAAAGGGCAAAAAAATGCCGAGCATGGCACATTTATCAATGAGGCTGTTTTCTTTGACATTTTCATTTTTAACCTTCCAATCAACTGGAGAAATTATGCGTTAAACGACTGCATAACATAAATTGCCAGCGCTCTTCATTTAACAATGGTCCAGTGGACTCTTTCAAAACCGGTGGAAGTCAAAAGCTTTGTCAGAATCTTTATCTGGGCTGTAGAGATGTTACGGACCTCGCGGATGCAGGTCGGGATGGGTCAACAATTTGTATTAATATCGTCAACCCATATTTGTTTTAAAAAGTTCAACATTCAGTCGAACTGATAAGCGATACAAATTATGCAACATATTTTTGAGCATGCGAGCTCGCAAATCATGGCAACAAAAACCTCGGTGCCGGGCGTTGCAGTCTCCACAAGCCGCGCAGCGTCGACCCCGTCGATAATACTAAGTAGTGACTAACGGGTAGACGCAAAGGATGCATTTGAAAGAAGTACCTTTGAACTCTGTATGACATCAAACCGTTCATGTAGAAGGTAGCTGGGCGTATATTTCACCTGTGCGAGTTTTAGACTGATGAATTGAGCGACTTGGTCTTTAGAGAAACGCGAAGAAGTGCTATGATCTGTTGGCAGAACTGGAAGAGCACAGGTACAATCTCTATTTTTTTGTGCTACTGTAGCTGTTGATCTGTCCAGGAGACAGCCCCAAACCTGTAAGAAAAACGCCCAGCCTAATCCTTGAACGGTACGAAAAAATTTTCTGAGACGTTTGGAGGCATTATTCCATGACGGTCGCTCTCGCGTGCACGGCACCGCCGCCTGGTGTTACTTGTAGCGGCCAATGCCGTCCGGTTTGACAGAAACTGTAACCCAGGCCATCGCTGTCCTCGCTTCTAGGACTGCGGGAATGCAGGCTCAAACCCTTGAATAATTTGTTTCATTAGTCAATTCAACAAAAGGAGACACGTTCCCTGGCAGACACGGGATGGTCTCATTTGTTTTTTGAACTTACATCGACACACTTAACTCAACACTAATGAGACCCCTTATTTTTGTCCGGGGAAAGGGGTCCCTTAAGAAGAGCACTGGGGGCATATTACTGTCCCCGGTCGAGGGTGAAGAGCTATCCCGTCCCACCGCGGGGTGTTTTCCGACCGTCATTCTGTGGATACGCGACAGGATCCCCGGCCGGTCCGGATGCCATTGGAGGGTAGATTATATTGGTCCTCTCCCTGACGCGGGAGGCCTTCTGACTCACGCAGACCACGGTTGATCCCGGTTCGATGCAGCAATCCTCACTGACGCAACATCCCTGACCGCCGCAGGTGGTCCAATAATTGGCACATAGCCTCTACCTCGGCTTAACGGGCCCATGCTGGAATTGGGTCGGAGAGCCCACCGTTTGGCACTGGGGGTCCTGACTGGCACAGGACCCTTCCACTGTCTCAATGTGAACAATCGTCGTACACTTTCATGCTTCCTTGCACTGTCAGAACCTCAAGCGACGCAAGAGGCCCTCTATCCTCGGGGTCCCATCCCCGTCCCTGTTGAGCAAATCCTCCCAACTGACTTGAGGCTCGTTGCCGACACAGAATTTCTTGCTAAGCACTGCGCGCCCCTGAACGGCACAGCAGCTGACAATGTTGCAAGGGTCCTGACCAATGTGAATCGCGGGCCCGGCCGTGCCCCTTCCCGGGAATGCGGCCCCAGAGCTCAGACCGAAAAGGAGTCGACCACTCTGCGTTGGTGATCTCTGGGTGAAACAGAGGAAAGCTCTGTTTCAGGGTCCCCAATCGGTACAAGGGACCTTGTAACTGACATTTGAGATCACAGCCCTGCGGGCGGGGGTCCCTAAAGTGACCTACAGCCAGCCCTTTGTGCCACTCAGCCTTCCAATAGGACCTTTGATCTCTGGTCTCAAGAGACTCTTCAGCCCCTGTTTGAGTCCATGCAAGGCACTGTGGCCCTCAACCAACACAGCAGCCACTTACAGTGTCAGGGACCCTGAACATTGGAAATCCCTGGCCTCACTCCTGCTTAGGAAGCACTCCTGCTCAAGGGCTCAGATGGATAGGGACCTGACTGGCACCATATCAGAGTCCTATGTAATAGGAACAGAGAACCCTAAAAAGAGCCCTTATGGAAGCCCTCTGACTGACATTTCAGGTTATGGCATTACAATTGGGGGGTGGGGTGAGCCTGGGTCCACTCACACCCTTCATCTTTAGTCCCAAGAGGCCCCTCCAGCTCCTCTTGGGATCTCCTCACAAAAAGCCGCTGACTGACGAAGGGCCAGTAGCCAACACATGACATCCTTTTTTACACTGCAGTACCCTGACAGACACACGGGCCTCAACCACTGTTTCAGGGACCCAGACTAATACAAATCTTCCCCCAGCCCAGCCTTGCACCTGTGCAGAAAATGGGCCTCCAGGATTCACACTGACAGAGAGCCAACTGTTTGGCTTTTGTGGTCTCTGGCTGACTTAGAAACCTGCATTGCCTCTGGGGTCCTCAAATGGTGCAAGAGGATCTCTGAATGATATTTCTGGTCAGACCTATAGGCCACAAATCTTTGCAACCTACAGCCAGTCATTCCAGCCCATATGACCTCTAACAGGCCTTTAGAAAGTTCTTTAGGTTGGGCCACCCTGGGCCCCTCTGGGCCTCTTTGAACAAAATATAAAGTGACATGTCATTAATGTACTCTGCCAAAAAGAAAATATACTCATTGCACATTGTGCATGGTGGCAGCTGCACCTAGGTGGTTGATGTAGTGTGTTAATACTATCATGCCACCATAATTACATTGCATCAATTTGAGAAAATAAGACATGGTATTCTGAAGCAGTAGCATACAAATCATGAATCATTGCATGTAACTATCCATGTAAATTTCACTTGCAGGTTTTTACTTCAGTGACAACTGAAACAGCATCTGCTTGCTGTCATGCCCAATACTGTATGACAAATTATTGCTCTCTAACTGGCAACACAGATGAAGAGACAACAGTCGCACAGATATACAAAAGGCCCTCAGTTCCCTTTTTGTCCTACCCATTTGTAGTTCTTACATCTTGAGTTCAAATTTTTGATTCACCGGGAGGTACTGAAAGACAATGCTGTAGTACTAAATGGCAATTCGATCGACAGCATTCAATATTCCGAGCAGAGCTCATCCTCAGAGACTTTCGCGAAAGCGCAGCCCAGCGCACAGCTTTAAGAACCAAGCGCAACGGTTCTGAATTAATTATACTCACTAATCGAGCTTTCATCCGCGTCCATTCTTCTTCTAGATAGCTGATAATTCGCTATCAATGCGGAAATATTACGGAAATTGCTACCCGACCGCACAACAGACCGCTTCCCGGCAACACTCGTGTAAAGGGCATCGACAGCGGTTACAACAGGATGTCGCGCCAAGAACGCCGTCATTTGATGCGGGCGTGATCAAGGCGGTATAAACCAAGCAGAGTACCGTCGCGGCTGTGCATTCGTCACCGAAGATCCTTTGTGACGTCAAGGGGGTACACCTAAAACGTCCGGGAGGCCCCAAATGTGGAAAGGGTAAGGACTAATCGCACACATTACAGCACGTTCGTTGGGTGGAATGATGAGTAAAATCAAGATAAATCTGAAAAAGGAGCAATTCAAGAACAGAGGCGGTAGTATAGGACCCAGGACGAAAGCTTTTCGAGGGCGATCCACCTCGTTTTACGCCAAAGAAGCGCTCGGCGTAATGAATTATCTCTGAATTAGAAACCGCCAGATGTTCTCAAAACTGCACCCCGGGTCATCAGTTCATTTTTTCAACACAAGGGAGGGCTTCCGCCCTCCAGTAGCCACCCCGAGCGGATCCATCAAACATCTAGGCCCCAGATGGCACATAGATAGACACCGAACGGGAAGATCACCCGATGGGACAACATGGCCGCATACCGGTGTCGCACGACTGCGTATCGAGTGTACGCATATTTCTCACCTTCCTGACTGAGATGTTTGTTTATTCGTTCATTTAGGACATCAGCATCCCACAGGATGCCAGCGTGGAAGATGTGTTTTTTTCAGAACCGGTCGGGTATAACAACGGAAGAAGCTAAGGTGCCCCAAGCTCGTCGACAATACCCCCGACCCAGACCCGGTCAGGCACATCCGCGAGGCTCCATCTAACGGAACAGCCAAATCAATACGCACTGGGGCCTAGTGATTTGCCCGAGCTGGGCCCTGACGGCTGCTAGTTTCATGTTGCATAGGAAAATAATGACGAAAAGTACGGTCAACTGCACCTTTGCCTAGCAAATGGCGGATAAGGATTGTTTAAGTCTTAAGTCAGATACAGTCGAGCGCACCACAAGCATGTTTATAGCCTTTTGGCTACTCATCTTCCATGCTAGCAATATTCAAATCGGATCAATCAACATCGATAGTGCTTGTTTGACAACATGTTTGGCTTTAGTCAATACGACTGTCGGCCGTACATTGTCCTCTTGTTAACGTGGAAGCAGGGGATAAACTTCAGCATGTCTATCGTCTCCACCGTCGACTTCAGCACCCGGAGTGCAGCATGGATGATGCCGTCATCGAACGAGAACCCACGCATCGACCCTGCCAGCGTATTGTTTAAAGGCAGGGGATGTTCATGGTATGTTGAACGAATGCATAGATCTTCCAGCTGTTGGAGTGTAGTGCGGCAGTTTTGGCAACGCTAGGCAGTCCCTCCATCGACCCTTGACCAGTTGATGCTAGCTGACACGCTAAGCTGAGTGACGGAGTTACTATTGGCTGAAGATACCCTCCGTCTGGACGTGCTGCAGGTCCCAAGTACTCCGCAAGAGCTGAGACACCTGGCGCAGTATGCAAACGGTTCCCGACGCTAGTGCACGTGGTTAGCTTGGTGCTGGGCATGTATCTTCATCCGCCGAGCGTCAGGCGGGCTTGCTCGCATCCCGGTGACAAATTAAAGCCTGAGTGTGACAATAGCCCTAACAGTGAGAAAGGCACAGCGCCGGCTGCATGGCTTTTATGGACCCAAACAATGCGTAGCTTAGTCCACCTGCCAGTTGTGTTAAATATCTAGCACGTGCATCGGAAGTGCAGTTAAGTGTAGCATCCATTCCAATTCGAAATCACCCGGTCACTTTGTCATTTTCTTACCAAGTTGGCACAGATTTAGGCTAAATGATCAAACAACTGCATGCAAATTGTGGACCAAGCCACCATAGTACTCGCGACTCGAGGGGCGTTAAAATAAAGCTTGAAGAGCACTGACATCTGACTCTTTGCGGGACATTCAGAATGTCTAGACCTAGCAAGCTAGCACACAATGAGGCAAGGTGGAAGCTGAAGACATATTGTGTTGTTGCCCCGACCAACACAAGGGACCCTCTGACATTCGGGGTCCCGTCACTGTCCCAGTTTAGCAAATGTCCCTCTGGCCGACTCGGGGTCCCTTGTCGACACAGAACCCCCTGTTAGGTATCGTGGCCTCCTGGCAGACACCCTCATTGTTGCAGGGCCTCGACCCACCCTCATTGTTGCAGGGCCTCGATCAATGCAAATAGCGGGCTCGGCATTGCTCGTGCTTGGGAGATGGACCCAAGACATTTGAGCCCAGGGCTCTTCGAGCGGGAATGGGGGAATGCTCTTATTGTGACCTACGATCGCTTCTTTAGGCCCTTCGGCCCCATCAGCCTTCCTACCAGGCCCTTGATCTTTGCTCCTGAGGGGCCCTTTGGCACCTCTCACGACCTGCTTAAACAAAACCCGTGGCGGACTCGGGCCGCTTGCAGACACATGACCCCTGTTAGGCACTGTGGTCTCATGACCGATACAGGGGCAACTGTTCGAAAGACAAGCCAGTGCAAGTCGCGAGCCCCGGCGTTGGTTTTGCTTGAGAAATGGGTTTCCAGGTTTCAGAAAGAAACAAAGTGCATTGATCTGTGCTAATGGCCTGTGGCATTAGCGCATGCAGGGGGCACAGGAGAAACGCGCCCCCTGGGTCTGAGGGGCTCAAAGGCCCTCGGAACTTACGATTAATGACCCGATTTGACGACCAAAGAGCCCGAAAGGCCGGTCGGAGGTCCTTTTCAGGGGCCCCGGCCCGCAGGGCCGGGCACTCCAATGCCAACCAGAGCGCTCTGCGTGCTGATAAAGGGCCCACTGAGTCGATAAGAGCTTATATTTTGGTCAGACACCACCATTAACGCATTCGGTTCCTTGGTGGAATGGGTCTAAGAGCCCATTTCCCAAGCAGGGATGAAGCGGGAGCCAGCTATTTACATTGCTCGGAGCCCTACAGCCCGTAACAGGCCCCCTGTGTTGTCAAGGGGCCCGAGCCGGCCAGAGGCAGTGTCCGAGTGGGCCTGAAATGCTTGGAGGGTCCAACGGGTCCGACGATCAAGGGAGCGATTGGAAAGTCCAAGGACATAAAGGGCTGGTCGGAATCTTATTTAGCCCCCCTCCCCCCCCCCCCCCCTGCGAAGACGGATCCTCAAATAACTTTCAGAGGGCCCTTTGCGCCGATCGGGGACCCACTGAGTCGATATAGGCCTTATGTCGGTGAGGTACCACCAGTACTACCATCAGTTTACACTGGCCGGGGCCCCGCATCTGTCAGGGATCCATAGCGCCTACAGAGGGTCCTGTGATCGCACGGGCCCCCAAGCCGACCAAGGGGAGTATTCGATGGGGCCCGAAAAAAGGCCCGGTAAGCCCACCGGAACCGACGATCAAATGCCCGGTTAGAAGGCATAAGGACCCGAAGGACTGGCTGTAGGCTACATAAAGAATCACGGCCCGTAGGGAAAGGGACTTGAAATATCAGTCAGAGGTCTTCTTGCACCGCGTCAGGAAAACCTGAAACATGAGGGTGTTTGGTCGGTCAGAGACCATGAACACCGATCAGTCGGTTCCACGCCCGTCTGAGCCCTTGAGACCCATTTCCCAGGTAGAAACGAAGCCGGGGTCCGCTATTTGCAATGTTCGTGGTCTTTGACACAATGAGGGGCTCCTGTGTCGGTTAGAGGTCACAGTGCCTAACAGGGGTCCTGTGGCAGCAAGTGGCCCCGAGTTGGAGAGGTGGCTGAGGGAGTCCGAAGAGGGGCCGAATGATCTCTCGAGATCAAAGATCAAGGGCTCACTGGGATAGCTGAAGGGTCCGAAGGGCTGGCTGCAGCTCACATCATGCTCATAGAACCGTAATCTCAAATGTAGTAAGATGATCTCGTGCACCGACAGGGACCCTTGACGCAGAGCGTTCTTCTATTTCGGTCTGAGATAACGAACAACGAACGATCGGCTTCATGTCGGTCTGAGCTCTGGGGGCCTATTTCCCAAGCAGGAACAAGTCCGGACCCGCGATTTACATTATTATTGCTTCTCTATCGTTCAGGGGCACACAATGCCTTACAGGGTGTTCTGTGTCAATCAGGGGTTTCGAATCGGTCAGGGGAAGATTTGCTCAACCGGGACGTGGACGGGAGCCCGATTGACATAAGGCTTCTTACGTTGGTCAGGGCTCTCTGATATTTGAAGGAGACGTAAGAAATGATGGTGTTGGCTCACATTAAGGCAATAGAAGAATCCTGCGCCAGTCGGAGCCCATTGTACAGAATGGTGGGCCCTGCAACCCTATTTCAGCATGGCCCCGTTAGCCCAACTGAAGCCTGTGTGCGAAGTATTTGATCACCTGCGGCGAGCAGGGATGTTGCTGCATCAATGACGGTCTCTGCGTTTATCCGGGGTTAACTGCGCGGCTTAGAAGGCTTCCCGCGTCAGGAAGCGGAACAATGCGATACGATGTATCACTCTAGAGGTATCGGGTCGGCCAGCGGATGTCACCCCGTGTCGACAGGATGACGACTGGAAAACACACCGCGGTGGGACGGAACGGCCCTTCAGACCTCGACCGTCAGCAACAATGTGCTCGGAAGTGTATTGCTCAAGAGAACCGCTCTACCAGAAAGAAATAATTGGTCTCATTAGTGTTGAATGGAGTGGGTCGACATGAATTGGCCCATGTTTCCCTACGAAACATTTATTTATGTACATACATTTGAACGCAGAAGGCCATCCCATATTTCCCTGAGAGCGTTTCTTATTTTGCGGAATCGAGTAGTGAAACGAATGATATCAGATGTTTTGAGCCTGCGCG
Organism: Pollicipes pollicipes; assembly: GCF_011947565.3. Classification (NCBI taxonomy): domain Eukaryota; kingdom Metazoa; phylum Arthropoda; class Thecostraca; order Pollicipedomorpha; family Pollicipedidae; genus Pollicipes; species Pollicipes pollicipes. The sequence continues at coordinate 17,414,417 of NW_023596136.1, read as the reverse complement.
CCGGGTGCCGATAGTGCAGTTAACCACTGTGCGTCTCGGAAACCACAGGTGCGTGGTTCGATTATCCGTGGCATTCGCCCTTCCCGCCAGGGTAAGAGGCTGGCGGCGCCACATAGCCCCAGCAGCTGACTGCGCCATAAAGTCCCAAGGACACGCCCGTAATCTCGGGGATCAAGGAAAGTGATGGCTTGGGTTGCAGTTTTCGTAAAACCAAACGGCGTTGACCGCTGTAAGTAACGCTAGGGGGCGGGCGCCGTGCACGCAACAATGACCGTTTGAAAATAGTGTTTCTGAATGTTTGTTTTTCCAAATTAATTTGTGCAGTGAAAAGATTACACTGGGCCAATCCTTTTTACAACTTTGAGAGGCTGTTATCTGGAGAGATTGACAGTAATAGCAACACGGAAAAAACATTTACTCCTCCAGTTCCACCACCAGATTCCAGCACCAGCCGTTGCGGCGCTGTAGACCATACGTTATTGGTATCAGTCTACAAGAACCCACAGATGATGAATATACGCTCGGAAGGTCTCTAAATCTACGATTTTGGTGTCCAAAAAACGCTCAAAGGGTCCTTCTTTCAAACCAGGCATCTCACCCATTTTCCGTCCCACCTGTTGGCCACGAGCCGAATGTTGGCCGCGGGTCGACACTGCCCAGCATGCGAGCGCGCGTGCTCATACACACACACACACACCACACACACCACACACACACATCACAACACACACACAACAGCACACACACCACACCACACAACACACACACACACACAACACACACACACACACACTCACACCCACACACACACACAACAGCACACACACACACACCCACACACCACACACACACACACACCACACACACACACACACACACACACACACAACACACAACACACACACACACACACACACACCACACACACACACACACACACGCACGCACGCACGCACGCACGCACGCACGCACGCACGCACGCACGCACGCACGCACGCACGCACGCACGCACGCACGCACGCACGCACGCACGCACGCACGCACGCACGCACGCACGCACACACACACACACACACACACACACACACACACACACACACACACACACACACACACACACACACACACACACACACACACACGCGCGCGCGCGCGCGTGCACGCACGCACGCACATACGCACACATACACATATATACATGCATGCTATACATATATATATATATATATATATGCATACATAATGTCTAATAAATCATGCTCTAATTAACAGATGGGCCATATCTGATGATTTTGTAGGGGGTCTTTTACCACCGGTGAGCCTTTTGTCAACCCTGTGCCCCCCTTGCCAAGGTTTTGGCTGCGCCCCTACTCCCAGGCAACTATACGCGCGTCAAATTGGAACCATATTTAGATTCATATTAACGGTCTACTTCTATGTGTTTGGAAATTGGCGCTGATGTGAATCTTAACTTCCTGATCCTTCCGGCAAAAGTACAAGTTGACACGCCCAAAAATAAGCAAATTGTAGCAGGTCAAAATGTTTAGGTGAAAATCGGACTGCTTGGATGTGCTCCAACCTTGGCACGCTGATAAAGCTTAACCTCCTGATCATTTTGGCGGAGTTGCGAACTAGAAGGTACAAAAAGAGGAGCCTGAGCAGGTCGAAGAAATCAAGGTTAAAAGTAGGACAACTCGGATTGGGCCCAGAATCACTTCACTTATAGAACAGTCTCTGGTAATTCTGGTGAAATCTTTAAGTGGAGGCATTAAATGCATGCAGAGGGACACCGAAAATGATGAAGCACCAATCGTGATAGCTTAAGAGATATAGCATAAGTTTTGTTCTGGATTCATCCACACAGTGGACCAATGCGCTATTTACACGCCTTCCATTGTTGATGCACCCTGATACTTTTGTGTCAAGGTGATTGTTGCGCCATCTTCATAGCTTTATCACATCAGAGGGCAAATCCAAATGAAGGTACTTTCCCTTCAAGCGAAGCAGGGCGAAATGTTGGCGTTGACGTTTCCTGCCGCTAATGATGGCAAGCGGCCGTCACAAGAGCTGCCAAAATTGGACGCCACCCCACACTTTTGGTTTGCATTTTTCGTTTGCCACCAAAGAGGGTTCTAGTTGAAGGCTACAAATGGCCGTGAGCTGTTCTGGCCGAGCCATCTCCCGTTAAGAATCCTGGTTGCGCGCTTGCCGCTGATGTCAAAAATGCATGTTGCTATAGTGTGTCCCCTGCAACCCGTGGGAGGGGCACAGACAGTTCCAATTGAAAATGGTGGGGGTGGGGGCGAAGTTTCACAAAATGAGTTGAGGGGCGGAGGCGACGACCAGTGAAAATGGATGAAAAACGACCCAGCCTATCCACCAAACATGCCAAGAAACAGCTGTATCTCCAGATTTGGCCCACAACCTTCCCAAAGTGAGGGGGCTGGAGAGCGTGTTAGGGAGGCGCCCCAGACCCCCCATTTATCACCCATTGGCTCCTCGTTAGCGCGACGCCACTGGGACCGCTGCACAGCCTCGCGCCGGGCGTAATATTCCGAACGAACTAGCCCCACTGCTGTTGATTGTAAATGTTGCCATAGGTGGGATCAAAAACTGCATGTAAATTATATCGCCTCAACAAGCGGCATCAACAATGCCGTCAATGTCATTCTCTATATTCATGCAGTCAAACTCGCCATTTTCATCTTTGCCGTCACGTGTTTCCACGCAACCCATGGGCACGTGACAACAGCTACCGAGCAAACAGCTTGTGGGTTACGCTGACAATCTTGACACCCCAGCTGAGGTCAGCCAGACAATATGGGATGTTCTAGTTACAAACCATAGTCGTTAGCGAGGCTTTTCCGTAACTGACCTTACGCGTGTCTTGCCACAGGTCATCCTGTACCCTCATTACTTTTAACAGTATCCTCGGCTCAAGCGTCCCCAGGTAACCCCTGTGGTTTTAACACGCTCCATACGAAGTTCAGCACATGCATCCCAAGGTGGTCATGGCTCCAATGTGGTCATTAGAGTTTCACAGGATCCAAAAGCGGGCCCCACGTCCCGCTGTGAGCTCAGCGCCTTTGATTGTCCGCGCCCCGCGTCCCCAGGTGGTCCACGTGACCTCGGTGGATGGTGTGACCTCAGCAGACCACAAACACAGCTCACCTCATGCGTTTCAAGGCACCCATATTGACCTACATGGGTCAATCGGATCCGACCTAGGCATTCTAAGCAGGTTACATATGCGTAGTCTGGTTCATGTGGCCTAAAGCGGCCAGCGAGCCGCCTTTTCCGTATAAGTAAAGAAGAACATCGAACAGAACCAGCCGCGTCCCGGGCATCCTCCTTCCCAGCATATGCTTACAAAATAGCGGTATTGTCATCGTCAATATATCATTACTTTAGCCTGTGCACGACGGACGCTTCACCGAAAGAGTACCCATCTATTACGTGTATTTTCTCACATTTGTCAAACGGACACGGACGCCGACACGGACGCATGATTCTTGGGAAAGGGAGGCACCGCGTGAGCAGAAAATCCCATCGCCCGGAATAGCCGAATGGACCCACCTAAATGCTGGGCAGTCCTCCACTCAGGCAGTCCAGGCGACGGCACCGGCGTTTCGCTTCACACAGTTGCAAATGACGCATATGAATAACCACGCCTCACTACGAGCTTTCCACGCATCCGTATTCCTTCTAAGGGAAGACGGGGAGCAACGGCGCCAGAACGACGGAACGTCAAACTCTGGTTCGTAATTCACAATGTGCAGCGGCACCAATAGAACACAATAAATGGCATCTGACGCCAGTGAACTGATGTCGACAGCGACTGTGAACTGATGTCCAATCGAAAACGGCTGGGTCCCCATCATTCTTGTCTCAACGACACGACAGGTGTAGTCGGACGGCATCATACCCACGTAGCATCACGATGAAGGCAATAACGTCACAGCGTCCGTGTGCGATAGCCATCCGCTAGATACAGGTATGTTAGCATACATTGTACCAGCATGAAAGCAGCGAGGCGACGAAACCATGCGTCTTAACGCGCCCACTGGGGGAGGGAGTTGACTTACCCTCCCCTACAGCTTTTCCAACACAATTCAAAAACGAACGCTTGCAGCAGTGTAAGATCTTCAGCACTTGTCCATCTACCAATTTTACATCCTCTGGGTAAATTTGAGGCTTTAATCTATCGAGATCAATAACCTAGGTCAAGTCAAGGAGGTCAGCCTCTTAAAAACTTTGATCACACGTAACTTTTGTGAGTCTTTTTGTAAGAAGCACGACGTGAAAAGTATCTTTCTTGTAGGCCACTGCTAGCTCAACTTTGAGTAGTGACCTGATCCGCCCTCATCCTTGTGAGGGAGCAGAAATGGTGGGAATGAACTCCACACAGTCTCAACGCTTATTTCGGTACCCTCAGTATCCGTCTTGGCGTGTTAAGCATAGGTTTTAACAGCATCTATCAGGACAACCGTTTCGGACCTTTCGTGACCTCTGGTAGCCCCACATGTGACCAAAGATCGAAAATTTTGTGTGCACTCCATGATTTGACGAAACCTTCACAACAGTGTCGTTGTTTCTCTCATCGGCGTCTGGAAGTTGGGGTCCCGAGGGGAAGGCAGCTCCCCAGGCCGGGCGGGAGTTAATAATCGATCAAAGTAGTCGTTCCTTTGTTCTAGGCTTAACACGGCGTTAACCAGTGGGCCAAATCTGCCCCCCCCCCCCCCCCCCTCCCCCGGTCCAACATTCCCGATTATTAAAAGAAGAGTAGCCGTCAAATGATGAGCTTTGCGCCTAGTGCCAAAATAACAACTATGAGAGCATAACAGACCAAGGATGAGGGACGTCAGGATGCGTCTCGCTAACAGCACAGCAGTCTCACCGCTGACGCACGACTCACTGGCAGCGAGCCAAGCCCCGTCGTCAGCGATTCCAAACGACAGTCCCGCCACGGATGCAGTGGTACACCCCACCCGATGGTTTCACTCTCGGCCAAGTTGTCGGTCAGTCCAAACTGAAGATGCAGTATATGCCGAACCAGCAGTCAGTTGAGACCACTGGCACATCGAGCCTGTTCACTACAGCTCGCCAGCAGCCGCCACTGCTTGTCGGCCGGGTGCGTCCCGTCGCAAGCGTAACAGGCATGGCCACTTATTGGAGAAGCAGGTGCTGTCCACCAGCCAGGCATGAGACATCTTCTGGAACGCTCCTGTTGCGCACGACTCAACGGCGGTGCCAGGAGCGGCACCAGGCCCCGGCAGCCGCGGTCCTCACGCGCCGGTGGGCCCGATCGCAGGAAATCAGGCGGGGCGGACCGTGCCGAGCATGACGGCACGTTAAACTTTGTCCGCAAAGCTCTGCCGTAAAATTGGAGTTTTACGATAGGAAGCTGGGACAAGCCCACGCAACAAACCTGTTTTGTGTGAGCTCTGATTTTGAACTCCTCCCATCAAAAAACGGTTAGAAGAAAGCTGTTAAAGAAAATGTGCCACCCAGGCACGCATATTAATCAAACTGAATTATATCGGGCCCCGTCTGAAACGGATCTCGGGACCATTTTAGGGACCTGAAGAGGGCCTGAGGAGGGCCAGAGGACCTAAAGGCTCTTTTTTTTTACTGAGGTCAGTAATGAAAAAAAAACAATATCTACGTAAAAAGTGATCTTGAAGCCAGTCTGATTTCCTGTCAGAAGCCACCTATATCTTGGAAAAACATGGTGCCAAGCGACATAACTGGACCGCGAGTCTCACGGGGGATTGGAGGCGAGGGGACGGTTTGAGGGAACCTGCTTAGCAGCCCCCCCCCCCCCCCCCATCTTCCCTAGTGACGATCATAATGGCGATAGCCACATTTTAGCACACTGTTCCAACAAAAAAGCGAATGACGTCATTCCAATTTAGTTTCTGGCCGGATTGGCTTGTGAGCAGTTGCATATTACCACAGGATGCTCTCGGAAAAAATCTGCCTTGAGTAAAAGAGTGCTGATTAGGATCATATGTTTTCGTAAGGTAATGATAATGATAATAGAGATGCTCATGACATAGGTGGTTTTATTAGTGAGTGTGTGTGTGAGTGAGTTCGAATTGTAGCTATTTCTCGTAGTTGTTTTAGTTTAGCAATGCCCAAAAAATGTGCAGGTGTTAGACTATTCGTGTAGCGATTTTAGAGCATATCTACGTAGTACGATTTTGTATTTTAAACATTGGTTACGCTGCAGCTCTTTCGTCTTTCAGGATGCTACTCAGAAGTTTCAACAAATTCATCAGAGCTTAGACTATCAGTGTTCCAAGCTTGATGCAAATCCAAATAGTCTGATTCTCGACCTTTAAATTTTGAACGCGCTGTAACGTTTTTGCCTTAAGCTTGCATGTAGAAATTTCGCCAAAATGACAAGGAGACTAGGCTTCATTAGTGTCCCAGCTTTGAAGGGAATGCGAATAGTCCGATGTTTGACCTTAAACTCTCTGACCTGCAACAACTTCTTTGCTTTTAGACCTGGGGCCTTGCATATTTATCAGAAGGATCAGGAAGTCAAGATCTATCTGTGTGCCGATTTCTAGGCACGTTGAGGTAGTCTGCGAATATCGATCTGAATATGAATCTGGAGGGTGTTGCAACGCGCGTGGCAACATTTGCTACAGGCATAAAATTGGCAAGCATAATGAATACGAACTTAACACGAAAGTGGCATTCGTGAACGAGTAGGTGCTGTCGACATATAAGCACAATGGAAGAGGAAAAAATAGTTGGGAAGCCGCAAAATAAAGGAGTCAATAGGTATTAAACGGCGCTGAAACATGAACAAAGCCAACCTCCAGGACAATTTGCATCAGAGCATGTTCTTAAGCATGTGCGCAGAGCCCAGTTTTCTTGATCGATGATTGCATGGGATGTTAACTTGCCCCAGACTGACTGAGGAGCCGAGTTGTCATCAGCTTCAGTTAGTCAGCCATCCTCCTCTCTAATCGAGACCACCCAGGACTATTTTTCTATTTCAGTATACCCGGCAGCCAACACGCTACCGGGTGGGTGAAACTCAGACTGTTTTGGGCCTTCTTTTTACTTTTGAGGAGGGGATTGCAAGCCAAAAAATTGAATACCTGCCTGGGCTAGGGAACAGCGACCAGGTGGTCGTAAAGTTTACCCTGACCTGTCACTCTGGGCTGAACACCTCCCATCAACGACAGCTGACATGTACAAACTACGAGCACTTGGCAGCCATCTCAGGTAAGTCGACTGGTTCCAGATGGAGAACCCCACCACGAAGAAGCCTACAGGTTCTTCAAGGAGTACATCGCCAGCGCTACTGAGGTACGTTCCGCCAGAAAAAGGAAGAGAACAAAGAATAACTAATGCATAAACATACACGCCATGCATCTGAGGAAAAGTAAGAAAAGATTATGGCTTGCATGCACGCAGGGATAGGATATTTTGAACCATGCCAATTTTGTGCGGTGCCATAATTTTTAAAGTAAATTTGCCATAAATCCTCGGAAAGAGACGAAATGAAACTGGCAGCAAACCTCAAAAGAAACCACAAGGCCGTTTGGAGGTAGGACAACTCAAGGCTTCGTACGAGACGCAGGGCTGAAAGCCTTCTTGATCATGATGGACTGTTGACCAGCAGCAACGAAGGCAAGGGCAATGTTCTCGGCAAATTCTTTGCCAGTGTTTTCCCTGACGAGGGGACTGCCACCGTGCCTACAATGCCATATAACCTCCAAGGACTGTTTCTAGAAGACGTAAACATTTCTACTCGGGCGATTGTAAGGAAACTGACGTCGCTAAAACCATCTAGCGCCCCACTGGCTCAAACAACGTTCAAACTAAGCTTCTTCCCACGCCTGCAAACGTCCTGACTGTACGTCTGAACATGCTGTTCCGAGGATGGTCGAAAACCCGAAGGCTCCCCAGGAGTGGAAGCTTGTTAAGGTAGTTCCGATCCTTAAGAAAGACAACCGACAGTCCCCAGCCAGCCACCGCCAGCTACACATACACACACGCACACACACACACACACACACACACACACACACACACACACACACACACACACACACACACACACACACACACACACACACACACACACACACACACACACACACACACACACACACACACACACGCACGCACACACGCACACACACACACACACACACACACACACACACACACACACACACACACATATATATATATATATATATATATATATATATATATATATATATATATATATAATACATACACTTGTCACATGAATGATGTAGTAGTGGTGGTAACAGAAAGAGCCCGAAACCTAGTAGGGCTTTCAAATTTATATTCTAGTTGCTAAGGGTGCGTCTGTCGGCTTGTCTGCCTGTCTCATTTTGCGTTAAGTCATTCCCGGGCCGAAAGGCGGGTCGCTGAATGGTGAAATTTGGACAAGACGCGCCGCGGTCTTCCTCAGGTAGCCTCGCGGGTCGCTGTGGTCCGGGATTCGGGCGAGGCACGTGTTGGAAGGGCCGTTTTTAGCTCATTGGTTTTGCACGGTGACTAAAAACTATGGCCCACGATAATGCCGACGAGCAGTAGTTCGACATCGTGGTCACTTCTAGGTAACCAAGTGCCAGATTGACAAGGAACCGGCACCGTTTGACAGTCCATTGAATGGGGAATCGCATCGTGTGATGGGCCGATAGCACCTGTCGCGTGCTGTAGTGCGCAAAAGCGGCCGATGGGGATTTGCCCTGTTTCTAGCAATTTTCTCGTTTTATACCGCAACCTGACATCCAGACCGGGTGGAGGCGCAAATCCCATTCTGAAGCATTGACCAACTTACCGCCCGCAATTCATGATGCCCAACACGAGTTTGTGTGACGCACGGCTGCACCATTCGGTATGTCGAAAAACAGGGCAGAGTACATCCCGCTGTCGTCGAAACTGTAGTTAAGGCCGTGCCGACATTCGCAACACCGCATGCACAGATCCATTGCTTGCATTTACCACCCATTCATTCGTCATTCTATGCACAATCTCATCCAAACATCAACTTTGCATACATGATTACAATCCGGCATTTTTGTGCGGTCAAAATGACACCGGTTGTCTGCTCAGCTGCCGCCGACCAGCCTTGCAAGTAAAACAAGCAAGCGTGTACGAGCCGAATGTGGTTGTTCAGCTTCGGTTCATTCATTTGTTGCGGCGAGAAGAGTAACAACAGCGATCATCGTATGCATCGCTAGGGTCCAGTGCTTTAATAAATATAAGAGAAACCATACATCGATTTAAGAATAATTTGCTATGGGTGCGATAAAAGGGCGCAGGGAGTGCGGTCACTTTTCAGTGAAGCCCATTGCAACAGAATATAGCGCCGTTAATATCATGACGGTGTATGTGTTGGAGTCACTACAAGTCTTAGTAGGGAGACCGTGGGCTAATTACATAAAAATGCCTTATGTAATGCTTCCGAATAGTGTCTTTTACCACTGTGGGGCATTTCATCACCTTCGACGCATGACTATGTGAGGCGAAATCAATGAGCGCTACTGCAGTGTTTATCTCAGGTTCCAGTAAGCAATACTCCAATTCGCTTACTATTGCTTCTTGAAACAGATAAAATGTTTAGTTGCTAGTAGTAAGTTGTGCAGGTTTTTTGAAACAGCCGCCTCCCTAATAATAACCAATGAGCACTGATACTACTAAATGAACATACAGCACAGCAGCCAAAGCAGCGGCAAATCAGTTTGCAGTCACGCGGGGACAACCGGTCCGGGACAGTGGCTACCGACGACTGAGGACAACCGGTCCGTGGTCCGTGGTCCGGACAGTGGCTACCGACGACTGAGCTCACTGCCAGAAGGCCCTTCATTCTGGCACTTGGTTTTTCACAAGAAAAAGTCCCTGTTTTATGGCTTTTGTCAGATTGTTTTTGGCAAGTAGTATTTAAAGCATCAGAACATGTTTCAGCCTAAAATGCCGCGACCAAACTTTACCTCTTGTGAAGCAGTCAACGAAACCCAGACTCACGAAAACTGGAGTGCACTACGGGTCATGGATTAAAGCAACCAACCATGGGTTGACCAACCTTTGCCCAGGTCGCATTTTTTCCTGTAAACAGAGAAGGCAGATGTCTCCACAATGTCCCGAAATAGTCGCCCGTTTGTTGAATTTTGCCGCACAGGATAGGTAATGCTGACTTGCACGAGTAATTTTAGAAAGCTGGTTAGTCTTATTTAGAAAGCTGGGTATTCTTATTTGCCTGTTGGTGTAGGTGAGTCGGCTAGCTAAGATGGTGCACCAGTAGAAAAAAGTTGTAGCTGTATATCTAGCACAGAAACCAGGACATTTATGCGTCTCTAAAATGTGTTACGTGTATATTACGAGCGCACCAAGTCCTCCATCCCTACGTCTCGTCCCCGGACGCCGGGTTTGCCTCTCAGGTCAGTTGCCTTGATCCCTCAATTTTAAAGACGCCCCTATGCCTGTGATCGGAAGGGCCCACGACCAGGGGGGACATGTGATCGGAAGGGCCCATGACCAGGAGGGACATAACCATCTCTGTGGGGGGAGGATGGGGTCGTGAAACCATCGCAGCACTGCTTCAATGAGAAAAATTGGTGAGAAATAATGCGTTTAATAACTGGCGTTTTCCTAAATGGGCATTGCTATGCAAATTCCTGACGCGCCTTGTGCTATGCCACCATAAGGTATGTGGGCGCGTGAGCCCGGATGGGGAGGGGATTAAGGCCCCAACTTTTAAAAAATTTAGCATCCACCCTGTGGCCGTTGACTGGCAATAAATAGTGCATGCACCTGTCATCACCTTTCCTTTCCAACGTGGAAGAACGTCCGCAGACCGTCAGCATTTTTTTATTTTAGTTTCACATTTTCTTCCCAGCACAAAGTGCGTGTATGTACAGTGTCAAAAGCTTTGTAGGGCGATATGTCAGGTATCTTTACGCCACAGATGCGATATTACTTACACGCCCGATTTAATTTTTTTGTGTGTTCTGGTTTGCTTATGGAAAAATAAAAGCACACTAAATCTGGCTATTTTACAGTGGCGTTACAAGCATCAAAACGATATGCTGCTTGAGGAGCGCAGAGCATACATGCTGCTTCTAAGTATTTATCAACGCCGTTTATAGCGCGGCCCTAAGCATAGCCAAGCGTTCTCTGGAGTGGTTCACGTCGACTGGCAAAAGTGAGTGCGGCAGGAGCTGTCTCCGCTCGATCCAGGTGAAGCCGTTGCACGTGATACACTGCTGCTGCGGTGACCCTCCTCTGCGTCACCATTAAGGAAACAAGCTTCCGGCCCTAACAAGCTTTTCAGTGGACCCTCTATGGACCACTGCATGTGAACTCACTTGTGTCGTATTTTGAGGTAGCTAGGCCATGAAATTTGGGTCTAATACGGTCAAATAAGGTCAAACTCCAGATTGGTGTCCGAAGTTTACTTACACCTTCCTTTGCAACCACCTTTAATCTGGGTAATTACACTTAGCAAAAGGTCAGGTTTATTTATGGTCAATGACCTCATTTAGAGGATTGCAATGACCAAAAACCTGCCGGGTTATTTTGATTTTGTAATTTCAACAAGTGTGAAACATAACGCTAACCGTTATGTTCCTCAAGACAAAATGTTGACCGGAAGTATTCTATGGTTAGTGACGTGTGCTGACCTTTATGAAGCTCATATAACATAGTAAAACACAGAATTTCAGTAAAGAAACAATTTTGTTTTGGTTTCCGATAAAACTTTCATACCTGACCCGAGGTCACTGGAATTATTTGTGTCTTGGGATTAATTGTATGACTGTCAAAGAAACTGCTTTAAGGATGTGTCCCTTCATCTAACACTCCGTTCGTGCATTGGATTGAACGATGCCCTAGGGATTGCCTTCGCTGAACGACATGGTCTGAATTTGATCTGTCGTAGGTCAGCGACCTTAAAAGGTACAACTTGTTTGTTGACGCCAAATTATTGAACATTATTTTGGCTATAGTCACGTAAAGTTTTGGGGTGACCACTTTGTGTTGTTCGTAAACTATTTTTTTACTTTGGAGCGGTCAAATTAACCCCAACGCGAGCGCAGGTCAGCATTAAGCATGGATCGATCACAAACTACAACCATGTGAACTGCGGAACACCAAACATCGGGCGCTTGCCGAGGGCGTCATGCAACTGAAAATGACACCAAATCTTCGAACCATAGCGATCCGGAGCGCGGAATATACGTCCCTACCGCGTACAGGACAACAGAGTGGCAAGAGCCGCGGACGTCACGCCCGCCGCCCGCTGTTCCCGCGTCACAGCAGCAGACGAGCTCAAACCTAACGCCGACCTAGCTAAACCGAACCCAGCCACTGCAGTCGTCTGGCGAGGTCGACCGCTACATCGTCACGGTCGCAGCAGTGGCGCGCGCATTCAGTCATTTGTCGTGTACAACCAGCATTTTGCCACGAGAGTCAAACAGCTTGACTGGGTAGTTCCTACACCAACTTTAGCGAGAATTACGGCGGGCTTTTAATGGGACCAAGTGCGACACTAAGCACTAATTCTCGCCATGTCACGAAATCCAAATTCTACTTGTTTAGTGTTGACCAAAATCACTACGTTAACTGTACCACGCCTCGCCCTCTTCTGCGAGCGACTACAAGTGGACAAGCCGCGAAAACAGCGCTCGTCACCATCATACCCGCACACAAGTACGCCGTTCCAGGCGCGTAACCAGCGGTTACAACCAGCAACACCGTTTGCGCACCGGTCAACGTCCGTGCCTTCGTCGAATCATGGGGCTAGAGCGCTATCGCTGTGTAAGAGTCGATACCGACCTTCGAGCCGCGCGTCGGCGGCGACGGGCCACACGTCGCGTGCTGATACCCTATGTCCGATGTGCTTTGAGGGCGCACCGGCCGGCGGCGGCCCCCGTGCGTGCGACCCGACGCACACGGTCAGCGAGCCCGGACGCCCACGGTGCTTTGTTCGGACGCCTGCGGGCTCGCAACAGTGCTCGGGCCGCTCGCCAGTGGCGGACGCCTGGCGGGCCGCAACAGCGCTCGGGCCGCTCGCCAGTGGGATCCAGGGCTGCAAGGGCGTCATGCGCCGGGACGGTGATCTGACGTTTGCTGGCGCCAAGTGGTCCGAGGGTGATCTGGGGGCCCATAACGGCACCGTTCTCAGAGTCCTCGGCAGACACGTGAGTAAAAGACAAAGCCCTGGACTGGGGAGCTTACGGCCAGTTGACACGCCGCTCCCGGGGGACCGGTTGGGATACCCTTTTCTTGGGTAGGGATCAATTTCACCCCCCCCCCCCCCCAGATCTCAGCAAGTGAGTGATCTAGAGACACCAAATTCACAAGGTGTGTTGGCCTGTACGTGAGCACACTTGTGTCAAAGTTTGAGGTTTTTGGGTCATGACCTTCAAGTGAGATAGTGTCGAACAAGGTTAAACTACAGATTGATGTCCAAAGTGCCTCCAGACCTTCTCATGCAAATAACGTGAACCTAGATACCTGCTCTCAGCAAAAGGTCACTGGTGCTCATTTAGGGTCAGTAACGTTGTATGACTTGTCCAAGGTCATGGTTGCCAAAATTATACAAGACTGCCTTGATTTTTGCATTTGAATAAGCGTGAAGGATTACGCCAGGCAGTATGTTCCTAAAAAGAAAATGTTGACCTGGTTCATTTTAGGTCCGTTACCTTTTCGCACTTTAAAGAAGTCCATGGGGCCCCTGTTATCAATCAATTCAAGATGAGCACCAGAGCTACCCCATACAGCAGACATCAATATGACAAAACAGGTTGTTTTTTACCTCGGTCTGACCTGTGGACCTGAGCCTAGGTCAATGTAATATGTTCATTCAATTGTTGTGTTACTAGGAAATTATTACAGAGATGTACTGCTTCGTCTAGCACTTCGTTGTTGCATTGGGTTGAACGATTTCCCAGAATTTTTTTTTTATTAACGTGGATTAGTTGGGAGTATCTTGCAGTGCCAGTGCGCACATGCTTGCATTTGACTGACGTGTTCTTGAAAAGGCAGTGATATATATATATATATATATATATATATATATATATATATATATATATATATATATGTGGGTGTGGGTGTGGGTGTGGGTGTGGGTGTGGGCGTGGGTGTGGTGTGTGTGTGTGGGTGGGTGTGTATGTGTGTGTGTGTGTGGGTGTGGGTGTGGGTGTGGGTGTGGGTGTGGGTGTGGGCGTGGGCGTGGGTGTGGGTGTGTGGGTGTGGGTGTGGGTGTGGGTGGTGTGGGTGGGTGTGAGTGGGTGTGTATGTGTGTGTGTGTGTGTGTGTATGTGTGTGTGTGTGTGTGTGTGTGTGTGTGTCTGTGTGTGTGTGTGTGTGTGTGTGTGTGTGTGTGTGTGTGTGTGTGTGTGTGTGTGTGTGTGTGTGTGTGTGTGTGTGTGTGTGTGTGTGTGTGTGTGTGTGTGTGTGTGTGTGTGTGTGTGTGTGTGTGATAACGCAAGATTATGCGTTCCTCATGATCTTTGTACAAGAGCCAACACGCCGATTACACCAGGTTTGGTGGGTATGTGTGACCGAATCTCTATTTGACCCAGCAAAAGTGTCAAACGCACTTGCCACCTTGATTTAAATAGCGTTTGCTTGCTTTCGGAACTAAGGCGCACGCGAAATGAAATCAGAGCCTTGGTGTTTAAGCGATCTGTGTCTTCCGTTCACCATACCCTGACGAATCCATAAGTTTGCGTCCTTAATTTACGTTTTTCGTAGAGCACGAAAGTGGCCTGTCACATAGGAATGTCAGCATTTGACAGCATAATTTCGCTTCGTGTATTTCACTTAATTTGTATTTGCATCACGCACATCATACTTCAGTCGCAGTATTCCGCTGTGGAGCTGTTGATCATTGCTCTGGCGACATGACTCATTGATACTTTAAGGAAGTTTTTGACTTGGCTTTGCCTGTTTCACTCGTCACAAAGCACCGTTTTTACATACGAAACTTTGTTTACATTCTCACTCAGCTTAAACCACCTGAAATGTACGTAGGTACCAAGACCTTTAATTAAAGCTGGTGGTCCAAATTTGTACGGGGCTTTGAAATAAGACAACCTCTTTGAAAACCCTTTAGTGCAATTCAAAGCCATGTCCTTTCAAGGACTTCAAATCACCTTGTTTCTGAGCTCGACGTACAAAACCTTGTGCATACTATTTCACGTAGCCTATCTGAATGCTACCCACGCATATATGACCATAGAAAAGCTACGGGAGTACTGCAACTTTAATGGCCATGTTGTGCTCAAGGTCAAGAAAATACTTTTTTCAATATTTTGTGTGCAAGTGTCTGACATGAATAACGTTTTGTGCAACATATTGCAGGAATTTAGGCAATGGTACTAGCTATCGCGGAACGAGACTGGAAATCGAATAACGTTAAGAAATGTGCCACATTTAAAGATGTTGCAGCAAGATATGATGATCAGTAAAATGCAAGGGAGCAAGATGATCATCAGATGTTATGAAATAAGTTCACTTACAACTATTGACATCCTTTTTATTGGAAAAGGCTGCTCTAGGCAACACGGTTTCTCTGATAAGTAAATATGATCCTCAATACGTCATTGCTTCATTACGTCATCGTGCCTTGCACGATATTGGTTGAGAGCCAGCTGACGTCCGTTATACCTGGAAATCGCGCTCACGAACGCTAGATATAAACGACTCGACAAAAATATTTGTCTTGGTCCTGAGCCCCGCAAGGCCGATGGAATGGTAGACTTTAAATGACGTTATTACGGCGGCATGGATGTCTGGATGATGGCCTGTGAACTGCACAAATGCCCTTCATAGTAGCTATTTTAGTTCAAACTTTCATACAGCTCTGGAACACGCTCTTTAAAGGGTGCGTTTCACATTGGAGGATACCGAAGCAAGCATCAGATATGATGAAATGAGCCCAATTGTAAATGTCGGTACACTTTGAAGTGGAAAAAGCTGCCCTAGGTAACGCAGTTTCTTTGTCCAGTAAATATGCTCTTCAATACGTCATTGTTTGATTAGGTCATCGCACCTTGCACAATATTGATTGAGAGCCCATCGACCGGCGTTATATCTGGAAATCGTGTTCCCGAACGCCAGATATGAACGACGCGACAATCCCATCTTCTTGGCCTTGATAACTGCGTGGCTAATGGAATGACAGGAATCAAATGATGGTATTATGACGTCATGCCTGGGTGACCTTAGAGCAGTCTCGCCGAAATAGTCTGCACATTGTCGATTCTGCACACTCAGAAACTAGAGAGGCTTAGGTCTCCAGATGTGCATGGCTGTGAGCTGTACTGAATGATCTGTAAGATGGCTATTTCAGTTAAAAACCCTTTACAAATTTGGAACAGTCCGTTTAAGAAAAGCATGATAATCGAATCTGTGATTGCGACAAACAACATAGCAACACTGCCAAATTCACAAAAACACCACTAGAGAGGGCCAAAACACGTGCACTTGATATTCATCTTCAGCTAACACGCGCCAGCCAACAAGCCACCCTTCGGCAAGTTGAATTACTACTGGTGAGTTAGCTCGTCTGTTACAGGGGCAATCGTGCCATGGCTAGTCTGGCCGCGATTCTGGCGTCATAAAACGCTCCATGACCTGATAAAACGATGCCGCCAGCGGTTTGTAAAAGGTCGCGGCCGGTGACCCGGCCGCACCCGGTATTGCGTTGAGGAGCATATTAACTAAACAGCTGTATTGTGTTGCCTGGAGCGGTCTTTTGCACATGACAGCATACCATTTGTTACAAGTGGGCTTTTTTCGTCTTATCTGAAGCTTGTCTCAATATCTTCAAGCGTGGAACGTTCCGCTTAAAAATAAATGTACCGCCATGTCTCTGTTATGCAGCGTTTGAAATATTATACTAGCGTACGACGGACGCTCCTGCTACCTTTACTGGACGCGGGAACCCTAAACACAGATGGAATTTTCGGCTCTCCAGTGTTGGGGGCTGCCTGCTTACGTCACGACCAGTCCGCAGCCGTTTTCGGTGTATGAAATAGCAAACCTGTATTCTTAATAACTGTGCTGAACCTTTGATAAGACTCCACGCTTAAAAGCACTAGTTGCGTAAGTCCTGAGCCCCAACATCCGATCGTAAACTTCCAGGTTAGCTGAACAATATGGTGGCCACAATTTCACATGCCATAATGCTCGGTATGGTCTGTCCTGACCTAGGATGTCAACTCACCACCGTGGCCACTGCCACCAGCTGCAAATCATTGTCATTTTTAGCACAATTTTGCAGATATGGCCATGCCAGAGATGTTATAGGTCATGAGCATAGGAGATGAGATACTTCAAATGTTCACATGTGTAAAAATGATCCTGACTCAGCAGCTGGCCAAAATGTTCAAAATCGCTCGGAAAATTTGGGGTCTCGGTGCCACTCACCCCCTCCCCCACCCCCCCTCCCCCCACCCCCACCCCCACCCCCCTCTTACAGGGTGAGAATCAAGAGGCAACTTTATATAAGGCCTGATCAAGTTTGAAAATCGGTCGGAGATCTTGTAATGGCTCATTCCAAAGTCGGAACAAAGCACAGGTCTGGCAGGTCTTGTACGGGTCTAAAGCACATTCCTCCAGCTTAGTTTTGCTTTAAAGCGTTCAAAAATTCCTTTGTTGCACCTTGTAATGGACATTTCAACTTTATGTCAGATATTGTACACACATACACGCATAAGTAAAAGACACCTAGATATATTGGACGCTGCAACTTTTCAATGCTTCGGGATTCTGAGAGTTGACAAGTTTGTTGGGCTTTTCAATATCACTTTTCGAAAGGAGTGGGCACATTTTGTTTGCATGGATTGATATAAGTCTATGATTATTTGCGAAAACGATCTTGCGTACACTTTAGCTTGTCTCCCTTTTTGGCTGACGCCGCTTTTCGGAATGTTTTAGGTCGTAAATGCTTAGATTAGACTATGAAAGCCTGTTTATAACCCCTTGGAAGCCGATCCATCAGCTGCTTTACGCGGCGTGAAGCCTGAAAGAGACCCTCACAAATCTGGACTCCGAGAGATGCGGTAGGAGAGTTCCTTTAGCAGAGGTGGGACAGGCACATAGCTGTACTTCACTTCCTCCCTTCCTCTCACATGACTCATTGTCGAAGAAAGCGCCACGTCTTGATGCAGGACGCGGAAGTCGTTCAATGGTTCGAAAGAGCTACGGACACAGGAAGCGCTAAACCTGGTGTTTCCCTATGGCACGCGAGCACATTCCTTGCTCCATCGTGCTGCCATTATTTGGCGCGTCGCAGTGCTGAATCGGCGCCTTTTGCGATTTAATGGC
Source organism: Pollicipes pollicipes (assembly GCF_011947565.3). NCBI lineage: Eukaryota > Metazoa > Arthropoda > Thecostraca > Pollicipedomorpha > Pollicipedidae > Pollicipes > Pollicipes pollicipes. The sequence continues at coordinate 17,396,078 of NW_023596136.1, read as the reverse complement.
TGTCTTACGGCAGCTGGTTTTCTGAAAACAACAATCACACTATCTTTACAGCAACAGTATGAACAACGGTACGTCGTCGGGTCTCGCTAAGTTACACGGCATGCCTTCCTCGCCGTTAGTGATTTCTACATTGTTGCATCGCGTTGAAGTGCCACCGAAGTCCGAAAAAAATATCCCTGGTGTTCAGCAAAGCAGCTTGAGCTCGGTTGACCCAAGGTGGTTTTCATGAAGCATACGCTGGAGACAAGAAGGAGGTATCATCCAGGACTGCGAGTGTTGTGAGAAACTGATTCCATTTCCTTGGAACATGCAGCGCACAACTATCGCGTAGAATGGCCTAGTAGTCGGCGTGTCCTAAAACCCCGACCAACAGCAAGAATGTGTTCGAAGCTTAATGGTCCTTCCAACAAGTGGAGGCATGGGAGCGGTACCTTGGCGCCGAATGTGGCGCTCAGCAGCACAGCACCGCCCGTGCCATGTGCGCACGCAGCGCTGCGTACGTCAAGCGCTGCAGTCTCTCCCCACGTGGTTATGGAATGATGTATTGGAGAAAGGACAAGCACTTCCTGACCTGGTAGCACACACCTGTTAGCGTATGTAAATTGTGGCTGATCGTAGCAAACCCCACCAGCGCACAGAAGCAGCACTAAACAACAATGCGACATGTTCATTTCACGCCAGCTGTGAGTCAGTGGTCCGTTTCAGCACCTGATGATTTGTAAAGGCAATATTTTGCCGTCTCTAAACGACCTGTAAGGTAGCCAGCCAACATTTTCACGCAGGAACTTTAAGATAACCCATTCAGTTTCAGCTGGATTCATTTCTAAGTAGTTCTGGGTCCACCGACTTTTTGTCACCTATACGGCGTTACAATTTTGGGGTTTGATATTCAAAGCCTGAACGCCGAATCATAAACTGCAACAAACTGCTGGGTGTCATCAACATGCGTGGCAGTCATTTTATGGAAAGACCACAGCATCTTAGACCCGGGCGTAAGGCAACGGATCATCGCTGAAAATAAGAAAGTGCACTGGTTCCCAAAAAAAGATTCCTGGTCCACTCCATGTGTCACGTTTTACCTATAAGATCCAGACCGCACGGGTTGAACACGTCCACGCATTCAGTCTGAAAACCAGCCCGGCTGTGCGTCAAACTAGCCCAGCTTGGTTCTCGGCATCCTCGATGGCCTTCCTTTCGAAATTCAGTCACAGCGGCGGCTTTCTCTGTTCGGGTAGGTCACGTTGAACGATAGAAAACACTGATGAGTAGTAGCAGGTCAGGACCCACTGCTAGAATCGTCATCCTTGACATCTGACTGGTGACGTCATTAGATCAACAAGCACGGAAAGTACCCATTCGCATAAGCGCTGCAAACAGCTCTGGAAGGGCGGCAGGGCGCCGAGCAAACACAGCGACGCGCCCGCGCAGTGGGTGGGAGGGTTCCTCAATGTCGCTCTCCGCCAGGGCTGGGCGGGACCGTTCATCATTGTCGTTCTCCGCTAGTGCTGGGCAGGACCGTTCCTCAGTACCGCTCTCCGGTAGTGCCGGGCGGGACCGTTCCTCAGTACCGTTCTCCGGTAGTGCCGGGTGGGACCGTTCCTCAGTACCGTTCTCCGGTAGTGCCGGGCGGGACCGTTCCTCAGTGCCGCTCTCCGCTAGTGCTGGGTGGGACCGTTCCTCAGTGTCGCTCTTCGCCAGCGCGTTCGCCGCGTCAGAGCTGAAAGATGCAGACATGTGTCCAGTCGGTTGGTCAAGCCCCGGGTCTGCGGCCTCTGCGATGGTCGGTCTCGGCTCTGCGTCCTTAAATGAGGTGAGAATCTTCCAGATATTCTTCCAAGTCATGAAACCGAATTTTCGAGGGATCCCTGCAAAGAGGAGTTCACACTGTGTTGAGGGCCATCTTCATCGCGTTACGACGCTCCTGGAACTCTCGCTGAGTGTCCTTACGTGGAGTCTGGTCTCAGTTTGAGCGTGCCTGGCTTCGATCTGCCATAGCCTCCCTAACAGCGCCGTCCTCGGGACAGGGACGAGGGCGATTTTCCAGCTTGAGGGTATGCATCGGCATGGACTGGCTGATGATGGGATTCCACGCGACTATGAGTCTGTTCCATTTGTCGGTGATGGAGTCCGCTTCGTCGATCTGCGTCCAGTCCGCGTAGAGGAGGCCTAAACAGGGGGCGTCTTGGTTAACATGTCATGTAGACCGCACGTTAATGGTACCGTACGCTCGCCACGTCTTGAAGTTAGCGATGGACGCGACAATGAGGCTGTGGTCACTGATGTTGCAGCGGGTCACACGAGCATTCTCTGTCGGTTCCGGCTGCCGGTGATGAGGCCCACTGTCGGGTTCGGCCTGCCGGTGATGAGATCCGCTGTCGGGTTCGGCCTGCTGGTGATGAGCTCCGCTGTCGGGTCCGGCCCGCCGGTGATGAGCTCCGCTGTCGGGTCCGGCCTGCTGGTGATGAACCTCGCTGTCAGGTTCGGCCTGCCGGTGATGAGGCCCACTGTCAGGTCCGGCCTGCCGGTGATGAGGCCCACTGTCGGGTCCGGCCTACCGGTGATGAGGTCTGCTGTCGAGTTCGGCCTGCTGGTGATGATGTCCGCTGTCAGGTCCGGCCCACCGGTGATGATGTCCGCTGTCGGGTCCGGCCCGCCGGTGGTGAGCCTCGCTGTCGGGTTCGACCTGCCGATGATGAGGCCCACTGTCAGGTCTGACCTGCCGGTGATGAGGCCCACTGTCAGGTCCGGCCTGCCGGTGGTGAGGCGCACTGTCGGGTCCGGCCCACCGGTGATGAGGTCCGCTGTCGGGTCCGGCCCGCCGGTGATGGGGTAGCCTATGAGCGACCGATTTGGCACTGGTTGAGTCTGTTCTGTGACAAACTGATGCAAGGCTGGCTGTTCAGGTGCAGCATGCGTGACGAAACGGTACACCTGGTTTTGCGGGGTGACGAACGTCGAAGTTTATGCCACCGAGCACGTTCGTCGATCTTGTGCCTCAGCGTGTGTGAATTGATGGTAGGGATCGTCGACGGCTGGCGTACACGGACCCGGTGCGGGCCGACGTACGGTATGAATGACAGCCGCAGTCCGGCTGCTGACCCTCTCCCTCCCTCCTCCCTTCTTCTTCAAAGGCCTTGGCGGCTTGGTTAAAGGAAGAAAAACGTCTCTTGGGCGATGTTCAATGGAAACTTGCATAAGGGGTACACCAATGTAAAACGTATTATTCCGCACGTATTCAGTGCTTTAAAGCGTGCAATTTGCAATTGTGGTCAACGATCGTATACTAGTGTTCATTCCAAATGATTGTCTTTACTCCTGGTAATATCTGACATGTCATAGATATCCCCTGACACCCTGCGAAAACAGCTTTAGGGCACTGGCAGTGCCTGCACTATGTTCGGTAACATCTCTCTTGGGACGGCGTGATGGCACTGACCGATTGCAGCAGTGGCGGCAATGCACATACGGGTGTCACGTTGTCTCTCTTGAGACGGCGTGATGGCACTGACCGATTGCAGCAGTGGCGGCAATGCACATACGGGTGTCATGTTGTCTCTCTTGAGACGGCGTGACGGCACTGACCGATTGCAGCGGTGGCGGCAATACACATACGGGTGTCATGTTGTCAACGTTGGTCTGTAAGTTATGGCGATCGATTACCAGTCCCATGTTCTTCACGGCCTTGCACTGCGAGCTAAGGACCCACGGACCCCATAACAGCAGCAGAGACGACCTGGCAGCACGAATAGAGCAGGCGCATGTGAGGGTCTTTTGAGCGCCAACCCTCCCCCCCCCCCCCCCTCTATATATTCCCTCGTATGTCAAATTCGCTCTGGGTTCACTGAAATGGCGTATGCTTGCATGATGGTTTGTTGCACGCAATCTTCGCGTGACCGCGCAGCGCAATGTTAGGCGCGTGTTGCGGCCATCTGGTCCCTATTCTTTACTATAGACAACAGGGAACGTGCTCAGGCTTTTATTCATTGTTTCATAATACGTGGTTGCTAGATAATGGAACTATTCCTTAATTAAAGGCTTAGGGTCCAGTCCAACTCAATCCACGTTCAAAAGCCAGCCACTCATAACCCGTCTTTTGCGTTTCGATTTTGATCCTGTTGAATCCATTGCAGTGAATTTCTTTCCCAGGACATTCCACTCGAATGCATGAGGTTTCAGCCCAGTTTAGCATAGCGTGCCAAATGGGATATCTGTCGGTACAAATACTATTACATAAATTGACTGTAAAATTTTAAGTCCGTTACATTCCATCTGTTTGACAGTTTTAAAGCGGTCATGATTTGTGCATCCATTTGATTTGTGCATACCCGTTTGATTAACAATTAATCATTGAAATCCATGAATGTGTGGAACACATCCATGGACGCAAGATTTTGTGTGCAGCTCTTCAGAATTAGACTAATTCATGATTTATGGGTTTCTTTGACCTATAGCGTCGCAAACAGATATTGTTCCGTGAATCCAAACCCATAAACTGCGGTAGTTCCACGATGGGGCATATAATTGGATCGCCATGAACACAATTTGATGGGATTAGAAAGAAACCAACTCAAAAGTCTTGTATCTGGTATCTGTTTTTGGACTTGTGCGGGTTGTGCTTCTGATTTAGTATTTTAAGAAGACATGAATTCAGTGTGGCGATCTTTAAAATGCTGACCTTGCCTGTAGGGAAACAAAAGTTTCCAAACAGCATTGTATGTACCTGACTAACCGTTAAACTGTCGCAGTTTCTTTTTCAAAGCATATTTCATAGCACCGAATGGCCATTTGATTTAAAAATAACCACCTGCGACAATTTTTACGGAGGTAGTAAACCTTCAAGATGCAAGCATGCATTACGCATACATAAATGATCATACAACTACCAAAAGACCATCTACCACTTTAATTGCTATATCAAAGAAATATAATTACCATTTCTCTTCATTCAGCAACATTGCAGGGTCATGCTTTCGTGGTTGTGCTTCCAATGTCGCTGGGTCATCAGGAGAGCCCGAAAAAGCAACCGCGCCAATACGGAGGCAGCATTCCTAAACGAGAGCTTTAAAACCTTTGCAAATGGCCACGGACAAGATTCGTACTCCTGTGGCCCGAGCAATTCGTCAGCACCCCTATCAGAGGAGACTCAGAGGTAGCGAACATGGCTGCTGCCGTTGATGGTACTTTTATGGGCTCACGTTTGGAAAGTGCCTTTCAGGCGTTTGGGAATGGTTGTCACCCCCTCCTAGAATCCTCGGTGCGCCCCTTGGCCCCTCCCCCTTTCCGACCTCGATCACGTGACGTTGACCGGGCCGTGCGCGCCGCAGGACCCGCCGTTCGTAATCACGAGGGTCGAGGCCGGCCGCACGGTGTACTCCGGTTTTCTGATGGACATCTGGCGCCTGATTGCGGACGAGCTGCATCTCCACTACCGGTTCGTCGGCACCGAGACGACCGGGTTCGGCGTCAGGCTCGAGAACGGCACGTGGACAGGAATGATCGGCGAGCTGGCCGCAGGCGTAAGTTGCGCACGCCACCGCCGGTGCCTTCGTCCGGTCGCGGTCCTGGCACGTGCGCCCAAGCGGCACACCGCTGGCATCCCAGTAGTCACGCACATCGTGATGTTGTCCGGCGAGCAACCCACGTGGATTAGTGGATCCGGGCAAACGCTCGCGTTGGGGACCTCGGCTAATCGTTTGACAGGTGCCAACAGCCCCTCGTGTTAAGTTCTCCGCAGGTGGAGGAAGCCGAGTTTATTTTGGCACCCTATCCTTGGCCGCGTGCCTTCACATACGCGTCAGACATGGCCGCATGCCTGGGACGTGAGCCTTGCAATAGTTATTCGGATGATGTTGGGACCCATGCTTGCTTGCCTTGCTGGGCAGCTGGTGAAAAAAAACAGGTTATTGTGCTCGACTATTGAAATCGGGGTAACACCAAAGCAATGCATAAGCTGCATAGTTTTAGCCAAGACGAGCCATCCACGGGTGGAATACAGATGAGCACTTGAATTCGACATGCTGGAGTGTTCTGGCCCTTACTAGGATTTTAATGATAGGCTTTTTACAAAAATGACTGCCAGTGCTCAGAGGCATTGCAATGATTAGATAAATATGAAGGATTGTTGCAACTGTTTCTAAATTGGCCCGTTTTAGAAAAACTCGACATACTTTGGGAACCAGCTAAACAGGTAGCCTAAGCATGGTAGATATGGCTCAGCAGGCAACGTCAAGGACATTATTAGGTTTGAGCCCCAGCGAGTACGTTAAAACACAATGTAACTACACCACTGGTGCACATATATCTCATGGTATCCACTTTAACACACGCCCGGGTGGCCGGCTGGACACCCTTTGCTAGGGTGGTGGGTCAATTTGACCCCCCTGAGATCTCGAGAACTAAGAAAGCTAGAAATACCAAATTTGCAGGGTATATTGACCTATACATGAACTCACTTAGGTCAGAGTTTAAGGGTTTCTAGGTCATGACCTTTAGTTCAAATAAGGTCAAACAACGTCAATCTCCAAGTTGGTCTACCAAGTGCCCCCGGAACACAGACAGCTGTTTCTAAGCAAAAGGTCACATGCTCATCAAGGTCAGTGACTTTGTTTGACCTTTTGAAGGTCATGGTGACCCAAATCATACAAGACTGCCCTGAATTTTTAGTTGAATAAGCGACAAAGATTACGCTAGGCAGTATGTTCCTAAAAACAAAATGTTGACCTGGGTCACTTGAGGTCAATGACCTATTCTGACCTCTAATAAGTTCATAGAAGATATATAATGCAGTTCCTGCCATCAATACATTTGAAATGAGCACCAAAAACTGTCCCCTACAGCAAGCCCTAAAGCAACAAAACATGTTGCTTTTAACCTTGGTCTGACCTTCATACCTGACCTTAGGTTAACTTGATTTGCTCGTTCAACTTTTGTGGTGCCTAGGAAACCATCTCAGAGATGTATGGCTTCGTCAAACACTCTGTTGTTGCATCAGATTGAACGATTCCCTAGAAATTGACGACGCTGAAACCATAGCTTGACTTTGACCTGCCATAGGTCAGCGACCTTGCAAGGTACATCTAAATGTTTGATGTCAGACGATCCGCTATTTAATTTTCTATAAGTATGCAAAATCTGGCGTGGCTACGCCGCGCCGTTCGGAACCCATTTCGGAAAAACCTTTGAGGGTTGATTTGACCCCCACCCGGGCGCGCGTTAGAGATCACATGTTGTACGAGTATGCTTTCCACATTGGTTGACTCGACACCGCAAAGATACCCTAACACCGATAAAAAAATCTCGCAGCTTCTGCAAAGAAATCAGGATAAGTTGCGCTGCGTCTCATTTTCTCGTAAGCCTTATGACTTAACATGTGCTGTAATGTCTGGCCTTGGGCAGGAACCCTTCTCTTAGTCTGATAAACTGAATTGCGCCTGACATTATGTGTTAGTCTATCACGTTCACCATTACCTCACCCAAAAATATGAATTCCACAATATATGTGCTACATCCGGATACACGTATGCAACATTCGACCAAAGCCGTGAAAATATTTTCATCGTGCATCGGTTGGCCAGCGGCAGGTACTGCGGCGCGGCACGTGTGTGCGCCGGTCGGCACCCGACCATCTGACCCCGTCCACAGCGGGCTGACGTCGGTCTGTCGTGGCTCGCCTACACGCGGCACCGCGCTGAGGTGGTGGAGTACGTGGACGCCGTGCCCGTGGCTCTGGACGCCTATAGCTTCTACCTGAGGGAGGGCACCACCGACCGGATCGCGTTCGACGCGGATATGTTCTCGCAACTGATGAAGCCGCTGCACACCCACGTGTGGTTTGTACTCCGTAAGTGCCGCTGGCAGCTCAGGTCGGGCGTTACACACAGTGTACCTCACGCAGTGTGCTTGGAATGTCTACCCGCTGAGTGCGGCACGCGCTGTGCCACATGTGCTGGCTTTAAAACAGGGATTAAGTTCTTTGAGAAATCAAAAGCGGCATTGTTTCTTGTTGTTTTCTTCAGAAATATGCTAGCGTAAAAAGTTTTAAAATATTACCGCTAGCTCTTCCCACATGAACACCAGCAATGCACAGGATCCCAGACATCAGATGATAAAATAGTCTTACGCACTGCTTGAGGTAGATAGCAGGATCAGCAATCCACATTGGTCCATGGCTTGCAGTTGAATATTACCATTGCTGTAGGTATTTCGGCGTGTCAGTGTCCATTCTCTTTTGTTGCCTATATCATGGACATCACATTGTACCGTGGTTGCGTTGTGGCTAATTGAGTTTGGAGCCTTCAACATCATTGTCGACAGTGCGAACGTCACCACTAAACAAGTCGACACTCGGTGACACGCTTGCGCTCCTCAGTGTTCCTTACTTTCTAGTCGAGTGGTTTTGAGGACATTTGGATTGGTTAAATAATCGCCGTCAATGCCGTGATGGTTACGGGCGCAGCTTGCAGTTAAAGCCACGTCAGGTCGAACATCAATTTTTGCATCAAATTAGCCTACAAAGCTAGTGCACTGTAACACAACTGTTTCAGGTGTGTCATTGGTGATACAAGTCATTCAAGTTTCCCCAAGGTCACGCCACGCCCCAGCCCTTTGCAGTTCGGCAACCGATCAGTACCAGTGTCGTAAGTGACCTCGTAGGTGCGAGGTCACCAGCAATCAAGTTTATGAAAAGTCAACGAATGGTCTGAAATGACCTTTTACGTTTTCTTGGAAGTAAGTTGTCATGTAGTATGTTGGCACAGCTTTAATACGAGAACATATGTAAAACTCCAACGAGACAGAACAAAACTGGCCTCATATCACTGAATGCAACGGGCCAACCACCAGGGTACCGTCAACAAGAGAAGTGCAAAACGCCGACCGAAAAAAATTGCCACCGGACAATTTTTTTTCAAATTTGCTGCACACTTCGGTTGTGGAAATGGTGAGGACGGACCCTCAGCACCCTGCCCAAAATGGCGGAAACAGCGAAGCTGGCGAGGTGAAATATGGATGCAGAAAATCGACAAGCCGTAGCTGGACTTAGAAATAGACAGCCATCATCACTTATAAAGGCTGCCGTGGACAATGGTCTTAAGAATTCTGATGGATCGCACGAGTTCCATGGTGAACGGACGGATGGTCCCATTCATTTGGCGCAGTTGTTCTCATGCACCGTAAAGAACGTAGCTTGCCAGTCGGCGAACAAATGGCAGGCGTTACCGGCCTGGTGTTATTACTCAGCAGTCACCGTTGCAATTACCTGTGCGTTTGTTCTTCGGTGTCAATGGTGGTGGCAAAAAATGCCAGCCTTTTGCTTGATAGCTCATGGGCCGTTCGTGTACGAGCGTGTAAACAAATAAGACCCCAGCCGAACGCTTGCTATCAAGTTCGTGGGTTTTGAAAAGAAAATGCAGCGGGTTCAGTTCTCGGGCAATGGAGCACACCTCCATGGCCACAGTTGAAGGCCGGCATGAACCCGTGTTGTACATCATCTATGACGGGCGTAACACAAGGAAAATCACCTGTCTTTATCCTGGTTACCACCTGGCATGCAACGGCCACGCTTTATCGCTTTCTACATGATTTTGTGGTTATTGCACAGAAATGTGTGCAACATATTCACATCATTACTCATGTAGGCTGGTCTAGAACAGCTGTCTTCCGTTGCTTTAAACAGCCTAATACCGTGTTTGTTCTGCTTCTAGTTGTTAACTCGCGCCCAGCCGGGGCAAGCTGACTTCCCCCCGCCCCCATGGGTTTTTCGACCGGAGGTAAAAAATGAACACTTGCAGTCACACGAAAGTCTCGGTACCTGTTCACAGAGATCAGCCTCTAAAACATTGTTGACCATACATATCTTGTTTGTGGGTTATTTGTGATTGTTCAAATTTGTTATAATAGTAAAACATGATTGCATCTGCAGTTCGTTTATTTCAGATTTCCCAGAAAATTTGAGGCGTTCACCTGATGTTAAGTCAATTCTTCACCACAAAGCACATGACCTTGGCCCAGGTCATGGCCTGTCTCTACGGGCTCCTTTAGCTAAACAAATGCCGAGCGCAAAATAGGCAGTTTAATGGAGTAGTTTAGGACACATAATCTGAATGCTCCACGGAAAGCATGTTATGATATTTGTATACATAATGAGGTCAAAGCAGATTATGTGAGGAGACCCAAGGTCATATAAGGCCATCCCAAGTCAATGGCATATGTTTCCAGTAGCGGTGAGGCTAAATAAACGAATGCGACGGGTGTACCCACACCCTCATCGTGTTTGTCAAGTTGGTGACGAATAATGCAAAATATCAACGTACCCGTTCTCAGTTTCTTACAAAGACATTACCAAGCGTCGAAGAGACAGTGCATAATGAAGACAACAGCTTTGCGATCTTGAGTACCTGTAGACGTACAATGCACTATTTATGACCACAGAGAAGCATTGTAATGGTCATATCAACCCGGTTAGCACTCCAATTTTCACATTTGAATGGTTTACAAAGTTGACTTCAGTTGACCTCAGATGACCTCTAGGTCAGCCTAAAATAGTACTGTTGCGTAAATCTGTAATATATTTTCTGTAATAAAATAATAAATAATAATAAAAATATGTAATTCATTTTCCACAGTTGCATAAAATAAAGTAAACTTGGTTAAAAACACATTTTGGAGAGAAGTATTATTCTTGCAGACTACTGGTAGACCAAATTTAAACGATGACCGGAAATGATCTGACCAATATGGGGAAACAGAAATGGCCAGAATGGTCTCCCCACAGTCGTAATGCTTCTTTCCGTACCCTCAATATTCGTCTTGATCTGTTGACATGGGTTTACTGCATCTATGGAACGACCGTTTTTTTAGCATTTTGTGACCTCTGGTGATCTCAACTTTAGCCTAAGGTCAAAATTTTGGCGTGCGATCTTCATGATTTCACGAGACCTTTAAAACGGCATCTTTTTTTTCTCATACCGCGCCTGAAAGTTCGAGATCCGAGAGTATTCAACTCCCCTCCCCCCCCCCCCCCACCCACCTGCCGGGTGCGTATGTCTCCTACCTCCGGTCGGGTTAATTGCGCTTCATTTATATGAGGGAAAATAACAAAAACGTGATATTTATGATATAATGACTAAGTTCCCAAAAAATTATATATTTTTCAGCCGTGGGCTCTCTTCAATGTACGCACATAAAGCACACATTCTATTAATGTCAAAAACGCCGCGCAGTTGGACATTTTAAAAAGGCATTACGTACTGTGCTCGTGTCGCATTATATCCAGCAACTCTGGAAGAGAAATTGCATTATTAGATGGCGTCATATGGAACAGGCTTCAAAAGGCTCTAAGACGAAGTCATGGCGTTCAGTGTAGGTTTGAGCTTTATTATTTGAATTAATTCTAAGATGTTTAATTCAACAACATCTTCATATACCTGTGGCCAGACATGTGAACAGTTCCTAGTTTTGGTTCCTGTTTCATACTGGTTCCTTTGACAAACAAAGAACCTTGGTCTCAGTTCTTACTGGTTCTTTCAGTGAAACAAAGCCTTTGATCCTGGTCCCCTCCAGTTCCTTCAAAAAAGCGAAGCCTTGGATCCTGGTTCCTTCTGGCTCTTTGGCAGATTATGGACCAGGTTCTTGGTTCTCACTGGCTCTTTTGAAAATGCCGAATCTTGAGTGCTGGTGGTCACGGACTTTTTATCAGCACTAGACCCTGACTTATGGTTCTCAGACACAAAGCCATGCAATTCACACAGATAGCCCGGTATCTTTGCTTTCATATTTATTAAACGTCACCCCCAGGAAGTTCAATAACCACCACGCCTGGATAGCCCGAATTTAACTAACAAAGCTTTATTGCTGGTTGTAGGAAATTTGTCTACAGTCTAGAGGTGTCTGACAGCTGAACCTATCACACGGAATGCCCCACATATTCCTGCTCTCATGCTACATAAAAGTCACACAACACAGGCCGGTAAAACGATCAGCATGCTATGATACCACTACTGCAACTAACAAAGTGTAAGTGCTAGTTGAAGATCATTGCTTGAAGCTTGGAGGTGAGTGCCTGAGGGATCAGACTATCACACAGCAGAACTAACATCCTTCTGCTCTCACGCCATTGGTGCAGGCAGGGAGCACAGGAATCACTTGTCTCTCCTCCCTTAGGTTCTGAGGAACCCTTCAGACTCCTCGGAACCTAAGATTAAGGGCCCGATTTGAGGATCCGAAGGGCCTGAAAGGCCGGCCGGAGGATGTATTCAGGGGTCCGGCCTGGCTCAGCGCACTGATCAGAGGCCCCCTGAGTCGACGAGGGCCTATATGTCCGTCAGACACCACCAATAACGCACAGTCGGCTCCGTGACGGCATGGGTCTGAGGACCCATTCCTCAAGCAGGGACAAAGCAGGAGCCAGCCATTTACATTGATCGGGCCCCCACAGCACCACAACAAGGGCTCTGTGTTGGCAAGGGGCCCGGGGTCGGCCAGAGGCAGTGCTCGAGGAGGCCCAAAGGGCTTGGAGGGCCCACCGTGACCAACCGTGGCCAGATTGGAGAGCTTAAGGGCATGAATGGCTGGTCAGAGTCTTATTCAGGGACCTCGACGCGCGGTGACGGGTCCAGTGACAGGGTGTTCTTTGCGCCGGTCGGAGGCCCCCTGAATTGATATGGGACTAAATGTCGGTCAGGTACCACCGCCACACGATCGGCTCCGTGTCGGTGTGGGCCTGAGGGCCCACTTCCTAGTTAGCCACAAAGCGTGGCCAGCGATTTATACTGGTCGGGGCCCCTGCACCTGTCAGTACCTAACACAGGGTCTTTTGGTCGCGAGGGGGCAGTAAGCCGACCAGGCCGACCAGGGGCAGTATTCGATGAGGCACGAAGGTGGCCTGGGCGCCCCACCGGAACTATAGATCAATGGCTTGGTTGGAGGGCATAAGGGTCCGAATAACTGACTGTTGGCAACATAAAAAATCGCGGCCCGGAGTGTCGCGACCTGGAATATCAGTCAGAGATCCTCTTGCATCGTTTGACGACCCCACGAGACCATGCGAGTATCTCAGTCGGCCAGAGTCCACGAACACCGAACAGTTGACTCCCTGTCAGTCTGAACCCTGGGGCTCCATTTCCCACACAAGAAGTAGGTCGGGGTCGTGATTCGCATTGGCATGGGTCCCTGAAACAATGATTGGACCCCCTGGGCCGGTCAGGGTCCCACAGTACCTAAAACGGGTTATGTGTTGGCTAGTGATCCCAAGTCGGTCACCGGCTTTGTTTGAGGATGTCCGAAGAGGGCCGAAGGTCCCCCGGAACCAAAAATCAACAGCCCGATTGGAGGACTGAACGGCCCGAAGGGCTGGCTGTAGGTTATATAAAGGATGGAAAGAAGGCCCAAAGGGCCTTCTGAAAGTAACAAAGAAAGGAAGGGCGGTCAAAATATCCCCGCCCGTAGGGATCTCCTGAACGGATCTGAACTCTTGAGGATAATTTCCCAAGCAGGGACAGGGCCCGGCCCGCGATTTGTATTGGTCGGGGCCCCTGCAATAATACAGGGCTCCTGCATCGTTTAGGGGGCACACAGTGCCTAACAGGATGCCCTGTGTCAACAAGGGATCCTGATTCGGCCAGGGGAGCGTTTGCTCAACAGGGACGAGAACGGGACCCCGAATGACTGAGGATCTCTTGTGTCAGCCGTCACCCTGATGAAATTAAACATGAAGCCTTATGGTCAGTATTCACGCTGAGACGATGGAGGGATCTGGTGCCGGCCAGGGCCCCCAGTACCGGACGATGGGCCCTCTTGTTCAATTCCAGCATGGGCCTGTTAAGTGGAACTGGAATTCATGTACCAATTACTGGACCACCTTTGGCGTTCAGGGAAGGCGTTGCATCATTAAGGGTTCCTGCATCGATCCCGGCAACTGCGCGGGTGAGAAGGCCTCCGCGTCAGGGAGGGGATGAATGTGGTATGATGTGTCCCTCTAAGTGCCTCCGGATCGACCAGGGGATTCCGCCCAGTGTCGCCAGAATGAAAGCCGAAAGACACCTCGCGGTGGAAAGGAATGAACCTTCAGCCCTCGATGGGGAACAATACGTGCCTCTAGTGTTCTATTCAAGGGGCCTCTTTCCGAAAAGAGGCAAGCGGTCTCATTCGTGTCGAATGAGTGGGTCGAAATTAGTTCAAAATCGAACGTTGCCATCCCACATTTGCCTGGGAACGTTCATTCTTTAACAAAGTCGATTAGTGAAGCGAATTGTATTGCAATATTTGATCCTGCGCACCCGAAATCCCAAGAGCATAGACAGCGATGGCCTGGGTTGCATTTTCCGTAAAACCGAACGGCGTTGGCCTCTGCAAGGAACGCCAGGCGGTGGGCATTGTGCGCGAGAACGACCGTCGTGAAATAACGGTTTCGATTTTTTTCTTCAAAATTACTTCATACAGTTCGAGGATTACACTGGACGTATCATTTTCACAACTTTGAGGTTCTTCTCTGGACAGATAAACAGCTACAGGGACACGAAAATAAAGAGTCTACCTTAACTCTTCCAGCTTGCCCACAAGATTCCAGCGACATTTCGCAGTGCTGTGAAGACCAACCTGTTCTTATCAATAAAAATGCACCGATGAAAAATACGCCTAGACTACCTTCTTAATGCACGATTTGATGTCCTAGAGGGATAAAAGATGTTTCTTTCAGATGCGTCATCATTTTCGTGCACCCGCTAGCCGCGGCTGTCGGGTGAGAGTGTCTCACCTTTGGGGCATATTTTAAAAAAATGCTCTTGCATAATCTGAGGACTAGTTACGCCTTAAAATAGCACCAGTTAGTGCCGCGGCAGCACCGCCAAAACTTGCTGAGGATACCAATTTTTGTTTTGTTTTTTAGTCCAAGCTACGCTGCCAACGCTTGGTAACAGCACTACGCTTCTTCCCTGCAGTGGGGACCACTGTCGTCATGACAACGACTGTGCGCGCCTCGAATGGTGCGAATGAACTTACGTTTGTAATTTTCTCAGCGGGCAAGACACTGTTGCCGAGAAGTTGGCAGGTTAAAGTTTGAACCAGTGCGTCACATGGATCATGTGATGCTCCCGTTTCCAAAGCCAAAGTGTGTCTCGAAAAGAGGCGCTGAGGTAAGCGCCATAGTAGATAAATCAAAGTCGTGATGTAATGTTTCGTTGAATTTGCGAGATAGTAGGTTCATCTATGCATATACTTTTGTCTAAACAGCTTGTTTTAAGCTTTCCTAACACTCACTACACAAACACCCTGACACATCATTGCGTTGCAAACTTGAGAACACAAACGCCGGAAAAAACACGGCAAATAAAATGTATAACTTTCATAGTAGTGAGCATAGGGTCAAATAAGATTTCTCTGCAGAGTCAGCTACTTCAAATCCAAATTGCGAGCAATTCAGGATTTCGAGTAACTGGTAGCTGTGATCAAATCGTACGCATCGGATGTAACAATAAGTGAAAAGTACAAAAAAGGTGGGATACTCCTTTTAAACCAGTGGTCCCCTACTCCAAGTCCGACGTTTCTTTCAGCAGAAGGAAGCCGCGGAGGAATAATCCTCATGTGTCATTCTCAAGTCTAGTTATTTGGCATTTTACACGATTGAGTCTCTGAAGTGAATCTTGACAACAAATCTGTGAAAAACACTGATCTGGCGATCATTGGAAAACAGCGTCACCACTAATCTGTGACGCAGTTCTCTGAACGAAAACTTTGTGGTATATGTCTTTCACCTGCCAGAAACTACTCGGAGCCAAGCTGCGAAATTTGGGAGCATTTGGCACCTTCACTTATTCATGTTAACGTCCGACACATGTTATATATACAAGCTCACGCTGTAAGCATAGGGGAGTACTAAGTGCCAATGCTCAGCTTGGACTGTTGTCTATCGGGGTCTGTTGTAAATTGTTCTAACTGCATGGTTTTGTCACCGGGTAGCCCGCAAAAAGGCCAGTTTTTGTCACGGATCACATGCGGTAAATCGGGACATTTTTCACTCGTGTGTGTAGTAAGCATATAATGAGGCAAGCAGATCAAGCTGGCGCTTTGATTGCTGGGGATACCTTCCTTGACAGATAGTCGTCAATGAACGGAAGGCTGATGAATGCGGCGCTCATAGTTCGTGTCGTAAGCAAGTGGCTGTGTGTGATTTCGTCTGGAGCATGCTTTTGAATGGACATTTACTCTATTCAACTATTGCATTGCGATATTCATTGCATTTGAATAAATGCTACTTTTTGATCAAGCCCCAGGTTGCAGCTGCTTTGTCAGAACCACATTGCCGAGCCCTCAACAGCTGGGCGCGAAATACCACCTTTTTGGTTTTCCTGGGGGGGGGGGCAATGTAAGCGGCAGAGTGATCGGTGACGCCTTTGGTTGAACGCGGAGATCGGTACTTTTTTATTGATCCTTTTGAGAGTCAGCGGGGTGTCGAGAAACATAATTTGGCAGGGTCGAAGCAGAGTGAAAGCTATTGGAAATCAATTGCAGCACGATGAAAGTCATTGTTCTAATTGAAATAAAGATTCAAAGCCTTGGATCGATGCGTCCAAATCCCTGTAATTTCGTTTACATACCGCATATATGTGATCGGCTGGGCATGCTCACGAGGATCATCGTTTCGATAGCGCCCAAAAAGACAATTGCCAGCGGTGGGCCAGTACGGGTGCTGAGGGCACGCTTGAGCCCAGGAGGCTATGTGCCCTAATCCAAGACAAGACTGCTGAGCCGTAACGCTGTCTTCGACGATGCAGCTGCGGTCCGGGCTTGACCAAAAAAGAACATTCATTGAAATCAAATGAACACTCACATTCCGGATGAACACACAGGATGATTCAACAGAGTAAATATCCAATCAAAACAAGCTCGAGACGACCAGCGCAGACATGCACACACCTACAACGCGAGACTATCGACGCCGCGTACATCAGTAGCGTCAGATTTACCACTACGCTTTACCTGGAAGGGCGGTAAAAGCATTTGCGGCGCACGTGACCACCTAAGCTTTTGACCCACAGCCCTGTCCACCTTGGAAAATGTCATGCAATCCTGCGTGGTGGGTTTGGTGGAAAAGTGGGGAAAAACATGTAGTATACGTCATCACCAGTCAATTATTCAAAAAATTCTCGAACACCTACATCTCGAACACCTACAAAACGTAGCGTCCGGGAGCGCTTCAACCAGCACATTCGAGGCACACAAAAAGACCAAAAACACTATTTGACAATCACTTAATTTAGGTACATCATACAGAAATAATCGACACCAGTTCGCTCAAAAGATCTATCCTGCAGGCACATAAAGATGTTTCTGGATTAAGAATTACAACACCAATTCAAATAAGAAACCTAAAATGTACACTGGACACCGTGGCTTCCTCTTTGAGCCTTTTGAAACCTGTCCCATATGGCATGGTCTGCTAATGTAGTTTCTTTCCAATGGAGTTGCTCTATATGATGCAGGCCAAGAACGATATGTGAGTTTTTTAATGTTATTTCACGACGTTATTGATTGGAATATAATGTTTACTCTATGTGCGTGTACTAAGGAGAGTCCACAGCTGAAACATAGATGTTTTTTAACTGATGCATTATATTATGAGCATATGCTTATTATTGTTTTCCTCTGCATACATCATCATGCTTCTCATCCATATAGCGTAATCTGGCAGGCATGTTTGACTTTCAGTCTGGTTCATTCGAAGAAAATTCGGTCGTCTTTTGAGCAAAATGGTGGGAATGTACGGGTGGTGGTTACAGAAATAAGTGATAAAAGCACATCATAGAACCACGTTATGTTAATACTGTCCAAATCATGTCTCGAGACTTGCTTCACGCGAACGTTTTCGTTGAAAAGTTACGGTGTATCTACAATGTTTACGGCTTGAAATAGGCACATTCCAGTGATAAGTAAACGCAATGCACCGGAACCAAGCGGCCATGACTGCGAACAGGTACAGGGCAAATCATTCTGTTGCTGCGCGTGTATACGACAAATAACCAAGCGGCCATGACTGCGAACAGGTACAGGGCAAATCATTCTGTTGCTGCGCGTGTATACGACAAATAACCAAGCGGCCATGACTGCGAGCAGGTACAGGGCAAATCATTCTGTTGCTGCGCGTGTATACGACAAATAACTAAGGCGTACACACTCAGTGGCCCCTGGGGCACGTGGTCCTTCCTTGTCAAATTATTTACATGCGATTATATGTGCACGCCAAAATTCCAACATACGCAAAAACCGGGGTAGACGCGTCAAAATAAAGAGATCAAGAGCACGCGGTGTCGTCTTATGTCTGGTAACAAATGTCACGCGTCCGCACTTAACATGATTTTCAGTAAAAACCTTTGAGGTGTGGCCCTCCATTGCGAAATCCTGCGTAAACCCCTGGCGAGGGACACGTGGAACAGGCGTGCGTTTTTCTGAACCAAGGAACGTGGCCAACCTAAGGCACGGGGCCTCAATTCAAAATTATTGGACTTCCCTCTATATCCCCTCAATTTGAGTGGTGCGGTAGGCTCGTGAAATCCAACAAATGATACAATGTATTTAACTGTTCTCGTATTCGCTGGGCTCTTGACAAGCGATTCGGCGGCCATGAACAGCATTGAGCACGCAACTTCGATGCAGCGCCACTCACGGGCGACCAGAATCCACATTAGCATGTTCTGGCAGCATTTGTGTAATTTCTGACATCGCGTAATTGTAGGGCATAACACAACGGGGACCCCAAGTGGAATATTGCAAGCCATTCGGATACTCAATCAAGGATAACGATGTCCAGCATGAACCTAAGTGCGACGAGAAGCACGTCAACAGGCACACGTTTGTTGAAAGCATAGCCATTGTTCAACGCCCATGCTTTCATGTACTGTTTAGGAAGGGACGGCGTTAGCTCGCTAGCAATAAAATGAACCGTTAAAAGATTGTGTTGCAACTAGAAACAACACATATAATGGTCGTTCATTTCTTGCTCAACGACCGCGGTCGATGTTAGCAGCAGTGTCGTAAGAAAAGCACTCCAGAAATCCAAAATTCACGCGCAAGTTATAGTAAGGATCTGTCGCTAGCAAGAGAGAGAGAGAGAGAGAGAGAGAGAGAGAGAGAGAGAGAGAGAGAGAGAGAGAGAGAGAGAGAGAGAGAGAGAGAGAGAGAGAGAGAGAGAGAGAGAGAGAGAGAGAGAGAGAGAGAGAGAGAGAGAGAGAGAGAGAGAGAGAGAGAGAGAGAGAGACCGGGACGATCATCCTCACCTCCTGTCTTCCTCCAGCACAGATCTGTCCAGCCGGGTGGTGCACCTCGCCACCGCGGACCCGGACTCGTGCCGGTCGGTCATAGCCGTCCGGACTGGACAGCACCTTCGACACGTGGCCAAGCGGCTATCGCCCGCGCGGCGTGTCGTCTTCCACTAGCAGGACTAAGTCACCATGTGCCAGATTCCTTGTCTCGCGTGTGCCCTTCTGGCGGCAGGTTATTCCGCGCACGTACTACCCCAACTAGAGTTTGCAGAGCTGCCGGGTTAGCTAACATCTGCGTCTGACGCCAGAGTCGCCGGCTGGAGGCGTCACTGTCGCTGAAGAGTCCGGGCGGCGTGCAGATCGTTTGGTGGCCGAGGAGTTGGTGATTGGGCGTGAACGCTCCCAGACTATCGGCCTGCGCGGACACGTTGGTTAATGGGCGGCTCTTCACGACGGCCTCGGGCTCCGTGATGACAGTCTGGAGAACCTCGTCGGTCGCCATCAGTTTCCCTAGAGCGGTGCGCAGCGTTCGCTTCACCGTGTCGATCATCCTCTCCCAGACGCCGCCCATGTCCGCTGCTCCCGGCTGGCTGAAGCGTTAAATGCTGTCCTCTTGATGCAACTGGTCACTGATGACGTGCTGGTCCCGTTCGCGTGTCAGCCGGCGGAGCTCCCTCTCGCGGGCTCGTAGGTCTGCCCCGTTGTCACTGAAGACAACATCCGGCTTATCTCTCCTTGCGATGAACCTTGGAAGTGTCATCAGAAAACTGTCAATGTTGAGGGATTGAGGAGCCACGTGCCAAAGGGGAGGAGATGTGCGACGTGTGTAGTCATGCATACTGTCAGCAGACCGCATATCTTCTGCCGTCCATCATGCCGACCAGCCTGAGTGACGAGGGGACCAAAAACGTTTATTCCAACCGAGCTGAAGTCGCGGCGAGTGTGAAATGTGGCTGTCAGCAGGACGGCCATGCGCAGCTGGCAGGGTCAGGCGCGTCGTCGCCGACAGGCGATGCAGCCGCGTACAGGCCCCTAACCCCTTCCTCGCTCGCAGGATCCCGTATTATTTCTGTCGCAGCCCGTTGATGACGCGACCCGTTCCTGTGCGCACCAGCTTCTGGTGATTAGCCGTGATCAGCAGCCACGTCACACGGCTGTCTCTCGACGGCAGGATCAGCAGATGGCGAGCTTTCTCCGACAGCGGAGCGTGCACCAGCCAGCTTCCGACCTGCAGCAGGCCATTGCGGTCCAGTGGCGGGGGGGGGGGGGGGGAGGCAGCGCATCATGCGACTTCCACTGGCGATCAAAGCCCCTTTGGCCGGCGCAAACGTCACCTCGCAGAAGGCCTAGCGCTACAGTTGACGTTCGGTGGCAGCTGCTAATTCTTGCAGCTCAAGACGGGGACAGGGGACCAACCTCGCGCTAACTAGCTGAGCGCGCAATTTGAAGACGAGTTTGAAAGAAACCGTGGCACCCAGACCATGGTGCGCCGGTACCGGTTCTAGCTGGAGAATCGGATCGGATCTGGCAGCATGTCCGGCTTCATCACACTGTCGTGATGTGGAGCCAGGGCCGGGTTTTTCTGTATAACCTCCGGGTTTGTCTGTATAAGTGACTAAGGCTGACTGTCCGCTGGCCAGTTGTTCTCGGACTGCCACAGAGCATCTGGGGCGCGAATCCAGCGGCAGCTAGCTGTCATGACTGAAGTTATGGGCTCGCAGCATACGTCAGCTGGGTTCTCCCGCCGGAAGGAGCCGGCACTGGCCGGCTCGGAGGCGCTCCTGATCTCCGGCTTTGACCATCAGCCCACGTGGGCAGTTGTCAGCTGAGTTCTCCCCGCCGGGGAGAAGCCGGCACTGGCCGGCTCGGAGGCGCTCCTGATCTCCGGCTTTGACCATCAGCCCACGTGGGCAGTTGTCAGCTGAGTTCTCCCCGCCGGGAGGAGCCGGCACTGGCCGGCTCGGAGGCGCTCCTGATCTCCGGCTTTGACCATCAGCCCACGTGGGCAGTTGTCAGCTGAGTTCTCCCCGCCGGGAGGAGCCGGCACTGGCCGGCTCGGAGGCGCTCCTGATCTCCGACTTTGACCATCAGCCCGCGTGGGCAGTTGTCTGCTGAGTTCTTTCCGCCGAAGAGGAGCCGGCACTGGCCGGCTCGGAGACGCACCTGATCTCTGCGACTCGATTCTCCACAAACGGATTAAAACGTCGGCTCGTGTTGGCGATGTAGCCAAGGACAACTTGGCTGTCACTCCAGAAGATTGTGCTATTTTTTAGCGTAAGTCTTGTCTCACGCAACACTAACAACACAACACACCTGTCTCACTAGACTGTTTTAAAGGAAATGCTTCAGTATTTAAAAAATTGAAGCAAGCGTCAGGTGCGATGAAGTAAACTCACAGCTACCGGCATTCTTTTGAGTGGAAAAAGCCGCTCTAAACAACAGAGCTTCTCTGTATAATATATGTGCTCCTCAATGCGTCATTATTTGATTGCATTATTATACCTTGCAAAAAATTGATTAAAAGCAAATTGAGGACTGTTACATCTGGAAATCGTGCTCACAAACGCCACATGTAAACGAATCGACAATTATATTTGCCTTGGCCTGATCGCCGCATCACAATAGAATGGCAGGGCTTAAACAGCGTTACTAGAGTGTCATGGAGGTCTTGGTGACCTTTAAATGGACCACCCGATAAGTCACCTCTTCAATCCTTCTGTAAAACGGTTAAAAAATGCCGCTGTCAGTGCTGATGAGCTCCCTTATCGGATGACCATTCGCTGGTGCTAACGACACGTTCGGGATATGAGTGGTGAACTAGTGACGATAGATGTTTTTGGTCACCCGATAACTTAATGCTTTGATCGAAAATTCGGGGCACATCTTATCAATGAAAGGGAGTTCGTAGAATAAACGGTATCAACTAATATAAAGGAAATTTCTTACAATCATGCGTACGCAATGGAAGATTCTCATTCGACTACACACTCCATACATTTTGAAACACATGTCTATTTTTACATGCATGTCTCTTTCAGCTTTGTGGTCTCAATGCGTGTAACCACTGTTCACGTTTGTGTCAACAAACACGCAAATGTCTGTTCGCTCTAATGACCCCATGGTTGCAGTAAGACATGGCATAGGCTCATGTTTTTGTTTTTATTTTGCACTACTAGTTCTTACGGAAATAATTTATCTATAGCATATCAGGAGGCTTGACTGAAATGTCGAGCAATCGCTGGGATGTATTATGAGAAAAGCTGACACTTAACGGCAGTGCTCATGTTCATGAGTGATGCGTACAGATCGGTTATTTTCCGCACAAAATCTCATAATAGCAATGGTCCCGTGTTTCTTTTCTATGTTTATGCGTCGCCGCTTACAACAAGGGAGAATTTTTCTTCAGACATGTGTTTCACACATATAGACATATAACAGCACACTCGTAATACACAACGTAGTATACAGTTTAAGTACACAATAACTCATAGCACGCTGGTGTTCATGACAGCGAATGGAGAGGCATGGATATAAACAAGGCTAATCAATTTTTAGAAAACCATACGCCTTTTAAGTTGAGTTGACAAGACCTTGGATAGTCGAAACCAAACGTTTATGATCATGTTGAAGAGCAATCACGGCCCAGGGAATGTATACTAGAACGTTTCCGCGGGGCCTCGTGACAAACACAACAAGCCCGCAGTGAGCTATGCGCCGTGCGAGCTCCGAGGCCGTGTGTGATCCCGTCCACCCACGGCTTGCCCCTGCTTGGGTTTGCAGTGGCGTCGCTGTTCGTCGTCTCGCTAGTGCTGCGCCTCACCGTCCGCTGCTGCTGCGCCGGCTCGGAGAGCGCCCAGACGCGTCAGGACTTCGGGCTCGGCACGTGTCACCTGCACACTTTCATGTCGGTGGTGGGTCAGGGCTGGGCGACCACGCCCGACTCGCTGGCCGCCCGCATCGTCACCATCTCCAGCTGGGTGCTCGGTGAGCTCGACGTCACACAAGAACGTTTCATCATCGGGGATTTCGAGCAGGCCAGAAGGCTTGAAAATCCGTTATTTTGGTATGACGCTGAAAACTAGGTCTAACGTGAGGTTATAAGGTGCTCGGTACCGACTATTAGGAGAGACCCACGCACTGAATGAGGTAAATGATTGTTAGCGCGCAATCTCTACGCTGCAATATGTCTGCCAAGGTTATGGCTTTCGCAAGGGGTGCTTTGCCGTGATACATTGGATAAGTTATGACTCGTTTGAAATGCAGGATCTGTGACTTTTTGTGTGCGACATTGCCGGCTTTCGGCCAACAGGTCTGCTGATATATGTCAACTATACTGCAAATCTCATCTCGTACTTGGCGGTGACTACCGTGAACAAGCCAATCAACGGACTTACCGAGTTCATATCCCAACCTGACTGGTTGCTGGCCTCTGAGGACGGACTGGCGTACTTTCGACGAATGGAAGGTGATTATCTGGCCACGGGCCGTGTATTAAGTCAGCTGCCACCCCCGCTTCAACCTTGAGAGGAGCATGTGCCAGATCCGGAGAGAAACTCGCTCGTCGGCGTATTTTGGGTTCAGGTTTCGCCATTTTTCATTACTCAGCCACCCCCTCATCCCTACCTAATTTTCTTTACGCATCTACGTTCCTGCACAGCTGCTCACGCAAGTCTGAAATGAGCGTCTGCACTACCCAATGCTGATGCGAGATTATGGCGCGTTAATCTTCCTGCGAGCTGTATGTCACTTCGTCCGGGAGAGGAGGGCCATTTGGAAGGAGGGCTGTCACTTCGTCCGGGAGAGGAGGGTCATTTGGAAGGGGGCTGTCACTTCGTCCGGGAGAGGAGGGCCATTTGGAAGGGGGGCTGTCACTTCGTCCGGGAGAGGGGGCTGTCTTTCCGGGCACCGGTTACCGGGTTGTCATTTTCTTCATGTTGCATGAAAAATGTAGTTGCCTGGACCCGCTTTGTAGTCATCATTGTGTAATTCATCTGGGTCATTTCAATTTGTTATATCCACCGGGTGGTGACTATTTACAGTCACGCATCAAGTGGCGGCGTATTGAGTTCTACCAGCAGTTATGCATTTGATTGGGTTAGAACCACAAAATAGACATAAAAAGGCTACTACCTAAAAATAATCAACATACGCAATCAAGTTATGCGAAATGACTGCTTCCCGTTATGACTACTTCCCGTTATGACCCCGTTATGCGAAATGACTACTTCAGATTAACCAATGGTCTTTCAGATATCTTGCTAGTTCTTGGAGGCACAAGACAGTGGCTGTTTCCTCTCACAGCATAAACCGATTATCGAGGCACGTTAAACTTCTGTCATCAAATTGTGCCGTTGACCCCGCTTTCACGATTGGATAATAGGGCTTAGAGCTCACGAAACAAACACTATTTGGCGGGAGCTTTGATTCCAAAAATTTATCCATTCAATAGGTTTGGACTAAATCTTGCAAAAAAGGACATAAAACACCCTAGACTTAAATGAGTGTTATGAATTTCAACACAGACGACTGACCGGGTTTGTCCTTGGCAAGGTTTTTGAGTCATTGGAAGTGACCGTTTTAAAATTGACTTGCATTTCTATGCTCTTCTCAATTTAAAATCGATGGCCAAGTCATCATTTTGTGAACCTGAAAAAGCAATTTGAGTTTGTAAGACCGGTATCATAACTCAATTATGTGATATAACATTATTCCAAAGTATGTGTAGCACATGGGCAAGATGTGTATAGAATTTTGTTGCGCCAAATTCGGGACGTCACGTCAAGTTTATTTTTTTAGTTATCTCCTTTTCTTGGGGTTGGTATGTAAGGGCGGATCCAAGGGGGGGGGGGCACGGGGTCATGGTATCCCTTTGGCTGCGAAGGGACGAGTAGGCCTCGAAGGGGCCATAGCTGGCCGAACAGACGCCTATTTTTACACGAAACGCAACAAGATTGGACGTCTTTGGGCTTCTAAGCGATCAAAAACAATCGCAAGCAAAAGTGAAGGGCCCACGAGTAGATAAATATCCTTCTTTGATTGAGAGGGTGGGGACTGGTGGCTTTTAAGGCACATTACACTTTCCGGGGGACCTACATTGTTTCTGGAGACCTTTGTGTTTACTTGCAGGGTCAATTCGGTCTTAAAACAGCCTTGTACGTTGCCCCTCCTTTCTTTGCTTGAAGAGGGATGCGCTGTTACTGTGCCCTTCCTCCTAGCATGCCGGGGCACTCTTGTCATCAGGGGCCTTCTGTGGATTACTTACATTCGCCTGAAAGGTTCTATACACGATAGCCGGGGGTCAGATACGTTGCTCTTCTCGGACATTTTCGATTGCTCAGGGGCCCTTCACGTTGGTTTCGGTTAACCTACCGGCGTACCCACGATATGTCCATGGGCCTTCTATCTTGGTTTAGGGCTCGCTTGCTTAGGGCCCTAAGTTCTCGTCGGGGGTCCATCTATTAACCTCCGTGGGCACTGTCAGTCATTCCTGGGCCCCCATATTGTGCCTTTGGTACTTCTCATTTGATTAGATTGTCATATGCTTTTGTCTGGGCCCTTTCTGTTAAGCTTCGGGCCAGTGGCGAATCCAGAGGGGGAAGGGAACGGAACCATGCCCCCCCCCCCTGTGCCGCGAGGGGACCCATAGGTTACGAAGGGCCTCATGACCGGTCGAACGGACGCAGTTTTCTAACGCAGAGCATAACAAAACTGGACGTCTTTCAGCCTCCAGACGACCAAGAAGAGTCGCAAGCGGAAGTGAAGAGACCATCAGCAGACGAAGTTAATTCTCGCTTATTGACAGAGTGGTCGAATTTGTGGACAGTGGTCGGATTGGAGGACACTGAGGTTCATAGTGCTGCCCATAGGCGTTACGCTGTTGCCGGGGCCCTCTGTGTCCACTTGTCGGGTCGATCTAATAGCTAAGGAGCCTTTCACGTTGCCCTTGATCTCTGCAGTTTCTCGTAGGACGCTAAACTGATGTTGGGGTACAATCTGCTGACATGCCTGGCACCCTTGATTGATCGCCCCCCCCCCCCCCCCCCGGATTGCTCCCATTCTCCCGAAAGGCTCTACACGCTTTTCCGGGGCCTCATATGCCGGGTTACACTCAGTTGCTCAGCGGCCCTTTATATTGCTCTCAGGTATTTTCCACTTCTTAGGAGGGTCTTGTGTTGTTCCTCGGCTCATACAAGATAAGCCACTGAGGAACTCGATGCTCAGGGCCTCTCATCATTGATCTAAAACTCTTTAACTTTTATCTCGTTTGCGGCGCACCGCTCACTCCCATCGCGGCCCTCTCGGTAACCTGCTCGCGCACTCTTGATCGCACAGGGCATTCATCCACGCACACAAACACTGGCCACTTCTCTCAAAGGACCCTCTGCTCCGGCAGAGGTCCCATATGTCAGCCTGCCGGGGCCCTCCCGATCGTTCAGGGGCCCATCACGTTAGTCTTGTGTTTTTTACACTTGCTTTGAGGACCTCAAACTAGTTGGCTGAAGTCTCTTTGTTGGCCTGCCGCGGCACCCAGGATCGCTCAGGTTTCGTCGCTGATGGCCTTGGTGGCTTAGCCTTAGAGCAGCTGTCAGATATGCGCCGATGAATTTTGACACACAACTGTCGAACATAATTTTACGTGCCCCAGACATCGTATGTATCCCTTTGTTGGTAACTGAACTTGTGACATCTATTGGACTTGTTTATCACGTTCCTGGTGCATTTTAAATTCTGGGATATTTTGCACTCCTTTATGACAAGCAAAGCAAAAACTCAGCACCAGTCATCACCCATCAGCCATCACCCATCGTCCAGTCGGATAGCGGCAAATAAGCTAGTAATGAAGTTCGTGGCTGCTTTTAAGGGTATTTAACAGCCAATTTTAGTTTTTTTTGGCCATGTTTTTGTGAGAAAAAACTTAGCCTCAGAATAACAGGTTAATCATAATCTGGAAAATGCGTAAAATCTATGTATGTGCATAAGTAACACGCGTAGTCTTCAGGGCTGCCCACACTAAGATCGTTTCCCGTATAAAGAATAGTATGCCAAACATGCTAAGCTTCAATAACTGGAATGCACATATGTTGTTGGAGAGGAGTAAACTCTAAGGGGCCCGCGATGTTGCGTGCCCCCGTCCCCCTGAAGAACTCTTGGATCCGCTCCTGCTGGTATATGTGTGTTCTTGTGGTGGTTTAACAGGCTGGGTTCGCAATGTCATATATGTTTCATGTCAAACTAGTTCCTTAGATGTAATACAGCTTGAGCATGACACCATTTGCCTTATTCCAGGAGGTGAAGACCTTAGTTTCCAAATGAGTTGGGAAGCCCTGACCAAATGCATATAATTTTATTTTCAAACACCACTTTTCGTCGACGGTATTACTACCGCCGCGCCCCTTCAATCCAGCATCCTTTTCGAATGTTGTTCTAAGATTATGCTACTACTTTATTGCAGAGTAGTAGCGATCCAAACTACCGTCGCCTGGACCAGATCGTAACCAGTTCTGAGCGGCACATTTCGCTGGACAGCACCACCAAGTCGGTGCGGCAGTGCCTACGGCCTAAGGTTCTCTGCTACCACGACATCGGGAGGATCTACTTCTTCTTGGGTCAAGATGCCTGCGTGCTGCGCCCACTACTGAACGTCAATCTTGGCAAATCCAGGAACTACATGGTGGTCCGGAAAGGCCTAGGAATCCTGAGAAAAGGAGCCAATAACGTGTGAGTATCCACTCGTGGCCCCATTTCAGGCGTACGTGAAGCGTGAGCGGATCTATTTCAGGGTCATCCCGGCATCCGGGGTTTGGGTCGCCCGGGGAATCACATGTGTTTTGTTGTGTGTTAAATCCCGTGTGTTGTGTCAACAGCGTTGAATGCATCCTGTCATAATGCAAACACATATCGTCAAATCCTCAATCGTCATAGTTTAGCAGAGCATGCCCGCAAGTACTTGTGTGCTGCTATTTGCCGCATTCATTAGTTTTGTCAAGCGCGGCTTGATGACTGACTGAGTAATTCGGCATGCATGTGTATGGTGGCACAAAAATAGGCTAAACACAAACTAAATCTGAAAGGTGGGTGTGTCAGTTCACATAGTTGTCCCACCTTCACCCCACCTTGAAAAGTGGGTGGCCATGTAGTGGCGGATGCTGGATTACGTCGATGAGGGCACGCTAATATTGTTATTGCCCACTTAAAGCATGGAGTCTACTCCAAAAATGGCATTTTGGCCATTGAATTTCAAGGTGCTGATACATGCTATTTCGATATGGGAACCCATCTTACTGCGCAGCCCTAGAAAACTAGTCCAGCTGCTTGTGCATATACGCGATGCTTATTCATGTTCTCTAGATCATGGCGGATCCTGTGATTTTGAGGTGAAGTTATTCGGAGAACAGATAGAAAATGCACAAAACTTGCTGTTAAATACCATAAAAATAAAATGTGAACTTGCTTCCAAGCTTATTCACGGTTAGCCGGTCAGTCGATGTGATCAGCTCATGATCAATGCAGAGTTTTTGTTTTGACTGTTGATGAAAGCGTTTATGCGTGTGGTGGTTCTTGCTGAATGACCTGTCCACTGTGGCTGTTACTGCGCCTTGATCGCCTCCCGTGTGTGTTTTGGATGCTCTTTGTGTTTGGTTCTTTGGATTGCCTGAAATGGCCCAGGGTGAGGCGGGTTCACGCCCTCCTAAGTTCTTTTTTCAGCATAACTTCGAACGGCCCGGCGCCATCACGCAAAATTTTGGATAGCTGTAGGTAACTGAATAGCAAATATTTTTCTTTAAAAATATTACATATGCCTTGTAAGGCCAGTGACTTGTAGCAGGTCAAATCTAGGTTATGTCTGTGAGCGGGGATAATTCCTAGGGAGTCCTTCAACCTGATGCGACAACAGAGTATTATGAGATGGCTTTTTAGGAATGTGGACCAACAAAATTAGAATAACGGCTGACTCCATTGACCTTCGATGGCGTGTGAAGGTCAGATCAATGTAAAACTAAACTGTTCTTTTATCACAAAACTTATCCCTCTGATGTCCCTCCTCCCCGCCCCCCTCTGCACGCCCTCCATATCACACCCTTCAACATTCTTTGGCAGGTTACAAAAGCTGCAGCAGAGCGGTGCGATGGATCGGCTGCAGGCGCAGTGGTTCCCCGTGTCGGCCGGCGCCTGCTCCAGCAGTGCCACCTTCACGCCGCTCTCACTGGCCGACCTCTTTGCCGTCGTCGTAATCGTGCCGATGGCCTGCGTCATCAGCGGTCTGCTGCTACTGGTGGAGCTGGCTGTGCGCCGACTGAAGGACGTGACCTCTGCTGGTGGCGACAAGTTCACCCGACGACATGCGATGGCCTTGAGTGGCGCCGCCAAGGTCGAGTGTCAGTCGCGCGGCCCTGAGTTCGCTGTGGCGGGGGACGAGGGGCCGCGGCGTGGCCTGTTGTGGTAGGAGAAGCGGCAGAAAAGATGGGGTGAAGCAACCTACACCGTGTCTGGGGGAATGGACGGGGCAGGTGGGGGAGTGAGGCGTTTGGAGACGGCTGTTCATCGTGAGTCAACGAAACATGGCGCACTTCTTCATACATTTTTGTCATCTGGGAGTAGGGGAGGTGCCCAGATTGATATTTGAGGCTACAATCCTGATTTTCTAACATCTTGCCTCAGAGACAAGGTAACACCCAACATGGTGCGAACTTACGTTGACCTGATTTTTGAACCTGAGACTTAAGTATCTCGATGAATTATTGTGTCTTACCACCTGCCCTTCGTCACAAAATGAGTCACAAACGTTGATAACTGTCATTGTATTGTGATTCGCGTTGCACAGCACAGAATGGACATGAAAGGAGTTTTCTTTTCAATGCGACCCTGTTCAAAAAATGGTGTTCATGGGCATTTTTGGTTTCCCATTCGTTTTCTTAGATGCTCTGAGATGTCTATTTTAGTGTTTTCGATGTGTCGTGAATTGTTGTTTTTTATTTTCTTTGCCTGCAAATATTTGGCTAGTGCCTGTCCCATAGTTCCAGCCTTTTTGTTCGGAAATCGGATTCTTGCGTACCGCTGCTTTAGGCACAGAACCTGAATGTGGGCAGATTTTCTTGAAACTACTGAATCCAGATGCGGAGAAATATATGCGTGCTGTTCACAACCACTGACAATTCGACAAATGCTAGTGAACTAAAAAACGTTCTGAGGATGACAGCTAAATCGCATGACTAAGGTAACTGCCACCAAAAGTGATGGTGGTAGTTACATCTCACATCCAAAGGAGCATGCTCCTTTGAACGTAGGATGAGACTACAGGTGGAACGATGTGGACAGCAGGGGTGCTCCTGCTGTCCAATCGCCACTCAGTACTCAACTGGCTTCGTATGTTCTGCTTTACAATGCCCGATCGACCACCCTCTGCAAGTGGGTAATCATGGGACAGTGCGCTCTGGCATGGAGTAGGCGTGGCCCTCAGGGTGAGAATCAATTCAGCGGCGCGACTAAACATAATATGTCAAGAGGTAATAGAGAGTCTTCAAATATCAGCGGCTTTTTGTAGCAACTTCCCCTAGGACTGCTACTGGTCCGGCTGGCCCTTTTATAGGGCAGTGGTCCCCTAGACCCTAGGACGACGTAGTTCTTTCGTGGAGCCATGTGTGTGGCCAGCCGGAACTCTGCGTAGGTTTGTAGACACTAGCGCCATTTAGCAGGTTCAGGAAATGTGTTCGGATAGTTAACTCACTTTCTGTAACCCTCTTCATGAACGCAAGAAGCCTTCCAATGGCTTCCCGGCTTCCTCATACGTTTTAACGCTTTCCTTTAAAGCACGAGCGCTCAGTCGTATTAGGAAGTCCTTGTTCTGGGTTTGTGTGTTGTTTATGCGTGCGCGATAAACACAACAAAACGAGGACCTGTTAAGTTGTCGCACCTGGGCCGGAACTTCGCTTTTTGATATAAGTCACTCTAATTCTTCGGAGTAGTGTTATTTGCATGTCTTCATGCATGCGTTACAAGTATTGTTGGCATGTCAATTTAAATTTAACATGAAACAGTTACGTTATTTCGTTATCTATCATAATATTGCCCGGACGTACATTTTCGAGCTGCAGATGTCCGCGGTCACCCACGGACGGGCTCCACTTCCGTAAGAGCTCATCGACCTTGCCAGTGTTGTGTAAAATCACGTTTCAGTTTGGAAGTACTTGTTAACGTGAAGATCACGGAAACATGGAGCACGAGCGCAACTCTTGATATAGACATCATGTTCACTACACATTTGATGTTTGGAGCCCAGAGCACCGTCATTAACACATAAGGTCTGCACCTTATCCTCAATCGACCTTTTTCGATGAGATGGCAGGGCCTCTCCAACAGGTTTTCCCAACTGGCAACGACAAAATGTGCTACACTGTAGTTGTGATTGCAGGACATACACTGCTTGGAATCATACTGACGTTTTTATCAGCGATGAATGGGCGCACTACGACCCTTGATGTCGACGCTCCCTGGAATATCAGATCATCACCATCATCACAGCAGTGACTACTCGTGTCATAATAACTATATGGTGGCTGGAATTGAACGGACTGTAACCTGATGGCTGTTGTACGTTGATTAGGAATCCGAAATGTCCATTTCCGCCCCGCTGATGGCGAATGACCCCAAGCAGCTCCGTTCACCAATGTATCCGGCTGAGCAGGTCCTGTTCCGGTCCACAGAGAACACAGAGAATCAGAATCTATGCCGAACATCTATGCCTAAAAGGCATCTATGCCTATGCCTATGCCATATCATCTATGCCTAAACAGAGAATCTATGCCGACAGCGGAGTACCTAAGCCCGCCAGCCGTGTCCGCACTTCTTCGTTCTGGTTTACTGGCGACAATGGACCACACTGTAGTGTGGTCTAAAATGAGAAGCCGAATCTTCAGGCCAGTTGCATTGCTTGGACTTGCTCTTGCTTTGATGCATGTGCATATTTAAGCTATGATGGAAAAAGCCAGGGTTGCAGAGGAAAATGAAAGCCCCTTAGGAGAGACGTTCAAGACTACACCGCCTCTGTGGATGTAAGCGTCTGAGCCTCGCGCTTCGGTCCAACTCACCAGTCAGACATCACGTCTGACATGTGCTCGGATCCTCGGACCAACTAAGTTAGTTCCCCGCCCTGGGTGCTCCTCGCGTCAGTTCCGCGGCGCGGCCAACCATCAGCGTCGTCTGGCGGTACCGTTTGGACACTGCTCGGGTCAGCCTTTGGGCGGTAGGGGTATAATACAGCCCCAAAAGCTGCCGAAAGGGCAGCTTTTGGGGCTGTATTATGAGCATGGGCTTAGGAACAGGGGGCCAAAAGGGTGATGACCCGTGGGCACTTTTCAAGGTGGGGGAGCAATATGAAGTGGTCCCCACTTTTCAGATTTGAGTTGCGTTTTGCTTACTTCCGTACTACCTTAAAGCATACATTCCTCATTTGAAAGTATTGTGGCCATCATTCGATATGATAAAATAAGCTCACTTCAAGCTATTGGTTTGCTTTGAAGTGTAAAAAATGTTGGCGACAACAAAATAAGTTCTCTTCAAGCTATTGGTTTGCTTTCAAGTGTTGAAAAATATTGTACGCAACAAAATTTCGCTATTTAGTAAATATGCTCCTCAATGCGTCATGGTTTGATCAAAGGAAATGTTTCACACGTGAAGATATTGAAGCAAGCACCAGACATGATGAAATAAACTCACTTATAACTATTGGTATGCCTTTAAGTGGAAAAGGCTGCTCTACACAACACAATCCTTCTGCTTAATAAATATGTTCATCGATAGGCTACTGTTTGATCACGTCGTCGTACCTTGCACAACATTGCTTGGGAACCACTTGAAGGCCGTAACCTTATTGCTATGAATTTAGAACCATAACTACACCAACAGCAAACAAATCAACGTCAGGTATGGCTATGACGCTGCACAAAAGGAGCCGCCCAGAAACGACATAGGCACTATGAACGTTTGGAGGAGGGTTTCAGGTTAAATTCAGGTTCCGAATTTAAGCGTGTGCTCAAAAGTCATCTATGCATTGCTATTGACAACATCATGCGAAGTCAGATAGTATCTGCCTTCCCGGTCCATCCGCCCAAGGAAACTCCAAGCGCCTCTCTTAACACGCGCCCGGGTGGCCGGCTGGATACCCTTCCCTCGGGTGGAGGGTCAGTTTGACCCCCTCCCCCCCTGAGATCTCGGGAACTAAGAAAGCTAGAGACACGAAATTCATCGAGTATGTTGACCTGTACGTGGACTCACTTAGGTCAGGGTTTGATGTTCCTAGGTCATGACCTTCAGGTCAAATAAGTTCTAACAACGTCATATTCCAGGTTGGTCTCCAAAGTGCTCCAGAACCTAGATTACTGTTTCTAAGCAAAAGGTCATATTCTTACTTAAGGTCAGTGACCTTTTTGACCTTTTGAAGGTAATGGTGACCAAAACCACACAAGACTGCTTTGAGCATTGCATTTGAATAAGCAAAGATAACACTAGGCAGTATGTTCCTAAAAATAAAATGCTGACCTCGGTCATTTTAGGTCAGTGACCTATTCCGACCTTTAAGATGTCCATGAAAAGTGTAGAATGCGGTTCTCACTATCAATGAATTCAAAGTGAGCAGCAAAAACTATCCATATCGCAAACCCTAGAATAGTAAAACAGGCTGGTGATGACCTTGGTCCGACCTTCATACCTGATCTTAAGTCAATGTAATTCGTTCATTCAACTGTTGCATTACCTAAGAGAGCATCTCAGAGATGTATGGCTTTGTCTAAAACTCCGTTGTTGCATCAGATTGAGCGATTCCCTAGAAATTAACTTCGCTGAAACCATGGCCCGACTTTGACCTGCCATAGGTCAGCGACCTTACAAGGTAAATCTAAATTTCTGATCAGCAATTTGATTTTTTACAGCTAGGTACGCTATGGTGCGGCCACGCCACACCGTTTGGAAACCATTCTGGAAGACCTTCGGCGGTTCAATTTGATCCCCACCCGAGCGGGTGTTAATATGCGCTCGGATAAAGAGCCACTTTACATTCCCCTCTCGAGGGTTTTCCGAAATGGT
This sequence comes from Pollicipes pollicipes, assembly GCF_011947565.3. Lineage (NCBI taxonomy): Eukaryota > Metazoa > Arthropoda > Thecostraca > Pollicipedomorpha > Pollicipedidae > Pollicipes > Pollicipes pollicipes. The sequence goes on along the minus strand of NW_023596136.1, from coordinate 17,361,750 downwards.
TTCCGAACGGCGCAGCGCATTCGCGCCAATTTTGTACAACTTGTTGAACAGTTGAATACAGTTGAATAACAGTTGAATACATACATACATACATATAATATAATATAATATATAATATAACATAATACATATAATACATTATAATAAAAACATAACAGTTGAATAGCGGATCGTTCGGTATCAAACGTTTAGATGTACAATAAAAGGTAGCTGACCTTCGGTAGGTCAAATTCGGGCCATGGATTCAGCAAGGACAATGTCTAGGGAGTCACTGAATCCGATGCAACAACGGGGTGTTAGACGAGGCCATACATCTTTGAGGTAGCTTCTTACGCAACGCAACAGTTGAATAAACACATTCCATTGACCTAGGTTCAGTTATGAAGGCTAGACCAAGGTAAAAACCAACCTGCTTTATTGCTTCTTGCGCTTGCTGTATAGGGTAAGGTTCTGTTGGACGTTTTGAATTTTTGATGATAATACGAACCGCGTTATACACTTTCCATGGACTTCATAAGGCTCAGAATAGGTCGCTGACCTAAATGACCTAGGTCGACGTTTGGTTTTTAGACACATATTGCCTAGCGTAATCGCTGACGTTTATTCAAATGCAAAGCTCAAAGCAGTCTTGTATGATTTTGGTCACCATGATCCGCGAAAGGTCAAATGAGGTCACTGACCTTAGATGAGCACCAGTGAATTTTTGCTTAGAACAGGTATCTAGGTTCTGGAGATACTTGGAACATAAATCTGGAGTTTCACCTTGCTTGACCTTATTGTACACGGAGGCGCAATAAGGTCAAACAAGGTACATTAACCTGGGACCCTTAACTTTTGACACAAGTGAGCTCACATACGGGCCAAAATACTCTGTGAGTTTAGTGTATCTAACTCTCTTAGTTTCTGAGATCGTATGGGGGCAAACTGACCCCGATTTGAACGGAGAGTATTCAACCGGCCATCCGAGCGCGTTTCAACATTGAATGGAAACGTTGCCGCCTTCTTAGTGGTTGCACACTCGAATAATTCGTTTCAGCCGAGCTGACCGTTCGATTATACGTGTCATCGGTTTGAAGTACTCCGCATTTGGACCGCGAGTTCGAAACGGTCGGTGACAGATGCGGTGACAAGCATCTTAAACTGTGGCAAAAGTCACCCGTTTGGACGCAAAGCGTAGTGCGGGGATGGGGACTGTTGTTGGAATATTTGACCAGCCACAGCTATCTTTCGAAGTATGGCTGGGAGGCGTACTAACAAACGTCTTGAGATTTATTTTATTGGAGAGAACGGCTTACAAGTATTTGAAAACGATCATTGAAAAACTTGCATTACGGCGTTCTTCAGCACGTAAATGCCCTGGGGTGTCCCCGACGGTGACGTCATCGTCATCTGCATTGACATTCAGCCACGGGGCCACTCACAACCTGTTCGACTCCCAGTCTCATTTCCGACGTAACTCGCACCAGTGCCCAAATTGTTGTGTTGTGTAGCACAGAACTGTGATTGTGTTCGTGCATCATACCCCTTTGTCCTCTTTTCTTGCTTTATCCTGCATCCACGCAACGCCCCGCTTGTCCGGGGCGGGCTGCATATGTCAGCCACGAGTGGGCCGAGAGACCCCTGGGAAGGAGGACCCCGACCGGGCTGCCAGCGCACACTCTGAGGGGTCCTTGCGCGGACTTAAGCTCGGTGGTTCGCCCCTCAAGTGTTTACAGTCCTGTCCCACCGTTATCCATTCTCCTTCATCCCATAGCGCTGAAATGGCCATTCCTGGTCGAGAGGGCTCTAATTCAAACAACCAACCGGGCTCATAACTTGCACTCAACGCATTTCATTGGTTGGGGCCAGCTGAACTCCACTGATGCCAGAAATTGTGCTGATGTACGCTAGACACGATTTTTATGATCACATGTTTCTTGATCTTGCGCAATACGTAGCCATTGAAGTGAAAAGTATTCGCGTATGGCATCATGCATTCCTCGATGACCTTGAAATAATCTAAACGAAGAAGTCTGTGCAGTTCCACAGCTGTCCAGCTCAGAAACAAGAGGGTTCTTAATTTTAAGCAGGGCACGCCCATTTGCCTAGTTCACCAGCAGCGTCCTCAAATCGCACCGGACACAAATCCCTTATGTGCTAAATGGCAGCATCTTATCCTATCATGTAAGGCGAACAGAGGTATTTGGGGGCAGACTGTAGCTTATCGTGCGTGCGTGTGTGCGTGTGCGTGCGTGCGTGCGTTCGCGTGTGCGTGCGTACTTGTGCGCGTGCGTGCTTGCGTGTGCTTGCGTGTGTGCGTGTGCGCGTGCGTGGGTGGGGGTGGAACTGTGTGTGTGTGTGTGTGTGTGTGTGTGTGTGTGTGTGTGTGTGTGTGTGTGTGTGTGTGTGTGTGTGTGTGTGTGTGTGTGTGTGCGTGTGTAAATCCAGATTGATGCTACATTAGCTTCGGATAAGCTTCATGCAATGCCAAGGTGTAGCAGCCTGCAATACGGGTCACGCTGCTTGCACGACCCGTGAGTACTAATCTAAAGGCATGGGGCATCAAAAAGCTGCGGTAATTTCGGAATATCCACGCGGCATTCCATTTGAGCAACTGCACACCCAATGCAAAACCCATTTTCAAGCAACTTATCCAAGCCCACAGCCAAGTATTCTTTAATCATAGCCAGGAACAGATGTCACCTGGTCCCAGATCCTCAGGCACGCTACCTCTGAAATATAAATTGGTTTTGATCAATGTTGTTACATAGCATGATATAAATTTACTTCATTTATTTTCCTTTCCTTTTCTCTTTCATATATTCATCGGACCCATTTCTTGAGCGTGGTCGCCGCTGACCTCCCGAGGCCTTCCCCTAGGGTTGCTTGCTGTGCTTTGGGAGGACACCCAGCAGCTCGATAGCCCGCTGCCTGGCAGTGATGGCATACTTCAGCTCAAACCTTCCCCGGAAGAGTCCGTGGCGTCGGCGCACAGCCGGCTCAAAAACAGCTCTCTGAAATTGCAGTGACAAAGGCTGATGCTAGCTGCCCTTTACCAAGTATTTGAGAGCAGTAAAATGTTCGTGCTTATTCTCCAGGCAACTCATTTCAGTCTTTGGAGAAGGCCGAAATGTTAAGATGACTGTGAACCAATCACTATCCTGGAACTGGCTGCTCTCTGCAGTGTGCGTCGGTAATACGGCATCCTGTTTTCTTCGAATATATTTCGACGTTACTGTACTGCAGAAGCCATCGTAATCATCGGCCTTTCATCATCATGACCATTTAGTCGGGTTCATGTTTCTTTCCAATCATCTACTGCTTGCACGTTTGTGGTGGAGCACCCAAAGATCAACTAAACTGCACACAAAAGTCATCAACTTTATTACTCGACTGGTGACAGGCGTATAGCGCCGCGACCGAATCACATCAGTCCTTGACTCGCTTCACTGATCAAGGATCGGCAAGCTTACTGTGGAGCGTGGCTGTCTTTAAGTGTTCCATGGGATGAGGTGAGCTGAGATGAGCTACAGAACGTGTTTTCACATCGCGTAGCCTCTGCATGGAATCGCCTATCATCGCCTTTTACCACTGGCATCACACTTTTAGGACTGTCAATGTAAGATGTGAGAAAAAGCTATCGTCAAAACATGTGTTTTATCTGCTTGACATATTGTTGAGTTTTCAACTTGACGTTCTAACTTGACTGTATAAATTTCGTACTTGGCCGTCCTTCTTGACAGCCAACCTATGAGAAATGTGCTCCTTATCTTTGCACGTAAAACAGTGAACCCCACTTGGTGAATTTTTTCACATAAACTGGACTGAATTTTCCCAATGTTTCGTTATAGCTCGGAGCATGTGGTTGTCAAGTAATGCCGTAGGTCGTTTAGTCTCTACTGAATGTTTTATTGGGCTTTTGTATAACGCGATGCCCTCGCAGAACCGCTCGTAAGGATGGACACCACATGCGATAAAACTGGATCCACTCCGGAAGAACCTGGGAGCAGCCGCCCTACACCTGGGAAAAGATCATCCATCGAGTGTATGGGCACACAGGAGCTAGGGACATCGTTGACAATGAGATGGCCAAACCCATGGCCACATAAGAGGTCAAACCCTTCTTGCAGTCAACTATTTTCGTGCGTGACCATGGCGTTTGTGTCTAACTGCGTTGGAAAGGGCGTGAGCCATGACTCACGTATCCACATCTGCTTCAGAAGGGGTACCCTGAGCTCGGAGAGAACCTGCCCCGTTCGGAAGGGTTGTCCTATCAAACTTGCCCCGTTCGGACGGGCTGTCCTATCAAACTTGCCCCGTTCGGACGGGTTGTCCTATCAAACCTGCCCCGTTCGGACGGGTTGTCCTATCAAACTTGCCCCGTTCGGACGGGCTGTCCTATCAAACTTGCCCCGTTCGGACGGGTTGTCCTATCAAACCTGCCCCGTTCGGACGGGTTGTCCTATCAAACTTGCCCCGTTCGGACGGGTTGTCCTATCAAACCTGCCCCGTTCGGACGGGTTGTCCTATCAAACTTGCCCCGTTCGGACGGGCTGTCCTATCAAACTTGCCCCGTTCGGACGGGTTGTCCTATCAAACCTGCCCCGTTCGGACGGGTTGTCCTATCAAACTTGCCCCGTTCGGACGGGTTGTCCTATCAAACCTGCCCTGTTCGGACGGGTTGTCCTATCAAACTCGCCCCGTTCGGACGGGCTGTCCTATCAAACTCGCCCCGTTCGGACGGGCTGTCCTATCAAACTCGCCCCGTTCGGACGGGCTGTCCTATCAAACTCGGGCACGCTCTGCCAGATCTGAGGCAGGCCTCACTGGATCCTGAGAATAGCTTCTACGCTGATAACATCCCGTTACTGAGGGGCCCTGGAGGTTCGACGAGCCTTCACGAATCACTGTTTACCCTGAGGGGGCTATCTACCTTTGGAGAACTTCCGGTGAAACCCCAGCAGGTCCACGAGATGCCCTCTTCCTCGAGACAAAGGGTACACAACAAGTCTTCTATGTAGAGCGGCTTTTTCCTCACGAAGGCTGAACGTTCGGTTGGCCCTTACAGCTCCTCACAGTGGCTGGGGCTGATTGGAGATGAGAAATTAACAGTGGCAATTAGACAGCACAAAATGTGTTGCTTAGAAATGGTAATCTCCAGAGCGGATGCCTCTCTGAGTATTAGGCTCCGTACAGATCGGTTTGGGTAGTCTGAGCTTCTGCAGTTATAATAACCTTTTTTAGCGTTAGAGAGCCTTGACATTTTTTTGTGGCAACCTAAGACATTCTCATTCTAGCCTGCTAATCTGGCGGGTGATGGACACGCTGAGTCAATCGATTGAGCCTACAGTTACCTTCACTTATGAGTGATCCTATGGTTAGGCTTACGATTACGGCTTTCCTGGAGAAAAGGGATAGATTTGGTTGGGAAGAAGCTATTTTCCATCAAGCGGCAGGAAAGCTGGATGTGATAGATATTTACAAAGCTTGGCGTACAAAATCATATATTTATGCAGCGTAGTAAATTAGAGAAGGGAAATCCAGCCAATCTTCATCCAGCTCCCAGAAAGATGACTGATATGGGCAGGAATGGTTTCATTTCTAACGGTATGTTTCTGGTCACAACTACTTCTGCATCAAAATGTGCATAGTAAATATCAATCGTTCTGGATATGTGTGCTGAAAATAAACCACGTTCCATACAGCGGGGTGCAATTGTTCAAACGTGTCAAGATAGTGGAAAGCCTCTCACAAAAATACCTACCCTTTCGCTGATACAGCTGACAATTTTGAAATATGTTGAAACGCTTCACTTCTTTACTGATGGCTGGTTATCTTTGGCATGAAGATCATAATGCCGGTAATACAAGCAGAGCCTTTTCATACTGGTATCACGTAATGTGCCCCTACTTTTTAATGTCTGCATTCTTCAGAACGAAGAACCCAACTTTTCTGCATGTTCATGTTTTCGCTGATTTCCACATTCATAAACCTCCGATACCAATCGCGGAATTAATCCCTTGGAACATTGAAGCCGGCAACTACCCATTCCCATGCCACAAAGGCCCCCTGTGCACCCAACGTTTGCACAGATGATTCGGATAGTAATGAGACCGTCTGACCCTCACTGGAATTTGTCGATTCTTAATTGCGATGGGATCCCCTCTCATTTTAAAAGTAAGAAAGATAGAGCCCGGTAGAAAAAAGGGATTCATCTTGGCAAAATTTCATGATTGCATATTACTCAGAAGTGTCGTGTTTCAAAATCAATATTTATTTCATCATGCCGGATCATAAAGCAATGTTCTCTTAAAATCAGACTGTTTCAGGTCTACATGCAAACGTGTATAACACCAGGCGACATCATACAGATGCGCTTTCGTATAATCTGCAGTACACTGGTACGTGTTTCTGTGTTTTCAGGAACTATGTATGATGTAGAACTTCCGTGGACATGGCAATGCCGTTGCCGCCGACAGTGATAGGCGGGCTCACTGGCTGCCGACCGCCACCCAGCTGCGGCGGCACGTGCGATCTTGGTTTGCACACGTAATATGGGTGCGAGTTACTACATACAAATGCGAATTCTGCCTTTAAGCTTCCCATGGATCACCCGTACGATGTAGAAAGTTCCATTTCAGATGGTCAACCCGTTTTTAAATGTATTTATACTGAGGCGAGCAGCTGCGTGTTGCTGCCCGCGCCGTTGAGTTTGCCGTACAGTGCTCCTTAAAACATCAAACAAGTACCGCATGTATCGTATCCACCCCCATCAGACTGGTATGAATGTGAGAGATCCGGCCGGCGAGAATGTTGCCGAGAATATCCTGGTTTGGATGGCTGCTCTATCTCGCCCCGTCCAAACCACGAGATAAAAAACACCAAGCGTGCAGTGGGGCTCGGTGGCAGCTGAAATGATTGGTGAGGACAGAAAAAGCGCTCGGCGTGAGCTGGTACTCAGGCGGCTCTGTGACATATTACCGCATGGGCTCCACCACGGGACGTATCTGGGAAATAACTCCCAAAGCATTGCTGATTTGCTGATTGCACCATTACTTGAGTGGTTGCATCGAGTTAAACCCACCGGGTGACCTCCCACTGTCAGTGTGTAACCCGCGACGGGGTCACAGTATTACTGAACGTGAAGCAATATCCCCCACACCCCTGGGCCAGGGCTGTGGCGCAGCAGAGCCACCTGGTCAAACAGCGCCGCAGATGAAAGTGAACGTCGGCGCCGGGGATCCGCTTCTGGCCGCCTCGCATCGACAATCACCATTACATCAGCGCCACGTCAGCGCTTACTCGGCCCTTGATAGAAGTCGAGACTACCAGCTCACACGTCCGGAGCCGGACGGCCAGTGACATCACACCGGGAGGATTCAGTACGGGCCAACCGGGTAGGGCGATAGCAGGGTGCAAATGGAGCTCGGCGTTTATCAGACCTCTGACTTTCGGACATTGTATTTCGGCCCTTTCATTTGTTTCCTCATAATGAAATTTACACTACCGAGCATACTTCATCTGCTGCAATTTTTTCCATGGAGGATTTATTTCACATGGCAAGATGATGAAAGCCCGAATTCTTTCGAACAGCTCGCATTATTAATTAGAGCCCTTGTGATCGACGCAGAAACGTGTCGTCCGTCGTTCATCGAAGGCGATCTAAGGCGCAGAAAGTAGGGTTTTAATAGAATGCCGTGGCCTTGACATGTGCGGAAGAGAGCCTTTGGAAGCTTTTCAAGCATACTACCACGATATACCTACATATAAAAGTAGAGTTGTGCTTCATTATTTGTTACAACTGGTGCCTTTTGCTGTCATGATTTGATGGGTGTGGAATGACTGATGGCTGCCGCTGGTGCTAGTCGAGTTTTGCTATTCAGCTAGCAGCCACGGTCGTGCGGTGGAAACGCTTTCCACTGCGGAGAGAAACATGTCTTAACTCTAATCTTGGCCAACCTGTTCTTTTAAAAGCTGCCGCATATTGCAGTAAATTGTTATTTATCCTAATGCAGGTGTCATCACTCGAAAACTTGTCAAGCACACGGAGACTCACCTGGCATTTAATAGAGTTGGTATAACAAAACATTAAGCACCTACAGGACACTATTTGGTGCCAATGAACATAATACAGATAGTGATGCGTCTAGGTTCGAGCACTCCACGCTTTGTATCAATCCAAGGATTTGGGATCAGTACACGAGCCTGGTTGGAGCAGATCAGAAATTCCCACCAAAATGTAGATTATGACCGGACCGGATTTTTTAATTTTCCAGCTTGCACGAATTGTAAGGAGTTAAGCCTAATCCAATGGAATTATCTCTAAATGGTTCCTGAAATACTCAATCGAGATACCAACTTAGGCAAGCACCTTTAAACAAAGAAAATTCGGCAAGCGATGCATAAAAAGCTACAGAGCACATAGGTCCCCCGCTTATTCCATGCAAATTGTGTTGTAAATAGATTTCATTCACAAATTGTCATGAGTGAGTGACACTACTAAATGCTGCGGTGGAAGACAAGACTCTTCTCTAGTGTTCAAATAACAGTCTCGTAAGTAATCTACTATCCTATCTTAGCATTACATAGCCACCGTTTTTCATGATCATGCCAGCGATTCCATTTAACCCCAGTGGGTGGCATTACATTTTAGAGTTCAGCAACTTGGCAGAAGCATACTTTGTCGGTAGAAAACACACCACATAGTCTTGAAATTCAGGCTTCTGCCTGAGAAAAGACATTAGTAGTATTAGCATTATTCCTTGGAGAAAAGGTAGGAGAATAGAGGTATGTTGGGTTGGTATTTGGCAACATCCCCTTATCATATCAACCCGACTATAGCTTTATTCTCCTGGTTTTTTTTTCGAGGAATAAGGCTATTACTACTGTTTTATCTATGTGAATAATGTTTCTCGCTAATGCACTGAGCAACTTACGTAATGTTGCTTGAGAAAGGTTAACTCCATGGCAACACTATGGTCTTTGTTGAAATAGTCAGTTGGCCAAAGCTATGTTGATCATCAGTTTCAAATTAAGTTGCTTCATCAGATCCATTTCCAGGTGCCTGCCAGAACAAAGATTGTTGCATCCTCAGATTATATGCATCCCTCCCCCTCCCCAATTATTGTATCTCAAAGAATGAGCACGCTGTCCTCTACAACCAGGGAACCAAGGTAGCTTTCTCACCTAACAGTTCGCTGCTTGATGTGAGGTGGGCACTCTCGCCATTCAGCAACAAAACTTTGGCTTTAGGTAGTTACTCATTGATTTGAGTCCTATCTGTTCTGCTCAGACTTGCTCAGCCCATGCGCAAATTGGACGCCAACAATGCAATTGCATGCCTATTATGCTTATGTAGTGGTTTAGAAGATCCAGTGCACATGACACAGAAAGCCAGAACATGAACGTGGGTAAACATGCCACCGAAAACCGCCCATTCATAGCTCAAATGAACATTTAGTAAGATTTGGAGCAGATTGTATTATCACCAGACCCGTTGGCAAGTGCATATGTGCATGTATAGGCAATGCCTTTATTTGAACTTATATTTGTTTGCTTGGAACTATCCATGAGGTGGCTTTCCAAGTCTTTGGTTCGTTACGATGTTTGTTAGCCCCGATTCGTTACGTCACTCAATCTATTGTTACAAACATTACCAAAAAAACTATATAAAAGACAGTGCTACGAAATATACTATAAAATTATAGAACAAACTAGATTAGAACGACATTGCAATGAAGAATACCATATAAAATACTATGATGAATCCAACAAATACTCTAAATGGACAACAGCCGAATTCGCCAAACCCAGCGTATTTTCACGAAGATGAATGCCACTAAATTGTAAGTTCATGGTATCCGTATTGACTCGCCAATATCACACACATGCATACACATGGCATGCATCCGCAGAGGTAACTAACATAGGCTTAAAACTGAGAGGTATTACCCAACATTTACGTTTTGAAATGCAAGAATGTAATCCCTCACAAGTCCAACATGAAGGTGTGGTGATGGTTGGAGGCAGGCAGTTCCAAGTTGACGCGGTGCTACAAGGAAAGGCCCGCACGGCTTTCAATCGGCACCCGGGCAAGTGGGGAGACATTTACATAGAGGAGCGCGTCTTCCTTGGTGAAACGGGGGACTGTGGCTTAAAAAGAGATCGGGCAGGCGGGGAGCTTTACTTTTTGCGGTGGTGAATAATCTAGCGGTGCATGCGTCTGAAGACACAACGATTAGTCCTTCTCTGACGTGCTGTCCGACGTCTTTCTCAGAAATTTACCCCAAAGCCACTGCCTGACCATATGGGGCTCCGCAACTTTCACGAGATGCGTAAAAAAAACAAAATAAGAAGCACACGAAGTTATGTTGTTTTAGCTTGTGTGGCTTGCTTTAAGATGCTCTTAAACAAGCGAGGAACAATGCCAACCGCATGAAAATAAAATCCTAAGTTGCATGATGAGAAGCTTGTGATGGAAAACGTGACATGAACATCGCACAGCATTACGCGTGAACGCCGTACCAGTGACAGCTTTGGGTTTGGCTGGCTCCACGGGCATCCGGTCTGAGTGCTTATGCCCGGCAGACAGTGAGCGCTGTAACACGACTGTGACCACAATCAGGTGGTCACGGCTGCTGCCAGTACCCGGTCAGGGAGTGTCAGGCCACGCCAGTCCTCCGGCGCCGTCTCCGGCTTCTGCGGGGTGCAGGCGCCGCCGGCCGTCCCGATATGGCCGCCACTTCGCGGACGATCGCGTGTCCGACGCCGGCCGAGCCGGAGCGGCGCGAGCGCTGTCGGCGCGCCCGGAACGGCCCAAGTCCGGGAGATGATTGCACGGCGGGCCCGACAATCTGACAGCGGATCGTCAACACCACTGAATCACCGACCCCGGTTACAGCACACAATCCTCTGGTGTCCGACCGCGGTCGCATGTTTTACGTTGCAAGATGAGAAGACGATATGGTTCACTAAATGTCATTCCACGAACTAAAATCTGTAGGTCACATCATCCAGCCTTAACTCAGGCCATCTGTGCAATGTAAAGGAATCGCTTTCCAAGCACAAATAGCCAAAAAATCATGCAGGTCATCCTTGTACTTTTCGTGACATTTTTGTGTCATATTTCTAGTAACACACAACATTTGACACAGTTCGTCTTCCGCTGTCCACCACCCCTTATTTCGTTGTCGCACCCTCTCAGCTCTTAGGGTAATAAGGTAAATCCTATACACACAAAGCTACCCGTATGACCTGCTCCGTGCTGCATGTCACACGCGCCTTGGATGCAAATGTTGATATGAGAATCGGTTCAGTTAACCGTGGGACCTCGTGGGAGCTTTGAGTTGCCCTGAGCAAACTCCGGGATTATTAGAAAGTTCGTGAAGCCAGTGAAGCGTCAACAAGAACGTAAGGATTTTTAGACGCGACTGTCACAGTCTTGGGCGCATGGTTCTAAAGGCAGGGCGTGACCGGTAGATTGCCATGAGCGAGTCTGACTGAACGCTGGAGGTACTTGGGCCGCCGCGAAGGCATTACAGCCGATTTTTTTAAGGCTGGTGGCCAGCCGTACCGACAACAGAAGGTCGTCCGACTGGCAAAAGGAAAGTCGTGTCCATACCCAGAAAATGGTCATCAAGGCAGATGCCCGCTTGGCTCAGGCAGTACCGCACGATCGTCCCAGCAATTGTGGACATGCCACATTTTGTACGAGCTGCGTTCTTCCACTTGTACGTACGTGCCTCTGCATGAACTCTAGCAGCTCTCATCCCATATACACACAGGGTGTGTGCACGCTTACATATTGAACTAAATCCGACTATGTGTTGCGAGCGTGTTTTTCGCATTTTGCCCTCGCGTGACTGATTCCGGCTCACACTCCAAGTGCGAGGAGTTGATACCGTTTTTTTTTTCTTTGAGCGGTGCATCACATGTCTGAGCCAACTTAAATTCTGAATCAGGATATGTGGCCCAATTTTGTGATTGCCATGGATCGATCTTAATGAATCTTACAGAGATCCTATTATTTCATATCCGAGATTTACCAGGTTTACAGGGTATAGAAAGGCTAAACAGCAATTACCTGGATGCTCTACTGTCTGGCAAGACCATTGGTACTTTGTAGACCTTGGAAATTTTCCAGAACTCTCTTGTCTGTAGCACAGTGCAGAGTTCTGTGATTCTAGGGAGCTGATCAGATTTTGGAGTCTGACCAGTTCGTAAAAAGGTTTTGGTCTGCTTTGATCTGTTTGTGTAAGGTGAAACAGCGCTGGTGGGGACGTTAGGCTGAGCCGGAGCGTCATCCAAGTCCTACCTTTCACGTTCTCAAATTTGGCTCGCTTTACTGCTGTCTTCATTTCTGTAAATGTTGTCTGCAGTCGAGGTATGTACCCCACTGTGTAATCAGGATTCCGACTATCTGTTTCTGGTGTATCTAATGTTTGCAACATGGCGCTTATGTAGCCTGACCACATCCGGGAGGTTCAGGGATTCAGATCTGACAAGTCGATACGAGACAGCGACCTACGATTTCGTCACAACGGACATGGGTTTAACTTCGACACGAGTACATCACTGGCTCTTGATGGCAGACAACACTGGCGAGAAGGCTACGGGGGAGGGGGATAATGACTCGCAGTTAGGAAATGAGGGACAGGAAACTTATCATGAGATGAGATGAAAACGCTACTTATTTTCCAACTGTTAGTATCTTGCAGCTTCAGTATTGATATAATCTATCCCACATGCAGTTCAGTGCAGAGGTGTTACCAGCGTGGGGGACGAGGAAATAATGCGTCCTCCCAAGACGTTTCGAGTTCGACCCTTTTTATGAAGGACTGGAAGGAACTACTCGAATACCCGGTCGTCCCCCTCCCGCTCCTCCCTCCTCCCTCCCCCCCCCCCCCCCCCCCGGTTGTCAATTGATGATAACGCCTCAATAAGCCAGCATAAGCACGCTTATGCAAAAGTAATCCGCATCAATGAGTTGTGGCGCATGTCCACCACTTGATCGAGAGGGTGCCGTTAGTGTAGTAGTTGAGCTGTGTGGCTGGGAAACCAGAAGTACGGGGCTCGGTTCCTCGCAATGCCCGCCCTTCTTGCCAGGGTGAGACAGTGTGTGTCATTGGGGCTTTACGACGCAATCAGCTGCTGAGGCTATATGGCGTCGCTTGCCTCTCACCCTGGTAGGAAGGGCGGGTGAGGCAGGCGGCACCATACAGCTTCAGCAGCTGGAAGCGTCTTAACACCCCAATGACGACAGCGGTCCTTGATCGAGACGACATTCAGCTTTGACCAAGACTAAAGAGCTGTAACGTTTCGGAGAGAACACTTCTTATTTAGAGGGCCACGGACTGACTGACAACAAAAGTGCGGTGTTCGCCCTTGCCGCCCGAGGCCAGCTATTTCACTTCACAGCACAAACCGCGGGACTCGCGTGTTCTTATCCACACTCCGAACAAGAAGCGTCGGCGGTAGTTAACAGAGAAGAGCTCAGGCGCGATGGCTTCTGCGTTCAGGGTTCGATGGCAGCTCACGACGCACAGCATAGCTCCGCTCAGCCCGCACTGGTCCAGGGTAGAGCATAGGCACGGACGTCTGCTTCCTTCTCACCGTGGATAATGATTGTTCAGGTGTCGCAGTGGTCACTGGCACATTAGGTACAACTACACCAGTGTCGAGGCCCATTCATCATCTTGAGGAATGCGATGCCTCCTGCAGGCTTGGCTTTTTGCAGACCGTGACATATATAGCGAATTTTTTAGGCGGGCTGCATTCGTGTTAAAAAATCGGTTTGAAAATAAAAAATATCGAGGCGAGAGAGCTTGAGGTCATTGCTATACAGCTACCGAGTCATAGCTACTATCGAGCAGCTTATTCCGGCCGCGGCATCCTCCAGCAGCTCCTCGACCTCACATCATGTTCAGGTGTGGTTGAAAAGGAACTTCAGCAATTGTGTGCCCAGTAGGATGACACCCCAAAGAACTGGTGGAAGTAGGTTTGGGTGTTCAAGTCATGGTTATCATTACTTTCATCCAATTCTCTGGGAACTTTGTGTTTTCATGGGAGCTTTGGCCTTCTATGCGTTTCTCCGCATCGGCATGCTCTATTGCCCGAGACTTTTCGCAAAGGTCCGGGCAGAAAGCAACTTATTCATTCCCATTTTCAGCTTCGTTTTCGTTGGGAGGGCGGCGAAACGCCACGTCTGGAGAGGTATTTTGAACGGCTTGACTGGTATTAACTTGTATTTGGAGCAAGTATTTATAATGCTGATTTTCTGTAAATGTAACAGTAGTCCTGTTCACAAAGCACAACTTGGTTAAGTTACCTAGAGAACTTTCACGAGCGGCCCCAGGATCGCCGGACTGTCCATTGGAAGAATGCCATGAAATACATTCTTTTCGTCTTTGCCGGACATAGGTACGTACGTTATCTTTGGCTTTAGTTCTCCAGGAACATTTATCGCGCTCCGCTGCCCAGTATCGTCGGCATTGCCGGTGATCGACAGATTCGTCGGTGGCTGACAGCCACTCAGCTGCGATGCCACATGCAATGCTGGATTCCGCATGGAGAGTATGGAAAGTGGCCATCACAGACATATACAATCTCTGCTGCTTAAACTGAATATGCATGACCTTTACGAAGAAGAAAGCCTCATTTCAAATGGCTCAAACGTAATTGCGATATTCGATTTAAATTAAGTGGGCGAATCCACCCCATCGCACGCACTGGCAGAAAACATGTCTCTTCTCAGGGACCAGAAGAGCTTGAGACACATTTTGGCTATCAAAACACGCCTAATAAAGGTATCGGAGGCTATTGACAATATTTGCGATTGCACCACATGCCAGGGAGATGATTGTAGAAAACGTATTGCCCCTTTCAGGGTGAGAGCAAAAATATGGCTTGTAGATAACGATGCCCCAGTGCCTGAGAATGACAAGTGCATTGCGCTAAAATAGATCTACCAAAGAGTGCACCAAACTTGACATGTGCGAAAATCGCCACTCAGAGCAAGAGATGCTTTGGACGATGTTGACGTAAAGAAAAAATTATTTGGACAGCCCTGTACACGGGGCCGAGTGTCACGCCTCATGCTTTACAAGATTCTGTCCCGTATTCTGTATGCTGATCCTGTATCTGTATCTGTATTCTGTATTCTGTAATTGCGACCGCTCGGCATCAGCTCTGGATCGCAACTCAGGCCTTCCGCATAGGGCAGGGCTAGAGGTAGACGCGGTAGACAAAAGACAGATACCAGGGCAGAAACTAAATGAGAACAGCAACAGCGAAAACAGGAATCGGTGCCACCTTGCATGTTAGTCCAAGAAACCTAACTGCTGACATAACAATAAATTTACAAGGAAACAGTCCCCGGTCAAAATCAACTGTCATGGCGAGAGACCATGACGAGCATAACGCTGGACCACAGACGTAATGTGGACCTCCACTTCAGCCGGTCTTTCTATAGAAGGGACTACATTTACAATTCGCATTTTATCTACATTGGAGGACGAAAACAAAACAAAGACGAAAACGCACTTAAGGGCCGGTGGCGTCAGAGGGCAGGACGGACCGTGCCAAGGATTGCAGCATGTTAATATGCGTCCGGATGGCCGGTTAGATAGCCTTCGGTACCCAAACTGACCCTCGGGCGGGAGGGTCAAATTGACCCTCTGAGATCTCAGGAACTAAGAAAGCTAGAGACACCAAATTCACAGGCTGTGTTATTCTGTGCGTGAACTCACCTAGGTCAAAGTTTGAAGTTCCCCAGAACGTATATAACTGTTTCACAGTAAAACGTCACACGCACATTTAACGTCAGTGATTTTTCTTCACCTTTTGAAGGTCATGGTGACCAAAATCCTATAACACTGCTCTAAGTTTTGCATTTGAATTAGAGACAAATATTACGCTAGGCAGTAAGCTTCTAAAAACAAAATGTTGACCTGGGTCATTTTAGGTCAATGACCTTTTTTGACCTCTAAGAAGTCCATGGGAGATGCATAATGCGGTTCCTGCCATCAATGAACTCGAAATGGGCACCGAATTTATCCCATACAGAAAGCCCAAGAGTAATCAAACAGGTTGGTTTTGACCTTGGTATGACCCTCATACCTGACCTTAGGTCAACGTAATTTTCTCATTCAATTGTTGTGTTGCCAAAGAAAGCATCTCAGATGTGTATGGCTTCGTCTAACACTCTGTTGTTGGATCAGATTGAAGGATTCCCCAGAAATTGCCTTCGCTGAAACGATGGCCTGATTTTGATCTGCCATAGGTCAGCGAGCTTAAAAGGTACATCTAAATTTTGAATTTAAATCACTGCTCTATTTAATTGTCTACAGCTGTGCAAAATTTGACGTGGCTACGCCGCGCCTTTCGGAAACCATTCTGGAAAAACTTCAGGGGGTCAATTTGACCCTCCGCCCGAGCACGTGTTAAACTTTCGTTACCAACTTCTGCTGTGGATCTGTCATTGCGTGATCGGATGGTAGGAGCCAGGGCTCGTACACAACGAGCATGCTTAGCGTATGCCTGATCCCAGAAATCCATCCATTCAAGAGGTTCGAATGATATCTAAAAAGCATAGCATTTCCTTCGTGTTACTGTCCCTTTGGACAGAAGAGTTGTCCTGACTAGCCTTAGCCCTTATATCCGCCCTGTATGCACACAACTTTGATTAATATCTTGTTGTGCAGGTTAAGGAATGTGGGTAGAATAAGAGAGCATAGCTTGGTTTATTTTGTATATTTTTATAGCTCCATAGGCACATAGCTTATGTATATTTTTACATCTGCCTGCACGCCCTTTTCTTAAAGTCATCCTTATCCCCAGGTCACTACGCTCTGAGGCTGAATTCATGGTCTCGTTTAGTGGTTAAGGATTGAGGTCAGCCTGTGTAGAAAGTAAGAAAAAGCAGAATTCATCACCGGTTCCGATAACGGGATACACCTCTGTGTCAAGGTGTATTGCGTTATCTTAACTGTTTTACTATTGTAAGCGCAGCAAAACGCATTCGATAACGTTGCAGCCTTTCATGTGAATGCATCAAGCTGTTTGTTCTTTGCTATGGTCTATGTCAAGTGTACCATCACAGCGAGCATTGAGTTTCCCAGTTAACTTGCATTCTTTGTTAAAGGTCAAGAAAATGGTTGCCTTTTGTAGAATTCGGTGAATAAAGACGTTTTCAACTAGATATCATGGTCCCAAAAGTGGGAATGATGCTTACCATCACTGGCACTCCTACTCTCAAAAGTATAGATGCCATGGCAACCACGGAGCCCCCGCTCCTGAGCCCATATGTTTGTGAATGGGAGACGCGTCTTGGGCTGAGCTTGGGCTTTGGCTTTGGTCATGCTGAGACTAAAACTATCTGAAGTCACTGGCGTTACACATCCTGGGCTTGGAACTTACATGAAATGCTTGAAACCGATGTAAAAGATAATTTTTAAACTTCAGGAGCTTAGCATAAGCCGTTCTCGAGCCATGCCCGAAAGGATCACGTGGGATACATTACCACATTCATGAGAAGATTTAGCAAGAACATATCGTACAGAAGCTTTCATAGTCCATGCAGCGGTTTGTTGGGTAAGTTCTTGAACTCTTCACACACTGACACCCCTGTGGATCCCCGCTTGGTTTGGCCGGGGCCGGAATCAGATTAGATGCGTGCTGTATATAATTTCGTGAACGTGGTCTCAGGCGTTGTGGGTCTGCGCGCACAAGACGAATCTGCTCCGGCTCGAGCCCAGAATGTGCAAATAATGTAATTTCAGACTAGAGGCATGTTACTTCCCTTGTTGAGCTCGAGCTTGGCTGTATATGATGGTTATCGATGCACTGTGAAGGTGTGGAGTGTACGGCGTTATTATCTACGCGATTGGTGAAGAACGACACACGCGTAAGGTCGATTGAAACGTCGTTCAGGCATTCTGCCAGAATCCTGAAGGTTTATCTACATGACTGCTTCTAAGGCTAAAAAAAATGGATTTGAGGCCAAGGGCACAGTTCCCGAAGGAGCGTGCCGTTAGGTTCCTTGTGTTTACAATGTGAATTGTACCTCAATGTTCAAACACGACTTGCGACTGACATAGAATAAGAAACATATTTTTATCGTTTAGTCTGGATGCTAATAATTGGTCCTTAATCGCAAATCGGAATAAAATGAGTACCAAGCTATTTTGTACTTTTCACTTATTGTTGCATCAATAGCTCAGATTTCGATCTGAAGTAGCCTACCACGCGGAAGAAATATCATTTAGCTCACTGCTCACCACAATGAAAGTAATGCTTTCATTTGCCTGGCTTTTCCCGACGTGCGTTTTATGTAATGTTTGCAGTGCACCAAGGCGTCAAAATATGCTTCGAAGGCTTGAAGCATTCTATTCGGGCAAAAAGATACGCCAACATAACACGATTACCCCGCGACTTCGACGAAACGTTATACTTTGGCTTTGGTTTCTCCCCTGTGGCATTCACCAGTGTCTTTTTTCGAGGCGCACTTTGGCTCTGAGAATGGGAATATCACCTGATCCACGTTACGTACTGATTCCAACCTCGGTCAACCAATTTCACGTAACAAGCCCTTACTCGTTGAGGCAATCACAAACGTTCTTTTATTCGCACTAGCGCAGGGGACGGTTGCTGTCATGACAACGGTGGTCGCAACTGGTGGGAAGAAGCATAGTGCGGTTTCAAAGCGTTGGCAGCGTAATTTGGATTCAAAAATAATAAAAACTGATGTCCTGGCCATTGACCAAACGATTAACGATTCGTGAACGACATCGTTTTATGATCCGCAAGTAAAGCGATTCTGTTGTATTAAAAGTAAATGTGAAGCAAAAATAAAATTATTAGTTCTCCAAAAAGAGCTGTGGACGCGGGACGGTGGGGGACTTATGGGATGATGTGGGATGAATCAATGCTGGATAATATCATAGGAGATTATTGATTTAATCAAACTAAATCATTACATTTGGACTGTGGATCGGCAAAAAATCGATTCATACAAGGGCAAAATTATCACTTGAATCAGATCTGAATTAACATAAGTTGTTCAGAGCATAAGCGGGGAGCATTATTCAAATAGATAAGACAGCAGTATTAGCATTATTCTTCGGAGGAAAACCAGGAGAGTGGAGATACAGTTGGGTTGATATTTCGGCAACATGCCAATACCCAAGGCCATGTAATAAGGTATGATCATGCGGGAATTTTTCCGGCACTTTTCCTTCACCATTACGGTGACGCCACAAAGTCGCAGCCTGGCATCACCGCGCCGCCTGCATCACCTTCGCGTCTGCTGCACCGGTGCACCTACTAAAACATGCATGTCATGATCGCCACAGGGCACTTTACGAAGCACTATGAGGAAATATGAGAGGGGATTTTTGCCACGCTGGTTGCATAATAGCGAACATAGGCCCAAGAACCAGGACCCCGTGTGTCATTGAGTCTACGGCGATGCATTGAAATTAGCCAGCCTACAGCTACTTAAATGTAGGTTGGCGAACCTGCCCAAGGTCCAGCCACTGCCAAAGGGGGAGCTGGGCGGTACCTGGATCATCAACCTACCTGTCGCGTTGAACCTCAGCACTATAAAGAATGACGCGCCGGGTTGCACTGGTGTGCGATTGAGGCAGTTTGAGACGACGGAAGTGGTACGCTGTCTGGCAGAACATAGGACATTGTGGACATTGCACATTGCGTCAATTATGTCACGAAGCCAGCGGAGGCCGTTGCGTGCAGCGTTAATCAAGATCAAGAAAGAAATAATAAAAAATGGATGTGGTCCACCTAGCCCGGGCGCACTTTTGGTACTCTGGTCATGCTAAGAACGTTTCATGTTCTGCATGAGGTACTCTATATCTACTCGCTTCTTCAGAACGCGTGTACGCGTTCAACAATTTCGGGTCTATCAAAGGCTGCGACGACAGTCCCTCACGATTTAAAAGTTGTTAGCGACGCGTCGCCTACATCCCGTAACCAGCACCTGCCTTGTTGCCTCCATGGCTACATCCCTGGCCGCTCCAACTCTCTTTCACAGTCCGTAGGTGGATTCAGGATTTGGTTAAGGGCGTACGGGACCCCACAGCATCGGAGAAGAACGTGAGTAGGGTGCATGCTCGACCGCCCACCCGGTTTGACCTGTTTGACCTGTTTGACCTGTTCTTGCTAGACCATCGGTCCCCGCTAGACCATTCGTCCGCGCTAGACAGGGCATCCCGCTAGACCACTTGTCCGCTAAAATAGCTGCCTCTGCCAGACTATCTGTCCCTCCCAAAGCAGCTGTCCTTTCCGGACCCCACGTTGCTCTCCGACTCCTCGTAACTGCCCGACCACCAGCCCGTACACGGAGATCTCGGCATAATTCGACCGCATTACTGCGTGGCAAGTCTGTTTGCTTGCGGCTTAGACGATCCAAAATAAGTCAGTAACCGGCTCCGGGATGCCTCCGGATCTTTCGCGACGCCCCGCCCCCTCACACCTACGCAGTCACCTAGCACGACTCGCAGTATTTAAGAGGCCCGCGGACCACCTGCAGCCACCAGTTCGACCGCTGTGAGCATTCGAGAAGATTCTTCATCATGAAAATGGTTTGTTGAGCAGATCGTAAAAATGAAACGTTTCACTTCTGTTTTTCGCATTTTCCAATTTATTTAACGATTGTGGGCTGAATAGCATTCTCGCATGCTATTTTTGGCTATTTTGATTTGTTGCTGTTCACAAGATACGAATCTTCCTCCAATGCTACAGCGCTGCATTGGAGTCATCATAAGGCATGGTATAACGAAGGCAACAATTTATTTTCATTAATTATTGATGTCTAGCACCCAAAAGTGCTCTGACTTTTGGTATCACTGTAGAGAAAATATGACGCAGAAGTAAATGTTAACATACGTACCTACTCATACTGCCTTGTCAAAGTGTTTCAAAGTGCAAAAATGTCCTGTTATTAAGGCCTTATTAAGGCCACTGACCGTCGTTCGTGTTCTTTCAGTGAAGCTAACACCGTACTTTGGCTGTTGGTCAAGCCTTATCATCAAGGCAGGCATCGTTCTGAACATAAGGGTCGCCATTCGGGTGGGAGCCATGGCGCTTAGAATCACTTGAAAAACTCGAACTCACCTGTTTATAGATTCTGTGGGTCCGAGTCCACATCATCGGATTTTAGCCAGAGCTCCAGTAGTTGGTGCTGAGCCGGGCGTTCGTTGGATATTTTGCATTGACTCTTACCTTTTGTCCAGCAGTTTCCGTTATCTCTGACGAAGCCCTGTCCGGCATTTTTCTGATTCACGTTTTGTCCGACAGTTTATGCTCGCCTGTCTGGTGGCTGTGGCCGCTGCTGCGCCACAGCAGGTCTTTGACGAGTTCGGCAACGTTGTGGTGGAGCAGTTCAGTCTGCCCAAGATCCGGCTGATTTCACAGCGGTTTGTACAGGACGGTCGAGGCAACTACGAGTACGGATACGAACAAGACAACGGACAGAAGGTGAGCGGAGGGAGGCGAGCAACGCTGCACTCTAGCCTGTTAAAACTGAATCCAACGCACGCAGTTATTGTGGCAATGTGTGCTGGGACTCATGGGTTTCGCTTTGCTTTTCAGCTCATGCGTCTGTGTTTTTGCTGCCCACGTGCTGTGTGCATCTGTTGAGATGTTTTGCATCAAACTCCTTGCGTGTGGATAGCTGTTTGTACAAAAATGCCACGACTGGTTGTCTAGTGGTCACCGCTCCGCCGTCTCAGCCCAGCATCTAACCATCGCATCGCGTCACCTGCTCGGCCACGACATCCCAAGATGACGGCCATCCTGTCCCCTGTCTCCTGTGCTCTTACCCTCTGCACACGTGAAGCAGATGTGGTGCACCTACACGGAACACGAGGCAGTGAGGGGCTGATGGTGTGTGTCTCTTCACAGGTGGAGGAGGTGGGTCGCAGCTTCCCGGGACCCGAGCCGGGGACGGGTAGCATCAGCAAGGACGGCAGCTTTGAATTTATTTCGCCCGAGGGTCTGAAGTTCCGTGTCGACTACCAGGCCGATGAGGGCGGCTTCAAGCCAGTGGGCGACCACCTGCCCGTGCCGCCGACGCAGCTCCCGGAGTACGCCCAGCTGCGGGCCCAGAACCCAGAGCTCTTCATCCCATCCCCGTAGAGGCCCTGGCAGCGTTTCCGGGAGGGATGTTCGGGGCAGCATGAAGGCTCGCGAGACGCCTTGCATCGGGACCAGTCACCAACACCTGTGTCGTCAGCGTTTTGTGCTCCGACTCGCATGCCACCCAAGCTCTGCTTAATGGCTGCGAAAGCCTGTCTGTGAATGTCTCCTGTCCCGTGACGAGTCGTTGTGCGCCGAAGGCAAGCATCGCATTATGTGTGATAGAAGTGGGTTTGAGTTCCCGAAATTTAGTTCGCAGTGCAACTGTAATAAACTGGCCGTGTTTCCTTTACATCAAGGCACAATGGATTCTGTAAAGCCGGGAGCGGAGAAGGCGGTTTTGCGCCGTTGGAGGTTGGCATTCGATCTTGGAAGGTGATTTCACCGCCAGTGCGCTAGGCTCGCAGCTATCTCAGAGTGACAAATAGCATATACAGGCGGTGTAAATGCTTTCTTCGACAAGCATCCCAGTCACTGGGAGCCAGGCGTCTGGTCGGACCGTTATCGAGCCACGCCGAAACACATTGAGCAAACCTGTTTCTTATCATTCTTCCGTTTAAGAAACGACCTGTGCAGTGCAGATGCCTGAGGATGTGTGTCCATAGGTCGTGGAAAAGTTGCATATCCATTTCTGTCCTAATGGGGGGGGGGGGGGGGTCATAATCACCCGCCACCTCGCAGAACACGCCCTGATCGTGAGTCATGCTCGGTCACCAGTCGCCTCGCAGAACTCGTCCAGATTTGGGGTCATCATCGGTCACCAGCCACCTCAAAGAACTCGCCCTGATCGGGGGGTTATCACTTCACCAGCCACCTCACAGAACTCGCCCTGATCGGGGGGTTATCATTTCACCAGCCACCTCACAGAACTCGCCCTGATCGTGGGACATCATCAGTCACCAGCCACCTCAGAGAACTTGCCTGGCTGGCTGGTAGACCATTTCTTTGGTAGAACAATATTTTCCGGGAAATGTCGTCTTTACCTGATAGATTTCGGGGGCGTTTTCCTGAGCAGCACATAGAACTTGATAATCTCAGTAATAATTTTTTATTTAGCATCGAGTCCTCTTGGGTTGTTGAGTCTTTAGCATCGACCTCTTAGTCTAACTTGGGTTGTATTTACCTGTCACATCATTACCCTTACTCCGTTGGGGTGGGGCTCTTACCCTCCTAGCTCTGGGGGGAAGGTGGGTTAGATTCGCTTGCATACATGTTTGATTACTATATATATATATATATATATATATATATTACTTGTGTGTGGGGGCAGAACTACTCATTTTTCTTTGATAATCCCCAACTAATTTTGCAGCACAATACACCCGCACCATATCTATCTTACCCTCACCTCCACGCCCACACCATACAAAATGTGATACGATGAGCATCAAATATTAATGCATGGCTATGCATCGGCTGATTATCCCTCGACCCCCTCCCCCTTCCCCCCCCCCCACTGCTTGCAGTTTGAAGGGGGCCATAAGCGGCGAGACGAATTGAGTTTTAACATGAAATGTGAAAATTGCACACAGGGGCCTGAGTCCCCACCCCCTAGAATGCTCCTTTGATTATCCCCAATGAATGTGAGCAAAAACGGAATATTGGCCGAACAAATACTGAACAATTATCTTTAGTAGTATGTCAGGCAGTAGGCTAGAAAAGAGAAGAAACACAACATTATTAGTACCATGTTAACATTGAACCAAATAGCATTCTGCTAGTGCACTATGTTTTTGTTGTGCTAACACCTTCGTACATCAAGCCAGTACCAAATAGCATTGCACACCAGGTACACAGTTGGTACACAGTGTTTTGTCGTGCTAACGCCTTCGTACGTCAAGCCAGTCTGCAAATATCTGACAAGCTTTTTTCCAAGGGCAATGCCTGGATTGTGATCAGGAACAATTAACCGTAAAATTCCGCAATTTTTAGGGGTACAGGGTGGCCCAGATAAGAGTTAGCGTATGAAATCGTGGCTGTGGTAGTTAGACAATACGATCAGGGACAGTAGTGGCAATCAGTGATCCGTTTCTTAGACAAAATGGAATGTTTTTTCAGGCATAACACCATATTCTAAGTTTTTCGAAAGAAGACAGTCCACATTACCGTGAAACAGGAAGTCATTCCTTCGCAGGAAACAATTTTAAATCAATGAAATATTATAGTTCTTAGATTAATTATGTTCATACCAAGCGCACAGCTTCAATGTTAGGCTAGTGATATGTTTTTTCTCCTATTGAGTTCCAACTTTACTTAACGTGATGGTTATCGATGCATTGTAAAAGTTAGAAGTGTACAGCAATGTCATCTGACCAACTCGCGAAGAACGACAAGTGCGAGACATTCGCCGACATATTCGTCATTCGCACATTTTGTCGGTATCCTGAAGGAATATCTACATACCTGTTTTTAAGGCTAGAAATACTGGATTCAGGGCCAAGAGTACAGTTCCCGATGGAGTGTGCCGTTAGGATCATGGTGTTAACGATGTGAATTGCACCCCCATATTCAAATTTGATTTCCGACTGACAAAGTAAAAAACCATTTCTCTGTTGTTTAGCCTGGACGGTAATATTTGGTCCATAATCGCAAATCGGTGTAAAGGGAGCATCCAATCTGTTTTGTAATCTTCACTTATTGTTACATCAGACACGTACAATTTGATCAGTAATACCAGTATTCTTGAAATATTTCTGAATAGCTCAGATTTGGATCTGAAGTAGCCCACCATGCAGAAGAAATATAATTTAGCTCACTGCTCACCGCATTGGAAGTAATGCATTTCATTTGCCTTGAGTTTTGCAACGTGCGTTTTCTGGAATGTTTGCAGCACACGAAGGTGTCAAAAAGTTTGTGTATGAAATGCTTCGAAAGCTTAAAACACTCTATTCAGGGAAAAAGATACCCCAAGATAACACGATTACCCCGCGACTTCAACGAAACGTGATAATATGGCTTTGATTTCTCCGCTATGGCATGTACCAGAGCCTTTTTCGAGGCGCACTTTGACTTTCGGAATGGGAATATCACTTGATCCACGTTACGCACTGGTTCCAACTTCAACCAACCAATTTCACAGTAAAAGACCGTTGTTCGTTGGGGCAATCACAAGCCTTAGTTTATTCGCATTAGTACGGGGAACGGTTGTTGCCATAACGACGGTAATCACGACTGGTGGGAAGAGGCAAAGTGCGGCTTCAAAGCGTTGACAGCGTGATTTGGGCTCGAAAATGGTTAAAAAAATGATGCCCCTACCATTGTTTTACGGGGCGCGATACGAAACCTCACTGTAGTTACGAAGCCGTATCCGCATGATTAATGAAGATAACAAATATGTCATGTCCTCGCAGACGCAAGGACTGCCATGACGCTGCTTGGTTTACATTTTTCTCACTTGCTGTGTATGCCTAGTAACGCATGCAACATTTCGGAATCGGAAAAACTCAAAATATCCACTGAGGAACTTTTTAGCGCGCAGCAAGGTGCGATAATTTTTTGGCGCCGCGATTATCTAATTTTATCAATTGTCGACACTTCGTCACCGTGCTGACAACGATGTAAAAATGTAATAAGTATGATACGGAGTCCGGGCCTTCTGTTCTTAATGCCAACCGGCTTTGTGCCTTATTTCACCACAATGACGCCGGAAAATGCTGGTAAAAAGTCGTTGCTGGCAGCACCTTTAGCACCGATCACGCCCCAGTCAGAACGGGGCATAGTCCTACGAGAGGTAGTGCAACGTGCGGTCTGGCTATAATCAGCACCAAGGCCGAGCTCACAAGAGACAACGCAGGACCGAACGAAATTATGCACCAGACTTATGTTTGATTCAAGATGAATCGGTTAACGATTCGTGAATGACATCGTGTTATGATTCGCACGCAAATGGATACTGTTATATTAAAAGTAAATGTGAAGCATAAATCCAATCCTTGGTTTTTCCAAAAAGAGCTGCGGGATGTGGGACGATGGGGGAGTTGTGGGACGATGTGGGACGAATCAATGCTGAATCATAGCATATGTTAGATTATTGTTTTAATCGAATTCAATAATTGCATTTGCAGTGTGAATCGGCAAAAAATTGATCCATAAAAGGGTAAGATCATCACTTGAATCACAGCTGAGCTTATCATCAGGGGCTATGAATCAGTGATAAATCAGTTCTAAGAAATCAATCAAACACCGGTCGGTTAGAGACCTTGAAAATATGACTTGGTTATTGACTGTATTCGTCTGTTGCAAAACTTTTCGTTGCTTTATGAAAGAAATGGTATGGCGTGAGTCAAGTTCCACACCCAGCGGAAGACGCATTGGGGCCACCTAAACATGGAGCATACCCAAGCAAAGGAATGTAAGCTTTCATTTTTATTGAGCAACCCGCGAGGAACCCGAATATTGCAAGGTACCGAATGATCGAATCTGTGATTGCACGTTCTGGCATTTTCAGTGGGAGAGTATTCCCATGGTGAGGATTCTCGCGTTTCGTGTTAGATTTGCTATTATCACGGCATTCTAAAAACTTTTCGGGAACATTGCGCTTCAAACAGACACACTGGAGAAGCCTACTGACTGCTCTTACGCCGCGCCTCAAACAGGTGCAGCTACGAAAGAGAAACGGGAAACAGGTCAGAAGAATAACGGCTGAGCTTCTTCCTCTCTGAGAAGCTACCGTTAGCCCTATGGGTGATGACTAGAATGAAATAATAAAAAAGGGATATCGGCCATCTAGCCTGTGCGCACTTTCGGTCCCTGATCATGCCAAGAACGTTCCACGCTCTGTATGAGGTTCTCTATATCTACTCACTTCTTCACATCGCGTGTACGCGTTCAACAATTTCGGGTCTATCAAAGGCTGTGACGACAGTCCCTCACGATTTAAAAGTTGTTAGCGACGCGTCGCCCACATCCCGTGACCAGCATCTGCCTTGTTGCCTCCATGGCTACATCCCTGGCCGCTCCAACTCCTTTTCACAGTCCGCAGGTGGATTCAGGATTTGGTCAAGAGGGTACGGGGCCCCACAGCATTGGAGAAGAGCGTGACTGCACTGCTTGCTCGACCACCTGCCCTGTTTGACCTGTTTGACCTGTCCCTGCTAGACCACCGCCCCCCCCCTCCCCCTAGACTATCCGTCCGCGTGGACCATCCGTCTCTGCTAGACTGTTCGTTCCCGTTAAACCACCCATCCCGCTAGAGCACTTGTCCGCTAAAATAGCTGCCTCTGCTAGACTATCTGTCCCTCCCGAAGCAGCTGTCCTTTCCGGACCCTACGTTGCTCTCCGACTCCTCGTAACTGCCCGACCACCAGCCCGTACCCGGAGATCTCGGCATAAGTCGATCGCATCACTGTGTGGCGAGTTTGTTTGCTTGTGGCCGAGGAAACCCAAAATAGGTCAGTAATCGGCTCCGGGATGCCTCCGAAGGATCTTTCGAGCCGGCCCGCCCCCTGACACCTCCTCAGTCACCTAGCACGACTCGCAGTATTTAAGAGGCCCGCGGACCACCTGCAGCCACCAGTTCGACCGCTGTGAGCATTCGAGAAGATTCTTCATCATGAAAATGGTAAGTAGGGTAGATCGTAAAAATGAAATGTTTCACTTCTGTTTTTCGCATTTTTCAATTTGATCAACGACTGTGGGCTGAAGAGCAATCTCGCATGCTATTTTGGCTTGTTTGCTTTGTTGCTGTCCACAATGTACAGATATGTCTCCCATGTTATAGCGCTGTATTAGAGTCAGCATCAGGCATGGTATAATTGAGGCAATGTGCTATGTTCATAAATTCTTGTCGTCTTGTGCCCAAAAGTGCACTGAACTTCAACATCACCGTAGAGGAAATACGAAGCAGAACTAATTGTTTAAATACGCGCTTACGGACATTGGCATGTCAAAGTGTTTCACTGTGTAATAAAGTTATTTTGTTAAGGTTTACGCCTTATTTGGGCCACTGAACATTAATTTACATGCTTTCATTAAAGTTCAAACCGTATTTTGGCTAATGGTCAAGCATTACCATCCAAGAAGGCACCGGTCTGAGCATAAGAATCCCCATTCCGGTGGGAGCCATGGTGCTTAGAATCACTTGGAAAGCTCGAGTCCATGGGTCCGAGTCCACATCATCGGATTTCAGTCAGAGTCCCGGTAGTTGATGCTAACCCTTGTGTCCGTTGGATATTTTTCATCGACTGTTATATTCTGCCCAGTAGTTTGCGTTATATCTGACGAAGCCCTGTGCGGCGTTTTGTGCTGACTGACGTCTTGTCCGGCAGTTTGTGCTCGCCTGTCTGGTGGCTGTGGCCGCTGCTGCGCCACAGCAAGTCTTTGACGAGTTCGGCAACGTTGTGGTGGAGCAGCACAGTCTGCCCAGGATCCGGCTGATTTCACAGCGGTTTGTACAGGACGGTCGGGGCAACTACGAGTACGGATACGAGCAGGACAACGGACAGAAGGTGAGCGGAGGGAGGCGAGTAACGCGGCACTCTAGTCTGTTGAAACCGAATCCAACGCACGCAGTTATTGTGGGAATGTGTGCATGGACTCATGGGGTTTTGCTCTGCTTTTCGACGCATACGTCTATGTTGTGCTGCCCACGTGCTGTGCATATCTGTTGAGATGTTTCACATCAAACCCCCGGCATGGGGAAGCTGACTGGATATAGCTGCCACGACTGGTTGTCTAGTGGTCACCGCTCCGTCGTCTCAGATATAGCTGCCACGACTGGTTGTCTAGTGGTCACCGCTCCGTCGTCTCAGATATAGCTGCCACGACTGGTTGTCTAGTGGTCACCGCTCCGTCGTCTCAGATATAGCTGCCACGACTGGTTGTCTAGTGGTCACCGCTCCGCCGTCCCAGATATAGCTGCCACGACTGGTTGTCTAGTGGTCACCGCTCCGTCGTCTCAGCCCAGCATCTTACCATTGCATCACATCACCTGCTCGGCCACGACATCCCAAGATGACGGCCATCCTGTCCCTGTCTCCTGCCCTCTTACCCTCTGCACACGTGAAGCAGATGTGGTACACCTACACGGAACACGAGGCAGTGAGGGGCTGATGCTATGTGTCTCTTCTCAGGTGGAGGAGGTGGGTCGCAGCTTCCCGGGACCCGAGCCGGAGACGGGTAGCATCAGCAAGGACGGCAGCTTTGAATTTATTTCGCCCGAGGGTCTGAAGTTCCGCGTCGACTACCAGGCCGATGAGGGCGGCTTCAAGCCGTCGGGCGCCCACCTGCCCGTGGCGCCGACGCAGCTCCCGGAGTACGCCCAGCTGCGGGCCCAGCACCCGGAGCTCTTCATCTCATCCCCGTAGAGCCCTGCCAGCGTTTCCGGGAGGGAGGTTCGGGGCATCATGAAGAGTCGTGGGACGCCTAGCATCGGGACCATTCACCAACACCGGTGTCGTCAGCGTTTCGTGTTGTGCCTCACGTGCTACCCAAGCTCTGCCTAATGGCTGCCAAAGCCTGTGAATATCTCCCGTCCCGTGACGAGTCGCGCGCCGAAGGCAAACATCGTACCACGTGTGGGTTTGAGTTCCCGAAATTTAGGTCACAGTGCAACTGTAATAAACTGGTCGTGTTTCCTTTACATCAAGGCACAATGGGTCCTGTAATGTCGTGCGCAGAGAAGGCTGTTTTGCGCCGTCAGAGGTTGGGATTCGATTTTGGAAGGTGATCCCATCGCCAGTGCGTTATGCTCACTGCCATCTCAGAGTGGCAAACAACATAGACACGCGGTGCCAACGGACCCTTCGATAAGCATCCCAGCCACTGTCAGCCAGGCGTTTTCATAGACCGTTATCGAGCCACGCTCAAACACATTGAACAAACCCACTTCTTATCATTCTTCTGTTTAGGAAACGACCGGTGCAATACAGATGCCTACTTGAGAATACGTGTCCATAGGTCATGGGAAAACTTGCATATCCGTTTCTGCCCTAATGGGGAGGGGGTGGGGCCATAATCACCAGCCACGTCGCAGAACTCTCCCTGATCGGGAGTCAACAGCAGTCGCCAGCCGTCTCACGAACTCGTCCTGATCGGGGGTCACCCTCGGTCATCAGCCCTTTCACAGAACTTGCCCTGATCGGCGGTCACCCTCGGTCATCAGCCATTTCACAGAACTTGCCCTGATCGGGGGTCACCCTCGGTCATCGGCCATTTCACAGAACTTGCCCTGATCGGCGGTCACCCTCGGTCATCAGCCACATTACAGAACTTGCCTGGTACGGTAGAACAATATTTTCCAGGATCTTCCGTCTTCACCGGATAAATTTCAGATACGTAGTCCCGAGAGCACGTAAAACTTAATAATCTCAGGAATATTATTTTTTTTTGTAACTTTGATGACCAGCCTGTTAGTCTAACGAGGGTTGTAGCTATCCTTTTCAGCATTACCTACTCCTACTACGTTGGAGTGGGGTTTTTACCCTCAAAACTCTGGGTGGGTTAGAATGGCTTAGATACGTGTTTCATTAAGGTATGTATGTATATTTATATATATATATATATATATATATATATATATATATAGGTATATTATGCTCGGATATGGGCAGAATTAGTCATTTTTCCCTCATACTCACCAGCTTATTTTGCACCATAATACATTGCATCAGATCTGCTTTGCCGTCACCTCCTCGCCCAAAACACTAAAAAAGTCTGGCACGATAAAGATTAAATATTGATAACGCTACCAATGTGCATCGTCTGGCTGTCCTTTGTCCTCCTCTCGTCCCCCCCCCGCACCCGCTTGTCCACTGCTTGCAGGTCGAAGAGAACCATAAGCGGAGAAACTGGATTGAGCTTTTAACATTAAAGGTGAAAACTGCACACAGAGGCATGATACTTTTTCAGCGGCCTAAGCCGCCACCTCCTACATTGCTACTTTGATTTCCCTCAATGCATATGGGCAGTGCTGGGCCAAATAAAAACCGAGTAATTAGTCTTAACTATTAGTATGCCAGGTAGTAGATACTTGAACACATCACTCTTAGTACCATGCTTATTTTTTACCAAATAGCATTCGTTTGGTAGTTATGCTTTTGTCGTGCTAACGCCATGCATCAAGCCCGTCTGCAAATTTTTGACAAGTTCTTTCAACTGATAATGCCTGGTTTGGCAGAGGCCGGAATCAGATTAGATGAGTGGTGTACCTGATTCCGGGCGTGTGGTTTCAGGCTGTTGTGGGTCTGCGCGCACAAGACGAATTTGCTCCGGCTCAAGCCCAGAATGTGCAAATAGCGTAATTTCAGACCAGAGGTATGTTACTTTCCTTGTTGAGCTCCAGCTTGACTTGACGTGATGGCTATCGATGCCCTGTGAAGGTTTGGAGTGTATGGCGTCATCATCTAAGCGACTGGTGAAGAACGACACGTGCGTAATGTCGTTTGAAACGTCATTCAGACATTTCGTCGGAATCCTGAATGTATATCTACATGACCGCTTCTAAGGCTAAAAACAATGTATTCAAGGCCAGGGGCACACTTTCCGAAGGAGTGTACCGTTAGCTTCATGGTGTTTACTATGTAAGTTGTACCCCAATGTTCAAATGTGACTCGCGAATGATATAGAATAAAGAATATATATTTATTGTTTAGTCTAGGCGGCAATAATTGGTCCTTAATCGCAAATCGGTTTAAAGGGAGAATCCAACCTATTTTTTACTTTTCATTGATTATTACATCAATAGCTTAGATTTGGATCTTAAGTAGCCCAACATGCAGAATAAATGTAATTTAGCTTACTAGTGCGCCTATTCGAGGCGCACTCTGGCTTTGGGACTGGGAATATCACGTGATCCACGCGACGCACTAGTTACAACTTTAACCAACCGATTTCACCGTAACAGATCGTTTGCGCGCTAGGGCAATCACAAACGTCGTTTTATCTGCACTGGCACGGGGGACGGTTGTCGTCATGACGACGGTGGTCGCAACTGGTGGGAAAAAGCATGCTGCGGTTTCAAATTGTTGACAGCGTAATTTGGACTCAAAATAATAAAAACTGATGCCCTAACCATTGACGTACGGAGTGCGAGCCGATACATGACTTTACGAGGTCATAGCCGCATGATTGATGAAGATAACAAATAACGTCAGCTTTTCAGTGCATTAGCGAGGAACATTATTCACATAAATAAGACAATAGTATTAGCCTTATTCCTCGGAGAAAACCAGGAGAATGGAGATATTGTTGGGCTGATGTCTCGGCAAAATGCCTTTATCGAAACAATAGCAGAAAATGTCATTGTCGAAACAATAGTGCTTCTGCTGTTCTTTCGATAAAGGCATGTTACCGAAATATCAACGCAACTATATTTCCATTCTCCTGGTTTTCTCTGGGGAATAAGGGTAATACTACTGTCTTATCTATGAAGATAACAAATATGTCATGCCCTCGCAGACACAACGAATGCCATGACGCTGCTTGGTTTATGCTTTTTTTTTGGCGCAGCGATTACCTAATGTTACCAATTGTCGACACTTCGTCACCGTGCTGATAACGTATGCAAAAATGTGATCAGTATTATTCGGAGCCCCGCGACCTTCTTTTCTGAATACCAACCGGCTTTGTGCCTTGTTTCACCACAATGATGCTGGAAAATTGTGGCAAAAAGTCGTTGCCAACATCTTCAGCACGGATCAAGCCCCAGACAGCACGGGGCCTAGTCCTGCGAGAGGTAGTGCAGCGTGCGGTCTGGCTATAATCAGCACCAAGGCCGAGCTCACAAGAGACAACGCAGGACCGAACGAAATTACGCACCAGACTATGTTTGATGCAAGATGAATCGGTTCACGATTCGTGAATGGCATCGTGTTATGATTTGCACGTAAATGGATACTGTTATATTAAAAGTAAATGTGAAGCATAAACCAAATAATTGGTTTTCCAAAAAGAGCTGCGGGATGAGGGACGAATGGGGAGTTGTGGGACGATGTGGGACGAATCAGTGCTGAATCATATCACATATTAGATTATTGCTTTAATCGAATTAAATCGTTTAATTTGCAGTGTGAATCGGCAAAAAATTGACCCACAAAATAGTAAAATCACCACTTGAATCAGATCTGCATTAATCATCAAGGGCTATGAATCAGTGATGAAGCAGTTCTAAAAAAAACAATTAAACACGGGTCGGTTAGACACCGTGAAAATATGATTTGGTTATTGACTGCATTCGTCTGTCGCAAAACTTTTCGTTACCTTATCAAAGAAATGGTATTGTGTGGGTCAAGGTCCAGCCTAAGCGAAACCCGCATTGGGCCCACCTAAACATGCGGTATTTGCATTGCATTCCCCATCAAAGGAATGCAAGCTTTCATTCCTATGGAGCAACAGATCAGGAACCCGAACATTGAAAATCACCGAATGATCGAATTGGTGTTCGCGGGTTCTGGCATTTTCAGTGCGACGATATTATCATTGAGGGGATTCTCGCGTTGGGTTTTAGGTTTGTTATTTTCACAGCATTGTAAGAGCATTTTCGGGAGCATTACGCTTCAAACAGACGCAATGGAGAAGCCTGCTGACTGCTCTTGCGCTGCGCTTCAAACAGGCGCAACTATGAAAGAGAAGCGGGAAACATGTCAGAAGAAGAACGGCTAAGCTGCCTATTCTCTGAGAAGCTACCGTTAGCCCTATGGATGATGACTAGAAAGAAATAATAAGAAATGGATATCGGCCATCTAGCCTGTGCGCACTTTCGGTCCCTGGTCGTGCCAAGAACATCCCACGTTCTGTACGAGGTTCTCTGTATCTACTTGCTTCTTGACATCCCGTGTACGCGTTCAACAACTTCAGGTCTATCAGAGGCTGCAACGACAGTCTCTCACAATTAAAACGTTGTGAGGGACGCGTCGCCCACATCCCTTGACCAGCCCCTGCCCTGTTGCTTCCATGGCTACATCCCTGGCCGCTCCAACTCCTTTTCACAGTCCGCAGGTGGACTCCGGATTTGGTTAAGGGATTACGGGATCCCACAGCATCGGAGAAGAACGTGAGTGCGGTGCTTGCTCGACCACCCGCCCTGTTTGACCTGTTTGACCTGTCCCTGCTAGACCGCCGGCTCGCACTGGACTATCCGTCCGCGTGGACCATCCGTCTCTGCTAGACTATTCGTCCCCGCTGGACCACGTTTCACGTTCTGCATGAAGTACTCTGTATCTACTCGCTTCTACAGAGCACGTGGACGCGTTCAACAATTTCGGGTCTATCAGAGGCTGTGACGGCAGTCCCTCACAATTTAAAAGTTGTTAGCGACGCGTCGCCCACATCCCGTGACCCGCACCTGCCTTGTTGCCTCCATGGCTACATCCCTGGCCGCTCCAACTCCTTTTCACAGTCCGCAGGTAGATTCCGGATTTGGTTAAGGGGTTACGGGACCCCACAGCATCGGAGAAGAACGTGAGTGCGGTGCTTGCTCGACCACCCGCCCTGTTTGACCTGTCTGGCCCGTCCCTGCTAGACCACGTGTCCCCGCTAGACCATTCGTCAGCGCTAGACAACCCATCCCGCTAGACCACTTATCTGCTAAAATGCCTATTCCTGCTAGACCATTCGTCCCTGCCAAAGCAACTGTCCTTTCCGGACCCTACGTTGCTCTCCGACTACTCGTAACCGCCCGACCACCAGCCCGTACCCGGAGATCTCGGCATAATTCGACCGCATTACTGTGTGGCGAGTCTGTTTGCTTGTGGCCGCGGAAACCCAAAACAGGCCAGTAATCGTCTCCGGGATGCCTCCGGATCTGCCCACAATGTACAGATATTCCTCCCATGTTATAGCACTGCATTGGAGTCATCATTAGGCGTGGCATAATCGAGTCAATAAGCTATGTTCATTTATTATTATTGTCTTGTGCTCAAAAGTGCACTGACCTTCAACATCACCGTAGAGGAAATACGACGCAGAAGTAAATTTTTAATTACGCGCATACTGTAATTGGCATGTCAAAGTGCTTCACTGTGTAATGAAGTGCTTTCGCTAAGGTTTACGCCTTATTTAGGCCACTGAACATTATTTGTATGCTTTTATTAAGGCTCAAACCGTATATTGACTAATGGTCAAGCATAACCATCCAGGTCGTCACCGGTCTGAGCATAAGAATCCCCATTCCGGTGGGAGCCGTGGTGCTTAGAATCACTTGAAAAGCTCGAGTCCATGGGTCCGAGTCCACATCATCGGATTTCAGTAGCTCGCAGGTCAGTTCAGTAGGTTTTCAGTAGGTCGTGGAAAAGTTGCATATCCGTTTCTGCCCTAATGGGGGGTCATAATCACCAGCCACCTCGCAGAACTCGCCCTGATCGGGGGTCACCTCCGGTCACCAGCCACCTCGCAGAACTCATCCTGAAAGGGGGTCACCTCAGGTCACCAGCCACCTCACAGAACTCGCCCTGATCGGGGGTCACCTCAGGTCACCAGCCACCTCACAGAACTCGTCCTGATCGGGGTTCACCTTCGGTCACCAGCCACCTCACAGAACTCGCTTTGATCGGGGGGTTATCTTTGGCCACCAGCCACCCCACAGAATTTGCCTGGCTGACTGGCTGACCGTTTATTGTTAGGACAATATTTTTCGGAAACTTCCGTCCTCACCCGACAGACTTCAGGGGCGTTTTCCCGAGCGGCACGTATGACTTGATAACCTCAGGAATGTCCTTTTGGTAAAGCATTGAGATGACCAGCCCTAGTTGTTACCGTTACGACCCTACGACCCTAGTTAGACCGTTAGTCTAACTAGGGTCGTATCTACCCTTCTCAACATTACCCCTACTCTGTTAGGGGTAGGGCTTTCATTGACCCAAAAGAAGACCCCCCAAACTCTGGCAGGAAAGTGGCTTAGATTCGTTTAGATACATGTTTGATTAATATCTGCTTATAAAGTTATATATTACTTGTGTGTGGGGGCAGAATTAGTCATTTTTCCTTTATAATCCCCAAAATATTTTGCGGCATAATACACCTGCGCCATATCTATCTTACTCTCACCTCTACGCCCAAACCATACAAGATATTGTACGATAAGCATCAAATATTGATGTATGGCTATGCATTGCCTAGTTGTCCCTTGACCTCCCCTTCCCTACCCCCTCCCCCCCCCCCCCCCTCCTCCCCACTGCTTGCAGTGCGAAGAGGGCTATAAGCAGCGAGACGAACCAAATTTTAACATGAAATGTGAAAATTGCACACAGGGGCCTGAGTTCCCACCTCCTACAATGCTCTTTTGATTCTTCTCAATGCATATGAGCAAAGAGGGAATGCTGAGCCAAATAAATACAGAGCAGTTATCTTAACTATTAGTATGCCAGGCAGTAGGCAAGAGAAAAGAAAAGAAACACATCACTATGGCATGCTAATTTTGTAGCAAATAGCATTCTGTTGGTGTCTAACGTGTTTGTCGTGCTAACACATTCGTACATCAAACCAGTCTGCAAACATTTCACAAGTCTTTTCGCGATTAACGACCCCTGGATTGTGATCAGGAACAATGAACCGTACAATCCCTCAGTTCTTAAAAGTACAGGGTGTCCCAGGCAAAGGTTAACGCATGAAATCGTGTCTGTGGTGGTTAGACAACACGATTAGCGACAGTGGTGGTAATCAGGGATCCGTTATTCAAATTTAATAGATTGTTTTTTCGGGAATCGTACCCTATCCTAAGTTTTTCACAAGAAAACAGCCCATATTATCTTAAAATGAAAAGCTATTCCCTTGCAGAAAACAATGTTCAATCTTCGAAATGCTTAATTTCCTAAATTTATTTTATGCTAACACCAAGAGCGCAAATTCAAGTGGCCAAAATCCGGGCATCAATCAGGCGTTTAGAAGTATGTTAGTCAACCTTTTCGACTGATCCCCCAACCGATTTTGGAAGGTAACACCCCTGATTGCGCGTATGCAGGTATCGAGGCAATTAGGAAGGGCCCTAGGTCTTCATGAAGGCTTGTGACCCATAACAACTCTTAGTTGCTTGGAAGGGTCGTGACTGGAGGAGTTTTACGGGTCATCATGCTGTCTCAGGATCCATTGCAAGGGCTTACGCAGCTGTCCGTAGTCCTGTATATAAAGCTGGTTATCGCACCTGATCGCTCAGGCGCGTTCCACTGCTTTTTTCAGTTCGCTTGGAAGGCTCTACGCTGTTGACGGTGCCCTAAACGTTGACCTGGCCTGCGCTCTCGACCGCTCAGAGAAGCGTTCACCTGCATCTTGGGTCTTCTCACTCTTTTCCAGGGCCTCGCGCTGTTGCTGGGCTTCCCATAAGTTAGCATGCCAGTTCTCTCGATATGCTCAGGAGCCTTCCTCTGTGGTCTTGGGAGCCTACTTTTTGCCGCCGTTTGTGAAGGGCTTTGTGGTTTTGTGCAAGGCTCTGTCTGCAAACGCTTACGTGGCCAGACGTGATCGACCGCCCGGGGGCTCACTACATCGGTTTTGAGCTATTCTCGTTTGCTCGGATGACCGTCTGGAGCGGAAAGGCTCTGCGGTGTTTATCTGCCGCATACTTGATCATACAGGATTGGCGTACATTGGTCTGGACATTTCCCCCATTCTCGGAAGACCCACGCCGTTGATGGAGGTGCTAAATACAGGACCTCCGCTCGTAAGAGCATTTGGTCTATCATGGAAGACTTAGTGGTTTCCGCTATCCTACTAATATTCTTGACTGATGGAAAAATCTGGCGATGTCATGGGTTCTAGGTGGAATTTCTCGCTAGGCTTGAAAGATAAGTAATGAGCCGCGTTGCTTTTGTCACTTACCGTCATTGCTGGGAATATGTGCTGCATCGAGGTCGCTGTTTGCAAATGCCAGCGCTGCTGTCACTCATGGAGTTTTTCCTGAATGCAGTTGCTACGAGGTGGGGAATGGGCGGCATTGCCGGTGTTTACTTGTGCTTGGATTTACCTGCCGTGTTCCTTAACGTAGCAGCCTTTCATTCGAGGAGACACCTCGAGGAAAGAAAACGGATGGATGAATGCTACTGATGGACCCA
Organism: Pollicipes pollicipes; assembly: GCF_011947565.3. NCBI lineage: Eukaryota > Metazoa > Arthropoda > Thecostraca > Pollicipedomorpha > Pollicipedidae > Pollicipes > Pollicipes pollicipes. Next base: position 17,323,639 of record NW_023596136.1, on the reverse strand, counting down.
TTCATCTTGCCGCTAGCGCAGGTAGGCTGTTGTGAACGCTGATGTGGCATGATCTGTGAGCAGTGTCCTAGAATTGCCGACTTCGGGTGTAAAGCAACACCCTATCAGGAGGGATTTTTCACTCCTTTTCCCCACATTTTATGTGAATTTTTCACTCCTGCCTGACATTGTCTAATCGCACATGCCAAACCCCTATTTCCCTTTCTGAAGTTTTCAGATGTCATCCAAGACCGAGCTCATTTGAAACCACCAAGCATAAACGGGGCTCCGCAGAACCTGAACACCTATGGCTATGTCCTGCCTCACCCACATCTGAATCATGTCTATATATGCACAGAGCAAGGGCGCCAGGTACCTCCAAGCCAAAGAACCCAAGCGACCCCTGCCGCTTGCACGCATTAAATTTGGTTTGTTAACAAAATGCATCACAATCTGCAGCTGTGCGCCAAATGCGAGTTTTTCACGCATCCCCTATTTTTTCGTCTCACCACCACGCCACGAATGCAGAGCCTGGTGCAAACACCAGCAAGGCCTGGTAGAGAATTTTACTCCACGTATTTCTTTTTTCCCGAGAAAACTTGACCACTAAATTGCATCACTTCCGAAATGCATGAGTGAAAAGTTCAAGAAATGTCTTCTAAATCAAACTTACGAGATGAATGTCACCGTTTGAGCGCTTATATTAACAGATTTTAAGTCAAGTCAGCTGATCACAAAATTTTGCGAGAAATGTACCAGTCTTTATAATTATTTAGCAACTTTTGTTTTTCTTCGTATTACACCAGTGTGATACCACTTTATTTTTCCTTCCTTTTCGATTGCCTTTAGAAGTACCATCTGGTGCTTAAAACTTTGATCAATTTCTCTGCAAGATACTCCAACTGCAAACTTGTACGTATTTCATACATAGATTGGATTAATTCGTCAGCCGCCCAAACATGTTTGATATGCACCCAAGCGTGAACAATTCACAGGGAATGAAGGAGACAATTTGAGACAGGTAACTTATTTTTACCGCCATTTTTGCCCTCTTAAACCTTCGGTTAACAGTTCTCTGGGTGCATGGCGGTGCTCAATAATGATAAATCCAAGCCTTTTGAGTGTCTGACTCACCCGGCTACCTGGCAAGGCTCTTCGAATGCTGCCATATATAGCCTTGGGACAGACCTGACGCAGCTAATACAGAAGAGTTTGATGGCGAAATTCTGCCCTCTGGAGATGTTTACCATGCACACCTCTTACCTGTTTCGCATTTTAATCTCGAAGATTGGTGGGCGTGATTCATATTTATATTTGCGGGATGAGTCGGATAACTCTGTCCGCCAGCAGACCATGCAAAAGGTAATGAATTTTTGTTTTGGGGGAGCAAGAAGAAGCCAGTACGCCTCCTGTGGACCAAGTAATTGCTTACCTTACCTGCTTTCAACACATGACTGGTGACCCGAGTTAGCCACTTTCTGTTTTAATGCATCGAGTTTTACCATAAGACAAAGTATGATGCCACAAGGCATGCAATGGGCTTATTTTGTTCCATATTCTAGGTTATTTGCCCCAAATCTCTTAAAGTGGTCCCTCATGGCTGCTTTAACCAGATGTTTTCTACAGTTGTCATGGTTTGCTGACCAGCAAGTGACGGTACCGTATATATGCACCAGATTTTTAGCACAGGGATACTCTAAGCTGCATAGCAATTATAATATGAGTTAAATATTGGTATGTAACAAATAGTCAGACCACCCCATTTAAAATGTGAGGCCAACATCTCAAACTTTGTCATTAAATATGAATCAAAGAGCCCAAATGGATGCATTTGCTGCAGCTGAAAAGGCAGCCAGCAATACTGGCATGGTCATCTAAAAGTTACGTTGTTTTTGGAGAACAGAGATTGTTTTGTGGAGCATACCCATTATTGCCCTTGACATAGGTTAACCATGACAATCAAAATAAGTTGTTCAAAGTGATTTAAAGTGTTTTAATTTGTGTGTTGTCAACTTTGTCTGATGTCAACAAGCATACACAAGCGAACTGAATAAAAATGCAAATTGAAACCAGCCAAAAACTAGCTTTAAATATCATGTTTGTATCACAAGTGCTGCTGTCAACAGATAGGTGAGTTGAGATGATGTTCATCATATGGGCTACTCTAAGTTAGGTTAAGTTGGTCAAGTGCATGGCAAGTGGCAATAGAAATTGTGCAAGAATCAGTAACTCACAACTGCTGCTGTGATACAAACAGGTTATGCAGGGTGAGAGGATGTAAGGCCTCTTTAGGTTAGGCATAGGCTACTTTCATGGAAATAAGCATTGGTATTTTGTAAGAAACGGTGACAAAATGTTTGTTTTCCCTGACCCCATCTTAACAGAAGCCAGAAGTATGTCTATTGTGTTTGACTTGGTGATGGGCTGATGTGTAGGAGTCCAAGGTTTTTTGTTTGAGTGTTTTATGCTTGTTGAATTTTCTGCTGTTATTTTGTTATTTAATTGCTTTGCTTTGTTTTGTTTTAAAAGTGCTGTGGAAGGGAATTGAAAAGTGCAGCATCAAATTATTGGCGTTAATAATTTGCTATGCTCATAATACTGTCATGAAATTACTATGCTTTAACACGCGCCCGACTGGTCGGCTAGATACCCTTCGCTCGGGTGGAGGGGGGTCAATTTGACCCCCCCCCCCCTCTGAGATCTCGGGAACTAAGAAAGCTAGAGACACCAAATTTACAGGGTGTCTTATCCTATATGTGAACTCACTTAAGTTAAGGTTTCAGCCTCCTAGGTTTTGACCTTCAGGTTGAATAAGGTCAAACAAGGTCAAATTCCAGGTCGGCCTCCAAAGCGCCCCCAGAATCTAGGCAACTGTCTCTAAGCAAAGGTCACAAGCTTATTTGAGGTCATTGCCCTTATTTGACCCTTTGAAGGTCATGGTGACCAGAATGATACAAGACTGCTCTGCGTTTTGCATTTGAATAAGCGACAAAGAGTACGTTAGGCAGTATGTTTCTAAAACAAAACCTTCGACCCGGGTCATCTTAGGTCGATGGCCTGTTCTGACCTCCAAGAAGTCAATTGAAGATTTATGATACGGTTCCTGCTGTCAATAAATTCGAAATGAGCACCGGAAACTATCCCACACAGCAAGCCCTAGAGTAATAAATCAGGTTGGTTTTGACCTTGGTCTGACCTTACCCGACCTTAGGTCAATGCGATTTGCTCATTCAATATTTGTGGTGCGTAAGAAAGCATCTCAGAGATGCATGTCTTCGTCAAACGCTCCGTTGTTGTATCAGGTTGAACGATTCTCTAGAAATTGCCTTCGCTGAAACCATGGGCTGACTTTGACCTGTCATAGGTCAGCGACCTTGCAAGGCACAACTAAAATTTGCATGTCAAACGATCCGCTGTGCAAATTTCTACAGCTACGCAAAATTTGGCGCTGCTGCGGCGCGCCGTTCAGAAACCATTCGGGAAAAGCCCTCGTGGGGGGATCAATTTGCCCCACCCCCACCCGAGCGCGTGCCAATGTATTCTGTTTTACTTTAATGGCTTAAGATGTTAAAAAACAAAATAGATTTGTCAGGTTCCTGATATCACGTCCATGCCGACTTGAAATAGATGTCTTTTTTTTGCTAAAGCATCAGTCACGAGCTCATAAGTTCAATCTTTTGTGAATTGATTTTTTCACTCCCGGACGGTCTTTTTGCGATGGAATTTTTCACTCCCACCCTAGTTCAAAAGCGATCCTAGCTCCCTGTTTGTGAGTGGGTTGACGTAGGCGTTGGTGTGGCATGCTCTGTGAGTGGGTTGACGTAGGCGTTGGTGTGGCATGATCTGTGAATGAACTGACGTAGGCGTTGTTGTGGCATGCTTTGTGAGTGGGCTGACGTAGGCGTTGGTGTGGCATAATCTGTGAATGAATTGACGTAGACGATGGTGCGGCATGCTCTGCGAGTGAGCTGACATAGGCGTTGCAATGGGTTTGACCGATCCACACTTTTGACGAGCCGTAGGGAAGCGAAGTCACTGAATCTTTCCATACTGATGTAATCTATAAACATAATGGTTCAACTGAAACAGAGTCATCTTGCACCGTGTAGTATATGTGTTTTAATCCCTGATAAACCAAATGTCCTGTGCATGGCCATAGTACTTTTCTTCCGTGTCTTTTAGTTCGGGGCATACGGGAGATGTCAAGATTTCACTAATCTTGAGGAAGGTGGTAGGGGTGTAGCCCCCAACCCCAACTTGGACTCCTCTCCAACCTTGAGAGAAGAGTGGGCCAAATTCGGAAAAACCTATTTGTTGGCGAATTTTGGGGTAGATTTCATTATTGTTAACGGTCAGAACGCCCCCCCCCCCCCTCCCTCTCCCACCCTCACCCCACACTCACTATGCAAAAATATGCCATTGACGGATGGGAACGTTGGTAGTCCCACCTAGAATCGCACGCTAGACCGGACTTGGATCGTTGCAGTTCGAGATGTTTCATTCTTGCAGTTGAAATATATTAGTATTGTTTTTTTCATGTGTGCCTGTATATACCCACCGACGTGCTGGAGCCAGACATCAGCACAAGCCGTGATTCCATGAAGCATGCGCCATTCCTCAGAAACTCAATGAAACCCTCACAGTGTGAAAAGAAATGTTGAAAAAGACCAACAGCTTCTTAAGTCCGGTAGGAGAATGTTTAACAGTTGTCCCGGAAACGGTAAAAACTGTCTATAGAGATATCGGGCTGAGTTGCGTCATGCCTTCGTCGTATCCCGGTGAATTATTTAATTTTCATACGACGGAGAGCAATTTTAAGTCACTCAGCTAACGCGCAACAGCTCCCCCTACCTTCCAGCGTACTTCCGGTTGCACACGCGCATGCGTCTTGGAGTGACCGCGCCACATATGTGTTTAACATGTCGTTGAAAGATGACGATCAGTGTTGATATGTTAAAACCGGCATTGACCGGACTCCTCAGTAATACACCATTGACTGCATGGGGCATATTTGCCCCCCCCCCCCCCCTGCTGCTTATCTCAAGAACGGCCAGGCCGAATTCGAGAATTTCAATTGCAATCGATGTCGCCATGACGTGCGTTCGCAGACTATACAACAAACTCAAGTTAAGTGTGTGTGAAGGCTACGGCTCAATGCTGCATTCTATAAATGGTACTTTGACGCATCTGACCGCTCTCACAACGCCTTTCATTTAAAAACGTATCTTATGATGTGAAATCATTGCACCATGGTCACACATGCCACATGAGAAGGCATCCAATGTTACACGCGCCTTACCAAGCCTAGAGCCAAGGTTACGTGTCATGCAAGTGAGAGATGAAACCTTGGTCTGTGTGTCTGTTTTGTTCTATGCCTATGCCTATGTTCACGGCTATGTGCTATGCTCTATGCCTCTCCATCACATTTGACCGACAGCCAAAATACTTTGACGTACCAATGTCAGTAATCACGTAATCTGACATATATTTTTACGACGCCTTTATCGTACAGTGAGGTTGAAAGTCAGTGCACTTTTGAGTACAAGTCATCAATAAATAGCTGAAATAGCTTGTTGTCTCTGTCATGCCATGCCCAAAGCTGGCTGTAATACAGTGCTACAACATGGGAGTAATTTTGGTGCGTTGTGATCAGTAAGGCACCAAAATTGGCAAAAATAACCAGCGATAGTTCAGACCATAATTGCCCATCGAAATACACGTTGCCAAACACAGAAGTGAAGCACTTGATTCTAACGATCGCCCCACTTACCATTTCCATGACGAAAAAGCTTTTTGGATGCCCACGACGCTGGGACTGGTGGCTGCAGTTTGTCCGCGGGCTGCTTCAGTGCCGTGAGCCGTGCTATCTGACCGCAGAGGTACTCTCTGCGGTCAGAGAGCATCTCTACGCCGCTCCGCAAGTGAGGATGAGCTGCGCGAGCAATGCGGAGACATCCCGGGGCTGATTACTGAACTATTCTAGCTCTCCAGAGCCACAAGACGACGGGCCCACCGCACAGTGCTGCGCCCTGGTCCGGTCGACGGAATTGGTGCTCTGATCCAAAGCCGTCACTTCGTCGGCCAAGCAGTCAGCAGCTTCGTTACTATGACTGAAACTAGATTGACGCAGTTCCCAGCGCACAGTCAGATCGTGTATTTGTCATGCAACGCGCACCAGCCTCTGCATTTAAGCGGAACGGATAAGTATCTGACCGAATGACACCTCTCCCGCATATCGTGCAATCGAACTTAAACTTTTGGTATCCTCTGAGGCGTCCATTGGACTTACCTTGACGTAGAAACGTGTTCTCAGCAGTTCTAGTTTCTGAGAAGTTCGTGTCTTTTAGGAGCATCGCACGGCGATCCATGGCTGGCGCGGGCCACGCTGGCCCAGCCACGCACGTACTAAGGCCAACGTCACAACCGCCCTGGCTTTTGTTATGCCAGGAGATGACACTTTAGTACAAATGAAGTTTCGAAGAAGGGAAAATCCTTATGGTGCTTATTACGCGTTGCAATTTACTTACCTTTGTTCTCGGGTATCGATTTTAGACTGATATTGCCACGGTTTCTCGCATATTTGGTTTCGAGTGGCAATTTAGGCCGTTCCGAATTTGAGTTTAGGCTGTTCGTTTGAAACAGACATGACACTTTTTAGCCCTGTGTATCTGTTTGCACACTAATGGGGCAGGGATAACTAGGTGATGTATACATTTAACTGTTACGATGGCAACGCATCAATGCGTTGTTGTGTATGGTGTTAAATTTGCTATCGTTTGGCAGTGAGGGTTAGGGTGTGCTTGGTGAGATACATTGGTGTAATTTCTTAAAAACGTTGAAGGCTGGTGAGAAAAAATGACTAAATATATGTTCAAAATAAGCCAAAACGGGTTTCTAACCGAATTTAAGACACTTTCCTCTTGGAATTGGGGGGGGGGGGGCGGTTGGAGCAGAACCCAAACTAGGAAAACGAAATTAAATTATTGCTACGACGAACAGGTTGGTCACTTTAGATTCAACAGAGAGATGTCTGACTTTATCAAGCTCACGTTTTCCACCTGAAAGCTCCTATGAACTTTATAACTTGGTGAAAGAAACTCTCTGAGAACATTACCTGACCTATGAAACATTAGGCCAGTGAGCCAGGCCAGTTGAGGTGGCTGGTGACCAGTGACGGCCCCAGATCAGGTCTCTACCCCAGGGATAATCAATGTGGAGTGCCTGCCCTGTTGAGCCAGAACCACTGCCTGCCCTGTTGCGCCAGGACCACTGCCTGCCCAGCTGAGCCGGGACCGCTGCCTGCCTTGTTGAGCCAGAACCGCTGCCTGCCCTGTTGAGCCACGACCACTGCCTGCCCTGTTGAGCCAGAACCACTGCCTGCCCTGTTGCGCCAGGACCACTGCCTGCCCTGTTGAGCTAGGACCTCTGCCTGCCCATCTGAGCCAGGACCTCTGCCTGCCCAGCTGAGCCAGGACCTCTGCCTGCCGGGCTGAGCCGGGACCGCTGCCTGCCCTGCTGAGGCAGGATCGATACCTGCCCTGTTGAGCCAGGGCCTCTGCCTGCCCTGCTGGGCCAGGATCGATGTCTGCCCTGTTGAGCCAGGATCGCTGAATGACAGTGCAAGATATCACCGATTAATGGTGTTTCTCATAAACCTAGGTTCAAAGCGTCGTCACACAGACAACTGGAAAGTGGAGCAATGTAGCCATGTTAGTACCTCGCTTCCTCAACATTGCACAGAAACAATTCCGGATCACCTCATTATCATCTCATTTGGTTTGTTTTCGACGAGAAAGTGACTATGTTCGAAATCGGACCGCGGCTTGCGACGAAGCTTGGGCTCAATTGTGGAAGCCAGTGCTTAAACGCCAGGTGATGGAATAGCGGGGGGTGCGCTTCACACCGTCTAAAATAGTGCATGATTGCTTGATCACCATTGCTTGATCATGGGGTGTCCTCTTTGATGAAGCGGTGCTGAGTGCATGAGGCCTCTCGACAGGCACAGGCACTACCTCGTTACTGCTCTGTCTGAGGTCCGCCGGGCCATCGTGCCTGCTCTGCCTGAGGTCCGCCGGGCCATCATGCCTGCTCTGCCTGAGGTCCGCCGGGCCATCGTGCCTGCTCTGCCTGAGGTCCGCCGGGCTATCGTGCCTGCTTTGCCTGAGGTCCGCCGGGCTGTCGTGCCTGCTCTGCCTGAGGTCCGCCGGGCTATCGTGCCTGCTCTGCCTGAGGTCCGCCGGGCCATCCAAAAGAAACATAAACAGCTGGACGCCAAAGGGATCGCCCTACTCCGTACGAATGCGACGCCCTCAAGAAGAAGATGGCGCCAAAAAAGATGGAGGCCTGGGATCCTGTCTAATTTGTGAGATACAAAACCGTAAAGACAATTTTTCCTTCAACCTGTGTAGATGCATTCATAATTAAGCACCTGCATTAGCCCCGGTCGTTTCGTAACATGAACTGAGTTAAAAAGCGGGTTCACCCTATGCGTTTTAGCGTGGTTGCATAATGATCTGGCTGGCGGTGCTTTAGGTGGACTTGGGCTACAGAGTCGTATCATTATCTTGCCCTATTAACCAAACCAAGATGTTTCCATTTTCGGTTCCGCTTCTTGTCTGTCTTTCTACCCATGCCGGATAAAGGAAAAATATGTCGTTTAATATTATGAAAGGATAGCTTTGTGTTCACTCCAGCTGCCATGGGCGTGATCCGTTGCGTGTACCTGCATCACAGCACCAGCAAAGGTGCTGTGTTATTTTGTTTACTCCGGCACAGCCTCATGGGTCAGGTCGAACTGGTTTGGCTATTTTCCTGCAGACATTTGTTCAGTCTGCTAGTCTGTCAAACTCTCAACACACTCGCAGGGCTAGGCTGACACCATTTTGCCATTTGCCAGCACGCCTTTAGTCGAAAGTCGAGCGAAAGTTACACTTGCCCCGGGGCGTGCACCCCGCCCCGCAGCATTGCCAGTTCAGCACGTGCCCATCCGACCACGAACCCTGTGGCCCGGCGAACGTAACAACGCTCTCCCTGCGCAGCAGTTCCTGTTCTAAATTGCAATTGTATGCACAAACAAGCCACGTTGAAGCGGTCCAGAGCCCTTTGCAGATTCAATCAATGTATAGCGTATCTTCTGAATTATAAGTTGCTTCATCCAGACAGACCCCAGCCAGCCACAGGTTCCTTATCTTTGAGTTGAAAGCCTACGTCCACTTCCATGCACAGCAAGCCAACATGTTTTGGCCTCCACTTGCTGTGATGCTAGTTGGTAGCTATCTCTCGTCTGATGCGCAGGCAGTGTCCAGAGCATTAGAGCCCAGCGATATGACAATTTGCGATCCACCTATCGTTTGTTTTTGCTGACCTGCTGTTCCTCCGTCTCCCCTCACACGACATTCTCCTTGCACCGCTACAGCTGAGTCAAAAGAAGAAGACATAACAAAACGGACTGGGCTGGACGCAGAGAAAGAAAATCCGACGGTCAAATTTCCCCGTCCCAAGGCGCTGTAATATCGTTCTTCAGTGTTACTTTGTGAAAAAATGTATTTTATTTAATGCATGTTATTGAGTCATATGAAGGTGAGTTTCACAAACGTTCGTTTTTAATTGTTACCAGGTGCGAAAAGTTATGGTTTATTTGATGCGTTATATTGGGTAACAAGATTGTGGCTTTCACACACTTCATAATTTATCGGAATGCATTGTCCTAATAAAACAACCCATCCACCGTCTTTTCCTGCCGTCATTCTGAAGACGTCATTATGGTTTAAAGCTTTTCGCTTTTCGCTTAAGCTTTTAGAATTTCTCACCTGAATGGTGGATTTTTAGTTTTTGTGGCCTGGTTTTACAGAAAATAGAGCGTTGCGAACTTAGAAATAGCAATTGTTATCATGCCAGATACAGGCGATCTGCGTCAGTCGATAACGAGACAGAATAATAGCGCCGGCCGGCCCAGATTATCTGGGCCAGGTGATCACAACCATAAAATTGAAGACTAGGACGGAAAAGCTATTATCGTTCCCGTTCTTTTACGGAGTAGCAGAATGCATCCTGCAAGGTCCTCTGGCTTCGCCACGGCTTGCCGGACGCTTGGCTCATCACCAATACGACGCTTGTCAAAGGAGACCCTTACACGACATTTAAATATCTTGTCTGCGACACTGCGATGACGGCGACTGACGATGGAACCACGTTACAAATGACTCCCATCCTCCGACAATGCTTAGCAGCCTTTTCTATCACGACATTATAGATCATTGTGTCTTGACGTAAAGGAAGCACAATCAATTTATTATAGCTGCACTTCGACTTGAGTTCCCAGGACTTGAACCCATTTCTATCACACATGGTGCGATGTCCGCCTTCGGCGCACATCTCGACTCGTGACGGAACAGGAGACATTCACAGACATGTTTCCGCAGTCATTAGGGAGAGCTTGGGTAGCATGCGAGACACAACACGAAGCACTGACGACGCGGGTGTTGGTGACTGGTCTCGATGCCGGCGTCGCGTAAGCCTTTACGATGCCAGGGCCTCTACGGGGATGAGATGAAGAGCTCCGGGTGCTGGGCCCGCAGCTGGGCGTACTCCGGGAGCTGCGTCGGCGCCACGGGCAGGTGGGCGCCCGACGGCTTGAAGCCGCCCTCATCGGCCTGGTAGTCGACACGGAACTTCAGACCCCCGGGCGAAATAAATTCAAAGCTGCCGTCCTTGCTGATGCTACCCGTCCCCGGCTCGGGTCCCGGGAAGCTGCGGCCCACCTCCTCCACCTGTGAAGAGACACACAACATCAGCCCCTCACTGCCTCGGGTCCCAGGTAGGTGCGCAACATGTACTTCAAATGTGTAGGGTCAGAAGAGTCACGACACGAAACAGGGGACAAGAATTCTGGGCTGAGACGGTGGAGTGGTGCCCACTCGACAGCTACTCGTGGCGTCTTTGCTCAGTCATCTATTTGCGCTAAATTCACCAAGTTAGATATTCACTTGCAAAGGACCCGACGCTCAGCAGCTCAATAGATATACATCATTACGTGAACAGGCAAAAGACAGAAGCATGAGTCGAAAAGCAAAGCAAAGCCCATGAATCCCAGCACACATTGCCACAATGACGGCGTGCGTTGGATTCGGTTTCAACAGAGTGCCGCATTACTCGCCTCCCTCCGCTCACCTTCTGTCCGTTGTCTTGTTCGTATCCGTACTCGTAGTTGCCCCGACCGTCCTGTACAAACCGCTGTGAAATCAGCCGGATCTTGGGCAGACTGTGCTGCTCCACCACCACGTTGCCGAACTCGTCAAAGACCTGCTGTGGCGCAGCAGCGGCCACAGCCACCAGACAGGCGAGCATAAACTGTCGGACAAAACACCGGTCAGCGCAAAATGCACGACACAGCGGAAGACAATGCAAACTGTCGCGAATCAGACCGAAACCAGAAGACTTGGGCTGAGGCGCCTGTGTGAAAAAGGGGCGGACTGGAGTTCTTCAGCTGACTAAAAACACCGGAGTACACACCCGTGCTGAGAATATTGGACTCTAAGCGATGCCTGCTTTTAAAGTCCAGGGAATTAGTCCAAGTACAGTCTGAGCTCCGATGAAACAACAGGCATCTTGGCCAATGGTGCAAATAAGACTTAAGCCTCAACGAAGACATCAAGAATGAACTGAAACGGCATGGTATTCCTGCAGTTTGACGCCTAAAAACGACTCCAATACAGCGCTCCAGCATGGGAAAAATGTTCTGGCACAGTGTGGTCAATACGAACACGAAATAAAAAAGCATAGCATACGGGAATACTGCTCATGTCCAAGCCATTCATGAAAGTCCACCTTTCGAAGACTAGACGCTGTAAGTTCAAATCTAACCATTTCCTTTCTACACGTTAGATAAAGTATCACCGACTAGAAGAAGGCAGAGAGCAGTCATAGTTAATGATATGATTAGACCGACCACTAACCCTTTTCCAGTGCCAAATCGTTATAATTAGTGTCAGTTGGGTGTTCGGGATGTACACAGGGCTCGACAAGGTCTGATCACATTAAGGCTAAGGTCAGTCTGGTCATCGTGTGAGCCTAACTAGGTAAGTGCAAGTGTGTTGCTTACAGTGTCCAGAGGCAAGTGTCACGTGGTGGGCGTTGCCAAAGTTGGCTGCATAAGCGAGCGTGCAATTACCGATACACCACCTATACTTGTACATAATGAAAGCGTTTTTTTTATTTTTCGTTAGAACTGAAATGTGAAAATTCTACTCACCATTTTCATGATGAGGAGTTCCTTGGCTGCTCACAACGTCCGAACTGGTGGCTGCGGATGGTTCACAGGCCTCTTAAATACTGCGCGACGCGTTGATCTGGCCGCAGGGGTGTGAGAGGGCGGCGTGGCGGGAACGACCACCGAGCCATCCTGAATAGGATTACCCACCTACTTTAGATCTCTTTAGTGGGAGAGGGCGGGGCAACGGGGGTGGCCACCGTGGCTCTCTGAATAGGATTACCCATCTACTTTGGCTCTCTTTAGCCACAAGAAAACACGCCGGCCTTACAGTGATGAGGTCGATCGATGTTGAGATCTTCGGGTACGGATTGGTGGCCGGGAACGGACGTGTAGTCGGAAAGGAACGTGGAATCCGGAAGGGACAGGTGGCTTGGCAGGGACGAGTGATCGGGCAGGGATATGTAGTCGGACAGGGACGGGTAATCGGGCAGGGATATGTAGTCGGACAGGGACGGGTAATCGAGCAGGGGTATGAAGTCGGACGGGGACGTGTGGTTTAGCAGGAACGGTTGGTTCAACAGTGAAGAACGATCGAGCACGAACAGGAGTTCGAACGGGTCAGGGTGGTCGAGCAGAGACAGGTGTTCGAGCAGGTCAGGGAGGTCGAGCACGAACAGGTGTTAGAGCAGGTCAGGGTGGTCGAGAAGAGACAGGTGTTCGAGCAGGTCACGGTGGCCGAGCAGGGATAAGCAGTCGAGCAGGAACGGACGTTCGCCCAGGCGTGAGGGGTCAAACAGGGACGGGTTGTCATGCTAAGAAGGTTTGACCGGCAGGGACGAGTGGTCCGGCATGGACAGGCTACCGAGCAGGGACGGGCAGTCGGGCAAGGACAGATGATCGAGCAGGGCGGGTGGTCGAGCAAGCAACTCAGCTTCCCCTCAGCAGCAATTATGTCCGCGGAATCCCTTGGCCAAATTATGGCTCACTTCTCGACCATGAGAAATATTTGGAGGGGCCCACGAAGATTGAGGGAGGCGTCCCCCACCATATCCATTTTTGATTGGTTCTATTCAGTCAACACTCATAGAGCGAACGGCAGTTTCTCAGAAAGTGGTAGACTCAGCCGCTTTCCTTCTGACCTGTCTCCCGCGCCTCTTTCGCAGGTACTCCTGTTGAAGGCGTTGTGTGACGACAGTCTATAGATTTCTTCGGTGCATATGTTTGAGGTGTGGTGGTCCCGACACTACGCTCATAATGTCATGAAATTAATAAACTGAACACACTACGCGCAAATCATCTCGAGGAAGGATTCTCGCACTGGTAACGCCACAGCACGCGGACACCTCTTGGATTATTATTTGCCTTCCTCATGCCTCTCAGCTGATGTTCCATAAGAACGAACTGAGTATACTTTTACGGGGGAGTGTCCCCATGGTTAGATGTCCCCAGTTTTGGGCTAGGCCTCCGGAGTGTGAAAATGTACCCACGACACCACACTTTTCCGCTAAAATAATTGCTTAGAATCTTTTAAAAAAAGATCGAAATAGCTCAGAGTTGATATTTGCACGGTCTCCTCGGTCTTGCACTGGCTCTGGTGAGCCCGGCCTCTGTGCAGGCCGGACGCTGCGCTGGCTCTGGTGATACTAGACCCTGTGCTGGTTTGGGTGGGATCGAGTGCTATAAATGGCTTTGATCGGCAAATCCATATCAAACTATTCTAGCATTTTTATGGTTAGATGTGACACAAAAATTGCGTATTCAAGGAGATGAGAGCCTCCAGGGCACGTGTAACCCGTGTCAAAAAATTATACGCATTGATATGCGTGTGGTACGTCGGGTCTGCACTTTTCAACAACGTGTGCAGTTTTATTGTTAACGATTGGAAACTGAAGTTACACATGAAAATAAAAATGCTAAAAACATGTCATGTTACACGCCATGCAAGAACTTTCCCGCCCTTGCGACGCGTTTGAACGTGTTTTTCAGCAAACATGTTTAGCTTTATCCCCACTTCGAAATGTTATATTCGTTACTAGGCAAAAATGCCGCTTTTGAGACAGATGGGTGGAGGCGCGTCTGCACAATCGTCGTGGCTGAGAGGGCGTTCAACACATTTCGTGTACCCATAGTCAGGCTACGGTCGCGTTCGGAACTACAGTCGCGTATCGCCCCGTGCTGCGTAGGCTGGTGGTTAGGACTATAGATGATACGCAAACAAAATGTGCAAAGGCGCGTTTTTCTCACCCACACCATAGACAGCCAGAGTGAAATCTATTCTATCTTAACCTGACTCGGCATGTTAACAGGTAGTAGTAGTAATTAACGACGAGGTCATTACACAGCAAATCGACCACGGATAGTTGCACTTCAAGACGGCACCCTCTTCGAATTTGAGGAATAACAATGTGGTTATTGTCCGTCCAAAACACGTTTCTACGGATTTTACAGCTGTACAGCATGCTGAAAAAGAGGCAGGAACGAACAAAAATACGTGATAACAGCACGAAATCCATGTTTTATCTTACGTCAGCGCGGCCCGCTTGCGGAGTGAACGTTTGTGGGGAAGCGCATCAGAAGGCAAAACGACTGTCTTGCTATAAAACATAAGTCAATACAACATTCGAGGTCATTTAGGTACATGTGGCTTGGTGGGACAGTTAATCTCATTTTCTGAAAAAGGTCGTTCATTCGATTCACTTTAAAGCAATGTGAAATTAAAGGCAATATATCATTGTTCGGACTGAAGAAATGTTATCTTTTCTAGGCTGGTCACCAGTCGAATTTGAACAATAGCGGATGACGCACGGCGCCGCGTCATGGGTCGACTGGCCGGTACTGGGCGACCGGGCGCGATCGTCTCACTCTGCTGTGAGCTGTGGCCGTAACTCTGAAACCAGTCGTTTCATCCTTAAAGCCAGTTATTAATTTTTTTAGGATTATGCAACACTGTCTGCATGGTAAATGCATTTTGATCGATCGCACGCACTTATCGTCCTTTACAAGTCGCGTAAATGGCTGCGTCGTTCGCTCCGAGCCTTCACCGTGCATTGAAAACCATTTCATAAAAAACCGTTTCAGTTGAACTAAAGCTCAACATAAGAAGAAACCGACAATTCATCTAAAATTATATAAGTTACCCAATCTGGCCTTGAGCACGAGAAGGTCGCCTATGTGCTTGCCCACCGTGTCTGTAACCCCAAGCATGGAATTCGACACAGCACGCATCTAATTCGACGCTGGCCACGGCAAACTAGGCCGAAATCTAAGGGATAGTTTGTGTGGGTAGTGTCACATCGCTTGGATGTCGCGAAAATAAAGACCTGCAGTATTACCGTTTTCAGAAAGTGCACAAGGGAATAAACACCAGAAAAGCTGAGTGAACATGGTCGAAGATGAACAGAAAAGAGGCTTGCACAGTGTTACCATATTCCCACGAATGCGGTGCAAGCCACTTGCCATCACCACGAATAACAGTTGTGCACAAAAGCAGCTTGTCACGTTGTCTCAAACGTGCAGAGTTGCCATATACAGCAACTGAAAACATATGTAAATCAATTTAGCCGGAAGCTCAAAGGAACGAGCAGGAGTTTGAGCAAGTTTACCGACATTTGTCTACTGAAGAACCCATTTTATTTTTGCCATTGCCTGCCCAACCTCTTTATAACAAGGTTTGGAGAAGTTTTTTTCGTAACTTGCGTTTGGCTTTTAGGAAAAAGTATCGTTATCCGCCTTTTAAAATCTTGTTGCAATGTCGTCAACGAATTGATGTGCCGGAGCCCCCGAATGGCTATGAACATGAGCCCCGGATCCAAAATCAATCAACGTTAGTGATGAGATCGAGCTTATGCACGCGAGGTCTGAGTCACCATCGCGAGATCACCTTGGAATGATTGCACGCAATATCGCTGGAGGTGGAGAAAGTGAAAGGCCACGGGGCTAGGGCTGTAGAAACTTCTGTCTGGTCGGCTGAGAACAATTTCTTGTTTCATGCTCATGTGCAGTAGGCGATGTGAGCATGCCCTCTACCATTTATCTGCGTGTGTTACCCGGGTACAATGAAAATTATATCGGTAGCATTTGGGTGCGGTACTTTGTAAAGAATAATCCAGCACAAACCTTAAGACCACGTTCAGCTTATTTGCCAGGTTGACAACGGCACCGCGCTCGTGAACGAATTGTTCGCATTTACAGGGGCTGATGGAAGCTTATTGGCTGTAGGAGGCACGAAGAAAGTTTGTTTGCTGCCTCAAAAGACGTTGTAGATCGTTTACTCACTGGCCATCGCCGATTTGCTCCGCGAATGTTCCTTTTATCGTGCAAAACACAGTTTGTCACCACTATCGGGACTATACACTCAATATGGCACTCAAACGACCATAAATCCAACTGTGGCATGATTTAAAACCGGCAATTGCCTCGTCAGCTAAAATATCTGCATCATCAGTGACGGTTTAGCTTATTTATCACCCATAGTATACCGTTATCAGGCAAAGATGCCATTCATGTCAAAAAGTCCCCACCCAGCTGCAAACCAATTCATTACTTTACATATCACTGTGTGGCCCGATATAAAGCAAGTACAACGTGAACAGGATCAAGCCCTGACAGCGCAAGATAAGTTTCGTGTCTGCCCCCACCCCGTCTGCTCATCAAGATATGTTTCGTGCCTGCTCTCAGGTTAGTGAACAGATGCATCATGGACGCGGCTCGTGAATTGCTTTATGGAGCACAAGACGAAGAACCGCAAACTCGTGCGTCTTTCACTTGTAATTTGCCTTTCATCCAGCTATGAATAATGGCGGGATTTTTTTGCAATGTATGTAGTTCTTTCCCGTTTTATTTTTATTCGGAGGCATGCTCTTCACCCACGTGACAACGGATGAAAACTGCAAAACAGAGCAACGCTTGAAAGACAGGTTTAAAAACTACGAAGGCTGAAAGCAACTCGCAGCTTTAATCATAATGAACTTGGTGGTGAATGCATCTTAGCTGCCGTTACATCATTGAGCGCAACTGTTCGCACTTTTAAATGATCCTGTGAGAAATGAATGTGGCGCAAAGCATTGAGTGCGACGGGCTCATTGAGCAATATTCATGGCATAAAATCTACAGTCAAAGATTTCGACCAGCCTGTTTTACTTGACGAAATATGGTTGTGCACTAAGCTGTTACAATAACATTTGACTTTCTATCTACGAGATGTGTAATGGAAGGCAGGTATGTAAGGTCGATCGCAATGCACGTCTTTTCTTCCAATCATCCACCAATGTTCAAATGTTCAATTTCCTTGCAATGGCATACCAGCTGAAACATGTCGAGAGCTCCCTGTTTTTTTCAGAGCACGAAGTCGTTGGCCACATTAGGTTACCAGATTATGTAACTGATCTGTAATGTTTCATTTGCCTTTTTCCCTATGCAGACTTTTAGCTTTCCAAGGATTTTTCCAAGACGTTTTCTTCTGCAAACTCACTAGAGCAAGATGAAAAATAGGGTTCGTGACGTCAAGATCACCACAGGACTACCAGACGTCAGGTGGCGGAGTCACGTGACGTCAAGATCACCACAGGACTACCAGACGTCAGGTGGCGGAGTCATGTGACGTCAAGATCACCACAGGACTACCAGACGTCAGGTGGCGGAGTCATGTGACGTCTGGTTGCGCTGTGGTGGCTGGATTATGCGGCATGCTTTTTAATCTTCTGGCATCGTGTGAATGCTCTATCAATACTCGTCTTCTATATTAACCGTATTCTCGCCGACCCACAGAAGAGCGAGTGCGTATTCGTCGCATATACAGTACAGATATAAACAATAGAATACCCTCCCGGTATGAAACCGTGTTTGTTCCTACCGCCAGCCAAAAACCGCAACAATGCAAGGCATAAATGAAGCAATAAACTTAAGACATTTAAGACGATAATGCGCACGAAGGCAAACGCAGTGTCCGTCCTGAAGGCTCCGTTGGTTGGAGCACTTGCAGTCCGATTCCTCCAGCCGTGGCCAGGTGAGTTCGAGTCGCTTTAGGAACTCGCTATTCGCCTTTGACAGGTATTACCTGCGGTCGGTGGCAGCGGCCGTAGTAAAGATCAGATGACGCCAGAGGACAGGACGGACCGCGCCGAGCATCGCGGCTCGTCAAACCTTCGCCGCCAAATTCTGTCGTTGACCTGGCATTGCAACGATTGCATGGTAGTGCTCAGTGCTCACATAGCAAGCTTGTTTAGCGTGAGCTCCGATTCCATAAAGGCATCTATTCAAAATGGTCTGATGTCTGTTTTTAATAAAAAGCGAAATGAAAATCTCCCGAGCTCTGGGCGCCCCAAAAACATACGATTTTAGGACCAGACCATTGGCTACCAATAGCAATCAGCGGCCATGGAGGGAGTGGACCAGGATTGTAATGTAATCTGACATCGTCCCAGGCAGTTAGATGTCGAGTGACGTTGATAATCCACCTACATCCGTGAATAGCTCCTACCCATCTGGGGCTGAACGGGCTGAGCAGCGCGCGTCTGTCTGCATCAGCGCGGCGCACGGTCAGCCGGCGTGTGGGTGAGGCGAAGAGGCGTCCCCGTCCACCCTGACTCGACGTGTCGGCACCCTCGCGACACAGGCTCTGCCACCTCCGGGAGACCATATCCGGCCCAAGCAGACGACATGCCGTCCGAGTCGCAGGAAAGCCCGGTGTGACGTCACCGTACGGCGGAGCACACTAATCGCATCCGCGTCTACCGGCACTGCGCAGAGCGTGTTCGGCCAGGTGAGGGTGACGTGAGCAGGGGCAAACCTTCTCCAGGGCCGGGCCGGGCCCTCTCCAGCACTGAGGGTGGCAGGGAGGGGAGGGGACTTATAGGCGTTTCGATTCGCTTTCTTCCATGCACGACCACGGGCCTAATGTTGCATATTGTCTGAGACGTCGGAAACGGCCCTTTACATCGCTACAATTGAGGCGTCCAGGGCGGTGTGCTGCAGAGTCGGCGGTTGTCTGCGCCAGCGGACGTGCCACTCACTGACGGTACGCAGACGCGCCGCTGGAAAGCGACTGGTGCCGGTTACACAGCTAACATTAAGGTCTACACTAACGTGGCCGCGGCTTGGGCACTGGCCTGCCCGACCGACGAATGGAACCGTCCGTTAGCGCCTAGCCAAAACGTGTCGGCTCATGGAACAGTCAGTTAGTGGCTGACGCGTGTCGGCCAATGAAACGGTTAGTTAGCGGCTGACCAAAGAATATAATGCAATAGAGCCGCCAGTTAACGGCTGACCAAAGCGTGTCGGCCAAGGGAACGATCATTTAACGGTTGACTTACGCGTGTCGGTCAACGGAACCGTCAGTTAGCGGCAGACCAAAGCGTGTCGGCCTGCGGAACCGTCAGTTAGCGGCTGACCAAAACGTGTCGGCCGATGGAACCGTCAGTTAGTGGTTGGCCAGAGTGTCGGCCTGGCACGCAGCAGTCGTGACTACCTGGCTCTGCCCGACTACCAGTCCGTGCCCGAAGATCTCCACATAAATCGAACACATCACTGTGCGGCAAACCGGTTTTCTGGCGGCTAAAGAAAGCCACCACGGGTCGGTAATCCGCCACGGGACGCCTCCGCGTCGTTCCTGTCTCCTCGCCCCCTCACATCGCTTTGGTCAGATGCCAAGAATCCCGGTACTTAAGCAGCCTGTAAACCATGTGCAGTCACCGGTTCGAACGTTGTGGGCAACCGAGGAGCTGTTCATCATGAAAATGGTGAGTAGGGCAGATCGTTGGAATCGAATGTATAAGTTCCATCGTTCCAGCGCGAATTGTGACGAAAATCGGGATCTGAGCAGCAATTCTCTTTGTTATCTTTACAACTTTTATCTTCGCTAATCAAACTGTATTTGGGTTTATTTCTCTCAAGTTTTAGCACTGTATTGGGGACAAGTTCAGACATGACACGATAAAAACACTATGCTCTTTCACTTCATTCTTTAGGTCCGCCCGCCACGCTACTTTAATTTTCTGGGAAGTGCATTGGCTTTCGAAGTGATCGCATGGTGTAGACGTCGTTACAAGCAAGGATTAATGAGCTGTTGACTGAAAGGGCTCATCAAATGTGTGCTTTTAATGATGCTAAGGCCTTATTTGCTCTCTTGACCACCGTTTGCGTTCGCGCTCTTGACCAACGTTTCCGTTCGCGCTCTTGACCAACGTTTCTGTTCGCGCTCTTGACCAACGTTTCCGGTCGCACTCTTGACCAACATTTCCGTTTGCGCTCTTGACCAACGTTTCCGTTCATTCACTGAGGCTTTCACGGGCACGATGTATTTTGCTCAAACCATTTGCAACGCATGAAGCGATTTCCAATCAGCTATTTTCACCCGTTACCCATCCGTTTGCATTTCTTCGAACATTTTTGTTCTTTATTATAGGGGAGTCTTCGAAAAGTTTCCACTTAAACCAACTCTTTTACGCTCATAGTTGCAGAACGAGAATGAGTGAAGCTAATCGTGACAAAATGAAGCATAAGCTTTCCCAGCGTGTAGTATTGGCAAAGTAAACACCCAGAGTTTATCAACGTTGCCTATCTCCGTACCCACATCCATAATTTTCCTGAAACTTGTACACAAACCAAAACTTGTACTTGTTACCGATTCCGTATACATGCTAGCATATTCCATACTTACAGCCATGTTTGCTTTGCCCAAGCCACGAAATTTTCCACTTAAATCTTACTTGGAACTTTCACCAAGCATGGCCTTAAAAGCAGCCATCAGACCGAGTCTGAGAACCTGAGTCCACGTGTTGCCATTGGTGTTTTGAGTCAGCCGAAGAATTCGAGTCTACCCATTTCATATGTCATGGGTCAGAGTCTATGTCTTTAGATTGAATTCTGAGTCCTGGCAGTTGGTATTGACTCTGGCGTTCGTTCGGCAGTCTCTACCATCCATGCCGCTCTCCCTAGCCATTTTTATTGAGTCTACCACTGTGTCCGGCGATTTGTGCTGACCGACTTCCTGTCCGGCAGTTTATGCTCGCCTGTCTGGTGGCTGTGGCCGCTGCGGCGCCACAGCAGGTCTTTGACGAGTTCGGCAACGTGGTGGTGGAGCAGTTCAGTCTGCCCAAGATCCGGCTGATTTCACAGCGGTTTGTACAGGACGGTCGGGGCAACTACGAGTACGGATACGAACAGGACAACGAACAGAAGGTAACCGCAGGGATGCAAGTAACCCCTGTTGAGAATCTAAGGCTCGCGGGAATTCAGCCTATCCTGCTTTTGGATTCAGCCATAAATATTCACCTGTTCGCGTGTTGGTGTTCGTGTGGTCCTTAGAGCTAGTTTGCTACAAGACCTTTGAAATCCTTGCATGTAGTTATGACATGTGAAGGAGGCGGGCCGCACATACCCGGAACCCGAGCCGGAGACGGGCTGATGCTATGTGTCTCTTCACAGTTGGAGGTGGGGGACCGTACCTACCCAATCCGGAGATGGGCTGATGCTAAGTGTCTCTTCACAGGTGGAGGCGGGGGCCGCACTATCTCGGGACCCGAGGCAGTGAGGGGCTGATGTTGTGTGTCTCTTCACAGGTGGAGGAGGTGGGCCGCAGCTTCCCGGGACCCGAGCCGGAGACGGGTAGCATCAGCAAGGACGGCAGCTTTGAGTTTGTTTCGCCCGAGGGTCTGAAGTTCCGCGTCGACTACCAGGCCGATGAGGGCGGCTTCAAGCCAGTGGGCGACCACCTGCCCGTGCCGCCGACGCAGCTCCCGGAGTACGCCCAGCTGCGGGCCCAAAACCCAGAGCTCTTCATCCCATCCCCGTAGAGGCCCTGGCAGCGTTTCCGGGGAGGGAGCTTTGGGGCATCATGAAGGCTTACGCGACGCTGGCACCGGGACGATTCACCAACACCGGTGTCGTCAATGTTTTGTGTTGTGTCTCGCATGCTACCCAAACTCTCCTTGATGGCTGCGGAAACATGCCTGTGAATCTCTTCGGCCGCGTCATGAGTCGAGATGTGCGCCGAAGGCGGATATCGAACCATGTGTGATAGAAATGGGTTCAAGTTCTGGAAATTAAGTCTAGGTGCAGCTATAATAAGTTGATTGTGCTTCCTTTACGTTAAAGCACAATGCGCTACATGGTCATACACAGAAAAGGCTGCTAAGCGCTGTCGGAGAATGAGAGTCGCTTGTAACGTGGTTCTACCTTCAGTGTGCTAAGCTCGATGCCATCTCAGTGTTGCAGACAATATAAACATGTCGTGCAAAGGCCCCCTTTGACGAACGTCGTATTGATCAAGAGCCGAGCGTCTAGCAGGCCGTGACACAGTTAGAGGGTCACAAGGGGCGTTTTTAGAGTGGTAGAATACCACTCTGAAAAAACATGGGACGGAAACGACAACAATTTTAGGCCCTAGTTTTGGTTTGCAACATTCACTTTTCAATGCTTGAGCCAGGTCATTAGCCAAAATCACATCCAGCCTATGGTTGACACGAAATGTCTGTTTTAAGAATTTGTTGAAATTAAGTATGAAAACATTCATGAATTTCGTGTTATATCAACCCCGTTTTTTTCGGATATCATCAAAACTCGCTAGCGGCGATAAGCTTTGGGCCTTTAGTGAATGGCGAATTAGAGCCTCTGGACAGATTTCGCCAACACATGCTCCCAGACTCCGCGGAGCCGCCTGGCGACGGGCTGTATTGGCGACGTATTGGTGGCCGTCCACCTTCATCCTTCTGGCGGGCTGGCCGGCACAGCCCGCCGCCGAAGCATATGGGTATCTCAATCGCTCTACGGCGTACCTTTCCTACTAGCCCGCAGGGTTTGTGGCTTGACAGCCTGCTTTTCATGGAGCTGTGAGTCCAATTCTACTCGATCAATTCGATGAAACCGGCACCAAACAAAATATTACTTGTGTTCAGGCAATTCTTGCCAATTTTTGTAAAGAGAAGCAAAACTCCCACGGCGTATCGGGTCAATATTTGCGTGCACGGTACGCCGTGAACTTTCCGACACTCGCCGCAAATCAAGTAGCCTTTATCGCTTTATCAGCGTGCCGGATCCAGAAATGAAAGGTGTTGTGTTCAAAGCCGGACCGTTCTAGAACTTTTCTACGACCTCCCTTTGGGACATGCTTGATCGTTTGCCATCAGCGTATATATGCTAGCAGTGCAATGTGGTGCGCGGCGTCTTGACAATGCAGTCTGGGCGCAACATGCATTGCATTTTTTTATAGTGGGCCAATGCGAGACCTCTTTTTTCCCTCGACGGACCTAGTCACCTCCGAGTGAGGGAGATCTACTTCCGGCAAAAGGCCAGGCAACGATTACGTTAAACCGGCTTATGCTGTCCGGCGCAAAGCGAGGGGGAGGGTATTTGCAAGTGACGTTACGTTAAGCTGGCTCATTTTTGTCCAGCAAGGTCATAGCAAGTAAATCAGACCGCAGCGACAGATATATTTATTTCATGACGACATAACACGCATTCAGTACGTTTGAACAAGTGAGCCTCCTCACCGGCCCTTCCGCCTTACTCCTGGGGTGCCATGCGTCCTGCGTGGTGTGTTCGTGTCAGCGATGGCCTTGGCTCAGCTGACTTGTCGGCAACCTGTGTGATGGATGGGTGCCGGCCCGCTTCATCGCAGCAACGGGGAGATCAGCCCCGGGCTCCGCTGCTCGGCACGACCTTGTGGTGTTGTGTGATGTTAATGATGTGATGATGAGTCCTGGAAAGTCCTAACTAAGGAAACCAGGACTCCTAGCCAATAGGGAAAAACCTGCAATCTTTGCCAAATTATGCGGGAAAACCCTTTATTCAAATGAAAATATATAATCCTGTACTCTGTAAAAACTCAAAGAGGAGAACGATCAAATCAGGATAAGAATCACCGAGAACAGAATGGAGATTGAATGGAAGACGATGAGCTTTGGTGTAATTGATGAGCGGCCGCCTTGATCGTTGATATACAGGACACACGAGGAGGAAGTGATTTATTGTGAAAGGGATACCGCAGCGATGACACAGCGGAGGAGGAGTGCGTTCAAAAAGGTGGCAGGGGGTGATTTCGGTGTGACCGATACGCAGTCTGGCTAGCAGCACTTCCTTTAGGCGATTATCTTGATTAATTGTCGGCCAGTGCTGCAGTATGGGTTTGATTGGGTGAAGGTGGTGATGAGCGCGTTGATCCCATTCGGATTGGAGAAAGGGACAGAAATGTAAGTTGATAGCCGCTAGAATATCAGGAACGGGACAATGAGGATGATTACGTTCCGGAAGCATGAGACTTCGTTTTGCTTCTTCGTCAGCAGTACCGTTTCCATGAATATTTCCGTGTCCAGGTATCCAGAGAAATATTACGTGAGTGTGTTGAGGAGGGGAGCAGAGCGTTCGTCGTAAGCCGTTTAAAGTTGGGTGGGATGAATTATAGAGAGTGAAGAGAGCTTGTAACGACGAATGAGAGTCGGTGCATATGACTGCCCTTTGTAGATTACCTTGCTTGATGTAAGGCAGGGCTGCCAGGATTGCTGTTAGTTCAGCCGTATACACAGCATTGTAATTTGACAGGCGGCTTGATTTGTGGTAATTATGATTTACGAAGGCAGCTCCTTTGCGACCATCGCGTCGGGAGCCGTCAGTACAAATAAATGTGTGCTGGTCATATTCTCCTTTGAACTCAGCGAAGAGTGCATGTACTTCGGTTTCTGATACGTTAAGTTTTTTGTGTTTAAACAAAAATATTACGTTAGGTGTATTACTTTAGGTGTAGGGTCGCCCCAAAAGGGTCGGGGACTGGGAGTTGGGTTCCAGGGAATGTCGGGGAGATTAAGCGCTCGCTGCGCCCCAATAACACGAGTGCTGATGGTTGGATGCTGGAGTTCCGCGTTGGTAAGCGTGCGGTTGGGGGGGGGGGGGGGGGGCGAGGTGTGCGAGGGCGTTGTATGTGTGGTTACCAACGTGCGCTGTGGCGCGTGCGTAAAATCTGAGAAGTTGTAATTTTCGTCGGTGTGATAGGGAGGGGATATTCGTGTCCGCGAGTAGATTTGGGACCGGGGAGGTGCGAAGTGCACCATTCACTATGCGGAGGACTGCGTTTTGGATGGTCTCCAGGGTTTCAACTTTTTTGGAGGAAATATCATCGAAAAGAAACCCATTGTAGTCCAAGATCGGGCGTATCAGGGAGGTATAGAGGCGGAAGAGAGTGCGTCTGTCGGCACCTCACTCCCGCCCTGCTATGCATTTCATTATGTTCAATCGTCTGGCGCAGCGTTGCTTACGGTCAGCAAAATGAGCACTGAAAGTAAGACGACGATCTAATGTTTTTGCAAGGTATTTAAAACCGTCAACTAGAGGACTTATTTCACCATTAGGTTTCAGGGAGGTGGGAGGTTGAACATTATTTCGCCTAGAGAAGATAATTAAAGCTGACTTTGCGGGGGAATCTGCAGTCCCCACCGTGCACACCAGGTGTGAATATCATTTACAGCTAATTGTATATAGTGCAGTGCGCGACCGACGTTAGCGTGCGTATGCCACACAGCCAGGTCGTCCGCGTATAAAAAATACTGAAAATGTGGAGAAATATTATTAATATTATTGAAAACATCATCTATCATCACAAGGAAGAGGGCTGGAGAAAAGACGTGTTCTGAGGAAGACCGTGATCCCACGCCGTCGGAGAAGAATAAGTGTGTGCACTCCGATCTCATGTAATTTAATGAGGAGGGCACTCTTATACACCCTGTCGAAAGCGGCCTTTAATTCCACGAATTGTGCTACCGTAGTAGATTTAGTCTGAAATCCGGGCTGAATTGAATCTATAATATGGACCAGGTTGTCCGCCGTGGAGCGGCCGGGACGAAAGCCGTTCTGAAAAGGTGAAAAAAGCATTTGACTCAAGGAACACCCTGATACGTCCGTTGACCATTCGTTCGAATATTTTAGAAGCACAGCTGGTAAGAGAGATGGGGCAATAGCTCGAAGGGTCAGAGGGAGGCTTAGAAGGCTTAAGTATAGGGATAAGTGTGCTAGAGCGCCATGAGGGAGGGAAGGAGCCGTTAACCTACATATCGTTGAAAGCCGACAGAAGGTTGGCGAGTCCAGACCTAGTAAGATTTCTAAAGGGGTAGGCTAACTGGTCTGGACCGACAGAAGTGTTTCTGCACTTACTGATCGCAAGGTCCAATTCATAGGGTGTGAAGAGTACGTTGAATGTCTGTGTTAGCAGACGTGAAGTTGAGTGCGAGCAGTGTGGCATTAAGTGTGCTAGTGATCTGTTGGGAACACTGCTCGGATGATGATACACGGGCGAAGTGTGTGGCAAATTTTGTGGCGACTTCGAATAGGATGCTGTAGTGTTGGTTGCTGACCACAAGGTGCGGGGTTTTATAATGTGGCATGCGTTTGTTTGTGAAACACCGAATCGGTGACCGTATCTCAGATAGAGGGGTTAAGCGGTTGAACGTATCTGAAAATTGATCCTATCTTTCCTGTTTTGCGCGTTTAATGATTATATCGGCTTGATGTTTAGCTCTGCGAAACTCCTATTCATGACCTACGCAAATGCAATTACGAAAGGCACGCATAGCCCGGCGTCGCAGGGCTACTGCGCGCTGACACTCATCGCTCCACCAGGGTGCATGTTTGTGCCCTGGTCGACCATGAGTGTGTGGAACGAACTGGTGCACTGAGGCTAAAATAGTGTTTTAGGATGTCGGGAGTTGTGCCTGAAGGGTGTGCATCATCTATATAATTTTGGAAACATGCCCGGTCCGCTCTGCGAACATTCCATCAGGGAAGAAAATTGAAGTCTATTTGCCCTGATGGGACCTCTAAATTTATGTGGATCGGGTAGTGGTCGCTAAAAAGCGTGTCTGATTGAACATTGTTCGTAAAGAGTGGTGCTATGCGTGGTGTTGTTAAGGCTAGATCTATAACAGAGTATGTCACTGTGTCTCCGTGGTGATGTGCATGCGTATGTGTCAGTTCGTTGATGCATTTGAGGTCATGAGTGTTCGTGTGTGCAAAACTCTCCCCCTTACTTTTGTCGTGCTACAACCCCATGCGCGATGATGGGCGTTCAGATCCCTAAGGAGACAGGGCGAGGGAATTTGTGCGAGTAAAGCGGAGAGATCGCTAAGGAGGCAGGGCAAGTGGGGCTAACGTATATATAAAGAAGAGTAAGATCTAACTGTGCTAATTTTACGTTCATTGCAACTGAATTGAAATAAGCATTAAAATGAACTTGACGATGTAAAAGGTTATTTGAGACAAACAAGGCCGAACGGCCTTGGCGCAGGGCTTCATGTACGTTACGCGTGTAGAGGCAGTAATCATTGATCTTAAAGCTATAATTAAAAGAATCCGAGTCGTTAAATAAGGTCTCTTGAACGGCGGATATCAATGGTTTGTTTTGGATGATATATTCCTTGAATTCTGCCCAATGGGACACCCGAGATCTCGTATTCCACTGGAGCAAGAATTCACCGAACTGGGGATTCATTTCGGGCAGGGAGGGAAACCATCCAGCGGAGCGGCAGTGAGAGGGCGATCGAGGGGCGCGACGGCCGGAGCGCGTCATGGGTCGGGCTCGGCGTTCGACTGAGGGACTGCCCCGGGGGGTTGGCGTCTGGACCGCGGCGGCTGAGGCATCGGATGGGGCTTCTTGGGACGCCAGCACGGGTGAAGTGGACCAACAGCGACGTGTTGGGGTGGGAGAGAGGCTCTCCGAGTTTGATGGGGCGGCTTCGTGCTCAGGGAGGCTCGCAGCCGCAGGGTTCGCTGTGACTGGGTCAGCTGGCGCGGGCTCGGTCGTACGCAGCACTGGACGCGGCTGACCTGCTGGGGAGGGGCGGCGTGCTGAGGAGGAGCGTTGTGCTGAGGCGCGACGCTGGTTCGATACCTCAGGCTCCTCAACAGGACGCGGAGGAGGGAGGAGGCGCCGCCGCGGAGCTGGCGTTAGAGGGGGAGGATGAGGGTATGCCTCCCGCGGCGTGGGTCGATAGTCGATAAAGTCGATAGAGGTCGATTCTCTTGGCTGGAAGGTGGTAGTTGATGGCATCAGACCGACGGATGGCGGAACATTAGTGATACCAAAGGTACTGAAACCGCAAGATGTCAGCCAGCTGAGGTCGCTGCTCGGCTCGATCACGTACTTTGGACACCTGCTGCCCGATCTGTCCACCGCTGTGCGAGCTGACGAAGAAGGACGTCCCATGGCCGTGGACGCAATAGTGCTCAGCGGCGGTGAAAAAGGTGAAAGGCATGCTGACATGCCCACCGGTGCTGAAGCGGTATGACCCGGCACTACCGTCGCAGCTGGCAACGGATGTCATTAGCGTCAGCGAGGGAGCGGCCCTGATGCACGTGATGCCGGATGGAGCAGAACGACCAGTCCTGTACCCCGTCCACCGTCTCGGACTCTGATAGCGACAGAGAGGGAGCTCGCACAGGTCGAGCGGGAGGCGGAGGTGGTGTCGTACGGACTGAGTCGATTTCACCAATTCCTCCACGGCTGCCACTTCACACTCGTGGTAAATAATCACGCCCTCTCCCGCATCCTGAGCCCCGACAGGAGCCTGTCGAGCCTAGCGGCTGCTCGACCGCAGCGGTGTGCGCTGAAGCTGGCTGCGTATCCGTACACAGGGGAGCTGCGGCGGCCTGAATAGATGAGCGTGATGATGATGATGCATTACGCAGGAGATGCACGCTCGGACCTGTGTCCTACGAGGTGGGCGTCGGGAGCGCTCTGTGGTCGCGGCACGCCGGCCGGCTGACGGCGGGGACCGCAAGCGGCGGGACCGGCGCCGTCGGAGGAGCCGGTGCGGCTGTCGGGACCGCAGGCGGAGTTGGCTGGAGCACCGGCGAAGCTGGCTGGAGCACGGACGAGGCTGGCTGAGGCGCTGGCGGACCCGACGTGGGCGGAGTCGCCCTCATCCCCACCCACCCCCACTTTAAAAAGTGTGTGGGGTGTGGAATATCCCCCTGCCCCCTTCCCCTCCCCCCGTTCCCACATTTATGCATTCAGCTGAAGGCGTTTCTTTTTTGTCACCCGGCGGACCATAGTCTGGGCTGTCGAGAAGTCCCCTGACTTCATGAGACTTTTCCATCCAGCACCGCTTGGTCAAAAATGACGCCCTAGTAATCAAAGATTCTCGCGTGCATGACTTCATGGCGCGTGCTCTGTCCACGTATTTCTTTGACGATGGTAGAGCGGGGCCCCTCCATTGCATGCTCTGACTTCCACGATTGTGCCCAGACTTCGTCGGACGTCACGGCCCGATTTTGAACCTTGTGTCTTTCTCGCCGAAAGCGAACCAAATGAACGGACAATGAGGTGACCCGGAACTGTTTGTGTTCAATGTTGAGGAATCGAGTTACCCACATGGCTGCATTCTTCCTCTTGCCGGTTCTCTATTTGAAGACGCTATAAACCTGGATTTATGAGAAACCCTGGTCATGGGTGATCTCTCGAACTGTCATTCAGTGGTCCTGGCTCAACAGGGCAGGCGGCGGTCCTGGCTCAATAGGACGGGCAGCGGCCCTGGCTCGACAGGTCAGGCATTTCACATCGGTGACGTAGAAGTAGAGGTCAAGCGGGCCATCACGGGACGTCAATGCCACAATTTGTTCGAGCTCAGAGTTCCCGCGAATTTGGACCAAATTCCAGCGAAATCTCATATCGCGTAAACCTCTTTCACCCCTTCGTTCAGAGGGTTAATGGTCAGTAGTCCCACTCAGTCACGTGCGTATGCATGCGCATGCTGGTTTGTGTGCGAATAAATGCCGTTCAAGCTAGCTGGCAACAAATTGAGATTCATATTCAGATCAAACAATCCAAACAGCGGACAACAGTTTAATAAAAGTGAATGCATTTGAGATAAGGGGATTTTTTACTAATCGATAAACACAACGTTGAAGCAACAATAGAGGCAGCACAAATGGACGAAGATATGATAGCAGCGATAACTATGGTACCCAACTTTTCTGTGTGTAGCTTTTCAGACCAATCCGAAGTGTCCCCTGAATGGCAAATATGAACGTGGAGCTGAATGTAAATCGGGTGCCATTTTGACGATCGTAAGTACGCGCGTCTTCGATTACCTCCGTCTTCAATAGAATTAGGCAGCATGCAGGCGTCGGGTCAGGTGTCATATCTACAGCGAACATTGCTCGCCTGCTGACTGATGGGCTGTGAGCTGCCGCGGGCTTGATGACGCGTCATTACGTGCCCTCACAGGTAGCCTGCTACCTTTACCCCGTCACACCAGTTCACAAAATCGCCCGGAGAGTGGCGGAATATTCACTTATTGCATGTGGCTTGCCTCTGCTGTCAGATATCTATTTACGCTACAACAGACAACAGTTCTGAACGGTTGTTGTCCAAGCAGAGGCACGGTGAAAGGCGGGGCCGCCGGTAGCTCATGATGGCAGCGTGTCCATTTCATTCGGCAGTAGTGTGTCAATTACACTCGCAGGCAAAGAACACAAGTGACATTCCAGTTGTTGAGGGTTTGGACGGGTTCAGAAACTGTTATTTAGAATCAGCACTCTCTTCTCATTCTTTAGATAAGATGAGGTAACTGTTGTGGGCGGAGTCCTTTCAAATGCGACACATCTAGTTAATGTATGAAAAATTAACAATTCATACGATTGGTGAACTATCCATTTGCTTTCGATGGCTATATAAATTCAGTACCTCGCGTCATCATTCTATTCACCATGGACACCGTTTTGCAACTATCACAGACATGGCAAACACTTTTTTGATCGAGACACCAGCACTGCCACACTTGAGTAGCTGGCTGCCCGATATCGCCGCAAGCAATACGAATTGTGCACCATTAAAACAACTTCGAACTCGGATACCACGTTTTGCAGTCTCAGCCCACAAACTGCATGCAATATGACATGACAACCGGTGACAGGCGATAAAGGAATGCAACGCATGACCTCATAACATGTCCCACGAGAATCGCTCACGGCAGCGAAGAGGCGATCCCGCAGGTATTGGCGGCTCGTCTGACCCGTGTCAGATCTCTGGCAGCTAGCCCAGCCGCGCAGTGACACCCGCGCCTCCCACAGCTGCCGCCGGCCGGTGGAGAAAGCTATCACTGCGCGGCAGTACCACGTGTGCTCGCCTCCCCCGCCGGCCGCCTCCCGCCCGCCGGTGAGCCTGCGCCGGAGGGAGTCTCCTCGCCGCGGCAGACGCCGTTAATCGCGGACACGCCCCAGACACGTGGCGCCAGTGCCGGCCCCGTCACGTGCCGCCGTTGTGATGCTTCCTGTGCACGTGCGTGACCAGCTGCTTCTTCCTGGCGAAGCCGATCTGGCAGGCGTCACACTGGAACGGTCGCTCGCCGCTGTGCTGCCGCATGTGCACGCGCAGCGCCGATGGGGTGCTGAACATCGTGTCGCACTGGTCACAAAACAGCCTGTGGATGCGAGTCACGCGGCATGTGAGAACAGTGACCCGCGGCGCGCTCGTCAGGCTCCGGGTTCAAAATCCTGGCCCGGCGTGGTCGTGTTTTGGAATTGTCACGACCTACGACGAGAGAGGCTCTAACTGTGAGATCGAATACTGTGTGTGTCGTAAACAGGAGGCTTGCGTGCGCCTCCACTGCCGGAGTCATTCGGCGAAGCTGGTTAGGGAGTCGAACGTCGTCAAATCACAGTATGTTCAGGGTCCTGTGTAGGAGCATTGCTTAATGAAGGAGTGTTGACAGTGAGCATTGAAACCCCTGCGATTTTGCAACAGCCAGGTGTTGATAGCGTCTCCAAGACCACAGTGACAACTGGGACACCTTGCAGATGCGCTGCATCGGACACGCTCCGACAAACGTCCCCCCCCCCTCGCATTCCACAGCCTTCCTGTCTCCGAGCCCCGAACCCCCACAGCCTAGGGGTGGACCACTGAGCCTGACCGGGAGGTCGACCGTTCCAGACTCAATACTCGCTGCGTTTCGCATTTCCTCGCCACATTCGATGTGACCGATCACGTTACCAAATCACCGTCGCCGTTATACGCGTCGTGAAGTGATAGTCTTCCGTCGCCCCGGTTCAAATCACCGCAATCTAACACCGGTGTGAGCCGGCCCGGTACAGCCGCCACCAGCTGCGGTCCGGCGGCGGGCCGTCCGGTCTGCCGTCCACCCACCGTTCGGGCTGCTCGCGGCGGCGTCTGTGGCTGAGCCAGGTGGCCACCGACACATCGCGACCGCAGCACTGGCAGTGGCGCCGCCGGTGGATCAGCCGCATGTGGTCGAGCAGGCGCGTCTGGTGGCGGCCGCAGATGGCGCACATGCCCTGCTCCGGCGCGTTGCGCTGCGGCCGCGCGCGCCGTGTCTCCGTCAGCATGCGACCCTGCAAGGCAGCCGCCGTCTAGGTCAGTCGCAGGCGAACACGACAGTCTCGGCCGACTGGGCAGGCGCGTGGTTCTGCCCACCGACGTTAGGGGCGACGGGGCAGGTCCGTAGCTCTGCCCACCGACGTTAGGGGCGACGGGGCAGGTCCGTAGCTCTGCCTACCGACGGTAGTAGCGACGGACGACGGGCAGGACTGATGGACTGGGGTACAGCCAGGGTGCCAGTCAGTGGCCAGTCTGGTGGACTTGGTCAGATGGTCACAGGCGAGATACCCTCACAGACGCCTCGCACCCCCAGGTTGGCAAGAGATCATCCATGCGGTACATGCCATTATGGATGGTTTATAAAAAAGGGCGCACGAACCCGGTGATGCTCCAAACAAATCACTCATATTGCAAGATCCCCCTCCCACACCACACACACGTCAGCACCACATCCTTGACACATCACCGCACTATCCCCACTTCACCACCAGTGCGGGGCGCCAGAGGTCGCTCCCGATCAGGTGCTGACACGCCGCCCTGTCCTGCCCCGTCACTCACGCCGTCGTGGTCCTCCAGCACGTGGCGGAGCAGGCGGCTGCCGCGGCCGACGCTCGTGTCGCAGGCGGCGCAGCTGCAGCGCCACAGGAACTGCCGGTGCGCCGCCATCTCGGTGTGCGTGTCCGTCACCAGACCGCACTGCACACAGCGCAGACCAGCCGCCGCGTGCCCCAGCAGGTGGTCGGGCAGCGACTCGCCCGGCTGCATGGCTCGCCGACACAGCGGACAGCCGCCGGCCGGGGCCTGCGCGCACGGACAGACGGCCGGTGGCGGCGGACGCCCAGCGGCGCACGCGGTGGAGGGGATACGACGCCCGTCTGCCGCCTCCAGACGCTGTTATCGCCCTCTCGCTCTTTACGAAATATACTGGCGGCTCTTCGCAGCTATGGTGCTGGTAGCCCCCCCCCCCCCCCCCTTAACAAATGCATGCGGCTCTGGGATAAGTGCAGGTGCCGCTCATCACTTTGCTGGACGGTGGTGACAAACGTCACGGTCTTGATCTGAACCACGTCATTTATAATCCTGTCTGAGAACACCCCGCTACAACACATCGCCCCCGATATCCCACCCTTGCACCATCTTCGTGAATTCAGTCCACCTCCACCCGCACACGCACACGCACACGCACGCCCACGCCCACGCCCACGCGCACGCACACGCACACGCACACGCACACACAAACACACACACACACACACACACACACAAAGGGTCGCTGGGTGCCTACCTTAGTCCTCAGGTGGTAGCAGGAGCCGCGGTCGAGGCGCAGGTGGGCGGCCAGCGCGGCGGCGCCAGCCCACACTAGGCGGCACGTGGCGCACGCCACGGTCGGCGCCTGCTCGTGCTGGCACGGCGTGCCGGGCCGTCGCAGGTACCGGTCCACCGCCTCCGACCGGCTGTCCACCAGCACGCGGCCGCACTGGTTGCACACCACCCGTTTGAAGCAGGTGAGGTGGGGTGGGTAGACGGCCGGCTGGAGCGCCCGCGCCGCCCGGTGCGAGGCCATGTGGCTGATGACGTCCTCGGTGGAGCCGAAGTCGGACCACCGACACGGCAGGCACGCCACGAACACGAACCAGTTGTCCGGCACTGCGTGCTGTGCGACAGAAGCGCCGCCGCGTCACAGTGGGCCACGCGGTACAAGTCAGTAGCGAATCTCAGCCGCTCAAGCGCCGCGGCTGAGCTCACGTGGCGGCTAATCGGTTCAGGGACGTCTGCAGATTTGGTATCAGTTCTCACTAATGCAATAGTGAGGCAATACTAACGCCTGATGCAATACTAATGCAATACTAACGCCTGACGCGCGCGCACTTGGATCATGTTTTCCGGTTCGGTCGTCTTACCACGTGCGTGAATGCTATGGCCACTACCGTCGCTCACGCCGGCTGTGGCGAGGCAACCGACGAGCTGGCAGTGCCTAGAGTCTCAAACCTCGAACGTATGGCCTCACAACTGGAAAAAGCTCACCCACGAGCGACGGCGTCCCCCGCAAACCACCACTGCCACACACAGACACCAGTCACGAAGTCCCATTGCCCACCAACATCGGCAAACACACCCTAGTCACGGAGTCCCTTTGCCCACCACCATCGGCACACACACACCCCATTCATGGAGTCTCTTTGCCCACCGCCATCGGCGCACACACACCCCACTCATGGAGTCTCTTTGCCCGCCTCTATTGCCCCCAGCCACGCGTGTATTTATTAGCAGCTCTCCAAGCGGTTGCAGCTACGCCCGGCCAGGCGGCCGGCGGAGCAGGGCGCGGCGGGTCACCTGATGTGCGAGCCGCAGGTGTCCCAGAGCCATGCTGGCCGGGGCCATGAGCGCGTCGCACATGACGCAGCAGAGACAGTGGCGCCGCTCCTCCCAGTGGTCCTGCATGGCCGCGTACTCGGTGAACACTAGCTCCGGACAGCGCACACACCTGAGGACAGCGCAACATCCCGTGTGCAGGTGGCCAGCTCCGGACAGCGTAACATCCCGTGTGCGGGCAGCCAGCTCCCGACAGTTGACCCTTGCGCACACACCAGATGCCGTATCAGACTGACGGGTCTCAACACATCCGGCGACGGCACCATCTCGCACCAACGTCACCACACGAGTAGATACAGAGAACCAAGACAAACGATCGCTAACCCGCCACGACATCTACCGTCCAGAAGACGCAGTAACGCGCATTACCTTGGGTAGAAGCAGAGCATGCATAGAACGCGCTCCGCACATGGCGGCGCGATTATGACAGAGGCACCACGTGGTGAGCCCAGATCGCGCACGCCCGCGCTGCACGGCCATGGGCCAGCATTACCATTTTCAGGTCGCTACGACCCCGGCTCAGGGTGAAGTGCCTGTAGCTCTTCCCCTCGTTCAGAATTGGCCAGTCAGCGTCGAGCCGGATAGCGGTCAGTCCGCATCTGGGCGCTTTGGACTTGGCGAATCGACCGGGCAGGTCAAATGCCAGGGTAAGGGCCTCATGGGCAACATGCTGGCAGCCAATGTTACGTTGCGCGTGTGAAGGCCGCAAGGCAGCCAGAAGTCTGGTACCCTGCACCTGTACATCTGTCACACCCAGTTAAATTAGTTTTGGAATGATGTGGTGATGGTACATGACCTGACCTGATGAAGAGAAGGCTGGCAGTGGGCAGGACGATGTGCTCCTCTGGCAGCTGCTGGGACAGGGACTTCCATGTGGCCTTCTCACGTTTGGTGATGTTGCGGCCCGAAATCTTGGCCACGGTGAGCTCGCTGCACACGTCCGTCGCGTCGTCGGCGTCCTCCTGTAACAGACAACGCCACCTGACGTCCTGCTGTAACAGACAACGCCACCTGACATCCTGCTGCAGCACACAACGCCACCTGACGTCTTAGTGTAACAGACAACGCCACCCGACGTCCTGATGTAACAGACAACGCCACCTGACGTCCTGCTGTAACAGACAACGCCACCTGACGTCCTGCTGTAGCAGACAACGTCACCTGACGTCTTCGTGTAACAGACAACGCCACCTGACATCCTGCTGTAGCGGACAACACCACCTGACGTCCTGCTGTAGCAGACAACGCCACCTGACGTCTTCGTGTAACAGACAATGCCGCCTGACATCCTACTGTAGCAGACAACGCCACCTGACGTCTTCGTGTAACAGACAACGCCACCTGACGTCCTACTGCAGCAGACAACGCCACCTGACGTCTTCGTGTAACAGACAACGCCATCTGACATCCTGCTGTAGCAGACAGCTTGATAGCGGTCGGCGCGCCGACCATCACCAGACGGCTGGGTCAGCAGACGTAACGCCCCCCTCCCCCTCCTCCCCCCCCCACAGGGACACGACATGACACCCCGACACCACACACGATCTGGGGGCCCACGGCATTAAAAAACTGTCCAGGCGACCAGTGAGATCACTGGGTGCCACTGTTCTCAGGACTGCGTTCACGCGGGGACAGCCGGCTCACATCACGTGCGATTCTGGCCAACGATCGCTGACGAACGTCACAGGGACAGCCGGCTCATATCAGGTGCGATTCTGACCAACGGTCGCTGACGGACGTAGTTGGCAAGGACAAGCCGACCCCACGGTCTCGTTATTCGCCACCCAATCACGGCATCCACGGGGCCGGACGACGGTCAACGTGGCTCTGTCGGCAGATTCTGCCCGCCCGGGAGCAGCAATGTCATAAACTACGCCACACGCCTGCAGGCGGACCAAACTTTGGAGCCTCTGCTGGAATAATACTGTAGAATGAATTGGGATATCGCTCACCACCAACATGCAAACAGGGCATGGAAGGAATGCGTTCAACACTGTCAACCCAATCAGCCCAGTAGTGGCGCACCCACCACCTCTCCAAAAGAAGCCCTGTGGTATCGGAGTCCACATTGTTTCAGCTGCTGCTCAGTGATTGCACACGACAAAACGGGCGAGTACCGAAGACGTGACAAGTGAAATGACGATTGTCTCACAATTCAGCCGGCCGCGACGACCCGTTCTCGTCATCGAGACATTGCACGAACAAAGCAGTCTGCAGCACACTAAGTCACTGGCACACATCTGTTGCAGTCATTCACAGTAAAAGCAGTCATAATCACACATCACATTGCAGTCAGATTGGATCTCGAATCATAATGTGCCACAGCAGATGACGTCTCACCGGGCGCTGCCGTTTGGCCGCCATGTGCCGTATCTCCGTCTGGGGCGGGGCGGCCGGGGCCGGTGCCGCCTCGTCTGACGGGGCGGCGTCCGCTGGCGCTGGCGGCTCCGCGGCCCCCCCGGTGGCCGCACCACCACCCGCCGGCGATCCCACATCTGCCGGGGCCGTCGGGTCCCCCTCCATTGACTGGAGAGAACACAACCAGGGGTGGTGTAGAGAAGGTGGGCTGGCGCGAGGCGGAGAGCCGGCACCCAGCCTGCTCTGCGCGTAAATGGAGTTCCGTGCATCGGCTGCTATGAGACGCCGCGCATTTCGGCGGCGCGAACTCACCATGCGGGGATGGCAGTCATGGACGTGGCCGGTTTAACCGAGAAGAAAGCATCGAAAGGTGGAAGAAAAGTGCCAGCCACGTTGATCACGGCCTGAACGTCTGGTTTATCCATTACCTATCTGTCCTGTGAGCTTCGCCTGTCTCTCTACAGAATGTGAGTGAACCATCAGAGGTCAATGGAACTGGCTTGCGCTGAGGCACGTAGCGATGTCGGAGCTGTAACCATATTGTCGCGCGTGTCCGACGCTGAATCATGGCGGACTCAAGCCGCCACTCATCACAGCTCAACAACAAGCACAGCTTTGGTAGTCATCTGCCTATTTGACAAATGCTGTGGGTTATAATATCAGTATTTACACTAACACATGATGTACCTGTAAGTAGACCAAGCTCATGGGCAGTGTGAATAAAATACCTTGTCTGGACCCATGGGCAGGACGTCAACAATGTGCTGAGACAGCCTTGAATTGTGTCCTCCACTGTTTCTGGATGCCTGGTAAACACTGCAACATGCAGTGTTTGATGGTGAGGAAAATATTTAAAGTGCACAAGCACCTGTGTCAGCAGTGATAAGCTGCAGTCAAAATAAAGATGTATATTTGAGGTATAAGACTGCTTGCTAGTTTCACACTCAACAACCTAAGTTACTAAAAGGCAGCATAACAATGTGCAACAGTTTTACATTTTAAAAAAGCCTGGAAACAATGTCATACATATCTAACATTAGTCCCTGAAATGAAGGCAGCCTGTTACTTATACAAATATACCTAAAAAATCATGTCATATTTAGTTGCCTATTCACACAAATATGCCTCAAAAATTATTTCATATTTAGTAATGCATTTCATCACACCAAACAAAACATGCACAAATTGCCACTTGATCTGAATGCATGTTTTATATTTACCACATGAGGATCAACTCACTCTAAGGCCTCCATAAGAAACATGTTGAATGCCTTCTTCCGCACATCTGCATCTTCCAGTATGTCATGTCTCAGCTCATCTTCCTTCCATAGACAGTGCAGAATGCAGCACAGTACTCTTTCTTCTAATTTGAATGTGTCTTGTTCCTTGAGGAGGGTGGATAGCCACCTGTGCATCTCAATCCTGTCCGTACCATGTGGCTGGTGACTGGTGGGTATCTTCCTGGCCCAAGATCCACTTCTGGACTCTGCCAAGCCACACTGCTCAGCTCTGTGCAGTGTTAGGAGGTGCATCACACAGTTTTGGATATGGAGCCTGAGAAGGAAAACCTGCAACAAAGAAGACACTCAGAGAACATGACACATACATTTTGATGAGAGTCAAACAAATAAACTGCAGAAATATTCAAATACGTGGGTTTGACTCTGACTTTGTGCACTTCTTGATGGTCCAGTTCAGCAAACAGCTTTTACATTACAGTCCCACTCACAAAACAACGCAGCAATGTTGTGTCAAAAACAAAATTGTACAATGTATACTAGGTTTGGCTTCACCTTCAACCTCATGATTTTAAGACAGTGGGTTTGTGTTTGGGTATGGGTTTGACATTCTTCCTATGCTCCTATGCTTTGACTTGATGTTAACAGAATTTGAAGTCACTGGCTTCAGATTTAGCTTCATGTTTCAAAACATTAAGCCAATGGTTCCAGATCCAGCCCTAGAGTGCTGAACTGTACAGCCATTAGCTTTGGCTCCCACTTCAACTTCGTACCACTGTCTTGGATTCAAAGCTGAATCTAAAGCCAACACAATGACATCAGGCCAGAGTTGAAGCAAAATCCTACAGCTTTAAAGTTTAGGACAGGAAAGCTAGCACTGAAGTCAGACAGCTGCATTGTATTTTGAAAACATGGGGCAGAATGTGAAGTCAATGATGCAAGTTTTTTATGCTTCAAGGGTTATTCCATATTTGAATGGGGTTTTGAACTGAAATAACCATCTTGAAATCATTTTGAGCACTTCACAGCCCCACCCTTCTTTAGGTGTAAAATTTCCCAGTTCCTGAGATCATACCTGCCTGCAAAATATGCAGATTAGCAATCATGTTGTGCTGACTATTCCCAGGTCACCAAAGGCATCCATAACATCATTCAAATCCAGCTATTGCATTGGTCATGTGTCAATAAGAGCAAATAAGAACATAATTGCCAGGTTGTCCATATCTGGTGACTATGAGTATCACTTTCAGATATACCCCCTGTCAATTGGCCCTCAATCAATGCTGTGCATGGTACCATGATGTAATAAATGGCATATTAAGGAGAGTGTTTACTCAGGCTAGCTACTCACTAAAGCCATTTATAAAATAGTTTAACTGTGTTGTCTAGAAGTCTTTTTCACCTAAAAGGATGTCAATAACCATAAGTGAGAATATGTGATCATGCATGATAGTTACTTCAGCATATTCCAATATGGAGCCTTCCCTTTAAAGCACAGTTTAAGGTCAGCAGCCCCCAGCCTAGAATATTACAAGCCATGTTTAACTAATTTATTTGAAATCCCCAGGGTAAAGCTAAAGCTGAAGCCAGTTTAAGAGATAGAAAAACATTCCCTTCTGATAAAAGAGCATGGGACCAGAATAAGCCATCAGACTTTTGCCAGCCGATTGAGCAAAGTGCTAGCACTAGGAAGCGAGATGAACAATTCTTTCTCAACTTACCCGTCTCCTGTTTGCCCACCTTTGCCAGCGCGAAACGAACCTCGCCACCCGACACGGCAGGCTGCCCTCAAGGAGTGCGCCTCCAGTTGCGTCTGTTTATGTGGGGGAAAATTAATTGAACAACCAGAATAACTTTTTTCATCACCAAAATACACATTAAGCACCAACTGAGGGCGTGCTAGGTGGAGCAGAGCTTTTTCAAGGAGTAATCATCTTTCGGTCGCATAAAAATCAAGTACGATCCGGAGGCAATGCTGAATTTACTACTTTTATTCGTTTTAGGCAGTGCATATACACTCTCCAAAACGGAGGGCGGGTACGCACAGGGCTTATACACCCTGCAAAACAGAGGGCGGTTACGCACCGGACTTATACACCCTCCAAAAGTCTTTCAGGTGGTTATACGTGTCAAGCATACGTGGATTGGCAGCCTTGGAGGCAAGAAAGTGCAAAAGTGCAGAATCACGTGTGAAAGGTCGGCTCGATGCATGAAAGACGTTAAACGATCACCGTGGTATTGCAGCGAATTACGGCAGTGTTTCAACATGTTCCGCTGCGCCGTTTGGAATTATAACCAACTCACGAGCGGATTGCGACGCGCCAAGCCACGTGTGTCGCAGATTTCAGGCACGGTGATGGACAGTGTCCAGAGTTGGCTGGGCGGTGTCCAGCCAGCTCCTTTCGTCCTGGGCTGAGCGTGTATGCAGAAATCAAACGACTGAGCAGGCCATTGCATCGGCCCGCGACAAGAGTGTAGGGCCCTAAGCAAGTGACAGAGAATTGGAAACACCCTAGACCAATGTAGAGGACCCATGGATATATCGCAAGTGTGTCGGCAGGTTAACCGATACCCACGTCAAGGGCCCCTGATCAGCCGAGAATACCCCGGCAGGTTAAGGTATGGGACTCTGGCTACCGCTCACAGGGCCTTTCTGACGAATGGAAATGATCCGTGGAAGGGCCCGTGATTGACAGGAGTTCCCGGCACGCTAACAGGAAAGGGCCCAACAGCAGCGCAGGGCCCTTTGAGCAAATGCAAAGAAATGAAGGACAACGTGGAATGCCCCTAAACGACCGAAATGAATCTGCAAGGGACATGTAGGTTCCCCGGAAACAGCATGGGGCCCTAGAGAGTGTGATGAGGCTTAAAATTTCCAGTTTACAACTTTTCCAACCATTGAGTAATTTTTGGGGCTTCTTATGG
This sequence comes from Pollicipes pollicipes, assembly GCF_011947565.3. NCBI lineage: Eukaryota > Metazoa > Arthropoda > Thecostraca > Pollicipedomorpha > Pollicipedidae > Pollicipes > Pollicipes pollicipes. Next base: position 17,282,241 of record NW_023596136.1, on the reverse strand, counting down.
GCCCTTCACTTTCGCTTACAACTTCTTGGTGGTCTGAAAATCCAAAGATACCCAGCTTTGTTGCGTTTTGTGTTAAACAAACTGCACCTGTTCGGCCGGCTATCGGCCCCGGAGCCAAAGGGCCCCTTCGGGGCCCAAGGGGGGTGGGCCGTAGCCCCCCTGTCTGGATCTGCCCCTGCTTGTTGCCGTAAGTTTTGGGGGATACTTTTGTTATTTTCCACTTTTTTGCCCTTGATGTCGGACTGTCGTGGGAAGAAAGTGATTGGTCCTAAGCCTCAAGTGTCATTCAGGTGACCACGACGAAATCTCAAATGGGAGCATCGTAAATCCGATATGGGACCCGAAGAACTGGCTAAAGGTCATTGAGGGGGCGCAGGTCCCACTCTCAAATACCAGCCAGAAGAGCCCCGGGGGCACCGATTGGGCCCCGATCTGGGCCTGGGAGCCCATTTCCCAAGCAGGGACAAGGTCAGGACCCGCGATTTACATTGGTCAGTGCACCCCGAGCCAATGAGGGGCCCCTGTGTCGGCCAGGGGCACACAGCGCCTAACCGGAGGTCCGGTGTTGACAAGAGCCCCGAGTTGGTTAGGGAGTGTACGAGGGCGCCTGAAGATGGACCGATGTACATGTACAAGCAAATACATAAACCGCACGAGTTTTACATCGCCGATGTGAATTAAATAGCATCGACAGCGCTGCGAAACCGTGTTGGAATTCGGTAGAAGCTGGAAAAGTAGAGGGAAGGAAAAGTTTTATTTCGGTGCTGTTGTTTCCTTTGAGCTGTTAAAATTATGCGGCTGAAATGTACATCCCAGTCTAACCTTTGAACGATGCGAATCAGTTGTGAGACTATCGGAAAGATTATTTCACAACGGTCTTCCTCGTGCGCCCGGTGCCCGCCGTCTGATGTTATCTGCGGCGGCCAACGCTGCTCGGTGTGATAGAAACTGCATACCCGGCACATCGGTGTTCTTGCTACTAAGATTGTGAGCACAGGTTCAAAGCTTTTTACGTAGTTTGTTTCACTAGTCGATTCTGGAGAAGGATTGACCTTCCTAGGCAACGGGGGTTGGCCATAATTTAACATAACACAATTTCATATATTATCTCATTTAAATTTACGCTGTTGAATAGGTTATGAGGTCCTTGCCTTTTTCCGAACAAGGAGAGACTTGCTATTAGTGTATTAGTGCTTAAGGTTCGTTTATCTCTTTTGTCTCGATGATATATATTCCGGTGTTCTGGCATTTTGAACAATGTGTCCATATATCATGGATTTTTATCTCTAAAAGTAACGATTCATGTGCTAAAAATATAACCATTCTTAAATCCGAGATTGCAGCTCTCTATATCTCAATGTATTTCATTCGTCATCATATTTGTGTGCAATGTGCATTGCGACAAGCCGATTCAGTATTCAATTTGTCTTCAATCCGGTCAACATCCTTGAAAGTCTCGCTGCCGCCACTTGGAGTCGGTGTAAGCCGCCGATCACCTTACACTGATTTTAAACCACCTGTCTCTTGACTCAGACGCTTTCCACTTGGGATGTGGGCTGGACGGTGAAGTAATTGCTGGCGAGTTCCTCACATGTCACTGTCAATAAGCGTCCACCGCAGAGATGTGGTTTAGCGAAACAGATTTGGGGCGTTGGTCGGAGAAAGTAGCTAAGCATGCGCTTAAAACACACTAAACGCATGTTTTTACCCCGATTTGACCTAATGTTCTCCCAAAGTTTTAGGAGCAGGAATCTCACCTTGTTATTTACGAAGCTGGGAGCTTGACAGACACGTTTTGTTGCTATGGTTCGGTGTAGGGTTTTGTTGCTGTGGATAATAGTCACCTTGTTGGATCTCGATGAACGGTACTAGATTTCAGTAACCGACGTATGGTCAGTGCTATTTGGCTTTAGGCACTGTTGGATGCGTATGGTTCAAGAATTAATGGCGCAAGTTGAAGTGCGCGACTATTAAAGGCTCCCACGGAAAACCTTGGCAGGAAGCCGCAAGGCGGAATTCAGGCTACAATGCAGCACTTACGATAGACATGTTCGAAACGCCTGGCGTTTTTCTCTTCTTCCTTTTTTGCTGATCATTGTCGGACGATTACCGCTGAAGGTTTAGTCGGGTGGTTTCGATAGTCGGGTTTTCGCAGCTGTCCCTAGTGAATTCGTTACGTCTTGGGGTGTTATTGTTCGACCAGTTTTGGTTTAGCACGCATCCGGGCGACCGTTGAAAACCCTTCGCTCGGGTGAGGAGAGGTTAGTTTGACCTCCTGAAATATAAAAAAGAAGAAAACTGGAGAAACAAAATCTACAAGGTGAGTTTCCCTCCAATGTGGACTCAGTTGTGTCAGAATATGAGGTAATTACGTCATGACTTTTGGGTCGAACAAGGTCAGACAAAACCAAACTCAACAGTAGTGTCCAAAGTGCCCCAGGCTCTCTGGTGCCATCACCGTGAATGTAGATAACTGTTCGAAGCAAAAGGTCGCTGATGCTCATTTAAGTTAAGTAGCTTTGTTTAACATTTAGAAGGTTATGGTGACCAAAATCATACAAGGTTGTTTTGATCCTCGCATTTGAGTAGGCACCAGGGATTACCCTAGTGGTATATTCCTGAAAGCAAAATGTTAACCTGGGTCATTTTAAGTCAGTTACCCACTCTGGCCTTCAAACGGAGTATTCTTCATTTGTGTGGGGTTTTGAACTAAAATTTGCCACCTTGAAGACCATTTGGTGCAATTTACAGCCCTGCCTTTCCTAAGACTTTTCTAGTTTCTGAGCTACACGCCCGCGAAGATGTGCAGACTATTTTGAGCGAACTATTTCTGAGTCATTCAGGCACTCATGACGCCATAATAACGTCTTTCAAACTCTGCCATGTCATTAGTCATGCGGCGATCAAAACCAATAAAACTATCATAGAGTCGTTCATATGTTTGATTTGTGAGCACGATTTCCAGATATGTCGGCCGTCAATTGGCTCTTCATCACTGCTGTGCAAGTTGAGATGACGCAATCAAACAGTGACGCATTGTGAAGCATGTTTACGAAATATAGATGTTGCGTTTTCTAGAGCATTCTATCCCACTGACAAGCATGCCAATAGTTATATAGGTGAGCTTATTGCATCATGTCTAATGCTTGCTTCAATGCCTTCATACGTGGACCAATTCCTTTAAGAAATACATGGAAGATGTCTATTGCGATCCCAGTCATTAATGCATTCAAAATGAAAATCAGAAGCTGCTTTACACAACAAGCTCTCGAGTAAAAAGCAGGTTGGTTTTGACCTTCGTTAGGCCGTCATAATTGGTCCAATGTCAATTGAATAAGTAGGTCTTCTAAATTCAATTGACTGATCGTCTAAGAACTATCTCAATGATGTATGGTTTTTTCCAACACTCCGCTGTCGCACCAGATTGAACAGAACCCTAGAAATTGCCTTCGCTGACGGTGACTTTGACCTGCCATGGGTCAATAATCTCACAAAGCACATATGTTTTATACCAAACAATCCGCTATTCAGTCACCTACAGCTATGCAAAGTTAAGCGCGGTTGCGAAGGGCTGTTTGGAAATTATTTCGCGAAAAACTTTGGGACGTTAACTTGACCCTATACCCGAGCGCTTGTCAATTCTCCGATAACATGTCGCGGTAGAACTTCGCGTGGCCACAGTTTTAAGAGGTTAAAACATCACTGACCAATGCCAACTCGCTCAGGCAATGACACAAAGCTGGAACTGACATCAACAGGGTATATCAGGTGTGCAGTTCAAATATGCAGAATGTAGTAAAATCAGAAAATGCTACAGTGCACCCAGTTTGACGGGCTCTGTCAACTGCACTCAAAGAAAACTGACATTGCAGTTTGCACTTTCTTTGTTTCCTTTGGCTGCGAGACAACCATTAGAAGCTTTTAAAACTTTTGTAATTTTGAGTTCTCGCTTGTAATGTTCTGCTTGTGCCTACGCTCCCAAAAGGTCAGGGGCAATACTCATGGCTGGGGCCAAATTTGACATTAGGGAAACGGTAGCCCACTGAAAAGAATACAAATCGGCCCCCGTGTTGTCTGGTTTTTGCAATTGTTTCATTGAATGTTTACTTCGAAGTGAAGGTCGACACATTTATACACTTCCTCCGAATGTACATGGCTAATGACTTGACTATGTTTTTGGATGGAAGTATTCCGCCGCTCTGTTTCATCTTGTGATAACAAGTAGCAAAACAACGCAACGTGCTGAGGTCGGCATAGTTAAAATATCGATGAATGGTGCCAAAATACTTCCACAATAGCACAGAACTAGACCAGAGTCAGCAAGAGATATAACTCATGTAGTTAGAAAGGTTTTATGTTGATCGGCACCATAGGCACGGAACATGGGGCTGTAAACAGGTTTGGTCGGCTTCTAGTCCCTCAGTTATTTGATATAATCTCCTGGCAATCGCATCCTACCCGTGGCGGTATGGGCGCTCAAGTCACTTAAACGCACCTGCAGGAGCATAGCCAGGACAATCAAAAAAGGAAGGAGGGCACCCCACTGAGAACTCGTCAAGCAGGGGTGGCAGTGGGATGAGGGTGGGCCTCTGCATTCTCGACATTGGCTGCGTTTATGTGTGCCATCTGTTTGACGTCTGCGTAGGATGGTCTGTGACCGGTGGTAGCGGCTGTTCAATGTCGGGGAGATCAAAGGGCAGGGGGATCGTGCCAAGCGTAACGGCACATGTCGCTTCTCCATAAAGTTCTGCCGTATATTTGGAATTTCACAATAGGAAGGTGCGGAGTCCTGGAGCACACACAATAATCCCGCTTTGCGTGAGCTCTGATCTCAAAATCATCGAATCAAAAAGGGCCTTGAGCTGACAGAGATGACAGAGACTGAGATGAGAAGGGCCTGGTTTCGACCAGCGTAAAAACAATTATGACAGTGATAAAGCATGCCACCCAAGCACGTGTATCGACCGCGGTATGGACCGCAGTTGGGGTTATCGGACCCCCGGCTCAAACAGGGCTCCCGATCCCTTAAGGACCGAACCAGCGACTCTGGAGGCTCCCTTTTCGATATTAGAGCCCATAATTAGCCAGACCGTTCTAAAGCCTCGCTGTGGACCATTTCGTTCGCATTTTTGCTACTTCTATCCCATGTCAGCCAAGAGGGTTTCGACCAGCATAAGTGGCTCTTTGACATTCAGGGTCCCTTTCTGTTCTTCTTTAGCAAAATATGGCTCTGGTCAACTAGGAGCCCTTGCCGACACAAGCTCCCTTGCGTTTGGGCAAGGGATCCGAGTCGACCAAGGGCAGTGTTCAATGACGCCCGAATGCGGGCCTCGGGTTCGCCGCAACCGACGATCGAGTACCTGATTGGAGGGCGTAGAAGCGTAGGCCCGAAGGGTTGCCTGCAGGTCACACTTAAAGGATCCCGGCCCGTAGGGCCGTGACCTGAAACATCAGACAGACGGCCTCTTCACTGAGTCCTGCCATGGGTCCACAGTATATAACAGGGATTCATATCTCGGCAAGTGGCCTCGAAAAAACTGTGTTTGAGGAGGCCCAAAGAAGGGCCGAAGGGCCTCACGGAATCAAGGGCGCGATTTGAAGGCTGAAGAGCCCCAAGGGCCTGAAGGACTGGCTGTGGATCAAAATAAGGACACCGCCCGTAGGGCTGTGACCTCAAAGGTCATTCAGAGGTTCTCATGCATGGATTGGGAATCCCTGGAACAGTGCGGGCCTCTATTTTGGCCAGACGCCACTGACACCGACGCTGACGCTGACGCCACTGACACCGACGCTGACGCTGACGCCACTGACACCGACGCTGACGCTGACGCCACTGACACCGACGCTGACGCTGACGCCACTGACACCGACGCTGACGCTGACGCCACTGACACCGACGCTGACGCTGACGCCACTGACACCGACGCTGACGCTGACGCCACTGACACCGACGCTGACGCTGACGCCACTGACACCGACACTGACGCTGACGCCACTGACACCGACGCTGACGCTGACGCCACTGACACCGACGCTGACGCTGACGCCACTGACACCGACGCTGACGCTGACGCCACTGACACCGAACCGTCGACTCCATGTCGTCTGAGCGCCGCTGGTCCATTTTCCAAGGACGAGGAAGGCCGGACCCGCGAATGGCTTTGGTCAGGGTCTCTGAAATAATGATAGAGTCTGTCAGGGACTCACAGAGCCCAACAGGGGTTCTTTATTGATAAGGGACCTCGAGTCGATCAGGGGAACATTTGTCGAACAGAACAGTGATGGTGAGGGAACTCCAAATGACAGAGGGCCTTTTGTGTTTGTCGGGGCAATAACGCAAAATTTCTTCCGCTTTGACCTATTTTCATTCGTGTCAGCTCAACAGGTCTAGTTATTATTTAAGTCTCACTCAGACTCAGAGTCACATGTCAGCACTCTGCAAGCTTCATTTTAAACCTCCCTCGAATATAGATGCTATGATAGATTAATTCAAGACTGCAGATACTAGCGTTTGAGCACTTACCCTCAATCTGTGCCAGTTGGGTCCCAAAACAAAAAGTGTGGCCGGAGGAATCCACATTGGAAGAGGCTTGCGTTGGTTTCACTTCTGGATGTCCGTACAGTTAGCGATTTCTCCAGCGATTTTTTCAACGACGAGTTCCGATTTCCCTGAAAAAATTGTTTTAAGGTCAATTGTGGCATGAGAACACCAAAAATGACCCTTATTATGCAATATCATGTGACCTTCAAGGTCAAAAGCTGGGACAAAGGACGGGGAACTCGATCTCACCAAAAAATTGCCGGTGGATTTTCAACTTCCAAACGTCAGAATATTCACCACAGAAAGAACTAGCGTTCGTCCAAAAATCCTGACTTTTTCCAGGTCACACTTCAAGATCAAACACGGGCTCAAAGGACGGGCAACTCCATATCACCTAAACATTATCGGCCGACTTTTATCTTACCAAGATCAGAACATTAACCACTGAAAAAACTAGCGTCCGTCAAAAACTCCCGACCTCTTAAGGTCATCCTTGAAGGTCAAACGCGGACGCAAAAGACGGGGAACTCTATATCACCCGAAACTACCGAATGATTTTAAACTTAGACATCAAAATAATCACCAGAGAAAGAGCTAGCGTCCGTCAAAAAGTCCTGACCTCTGAAGGTCACCCTTCAATGTCAAACGTTGGCTCAAAGCACAGGGAACTCCACATCACTTAAAAATTACAAGCCGATTTTAAACTTGCGAACATCAGGACATTCACCACAGAAAAAACTAGCGTCCGTCAAAAGGTCCTGACCTCTCAAGGTCGTCCATCAAGGTCAAACGTGGCCTCAAAGGATGGGCAGCTCCATATCATCCCAAAATCACCGGCCACTTTTAAACTTGCATGCATTATGATATTCGCTACAGAAAGATATAGCGTCCGTCAAAAATCCCTGGCCTCGTAAGGTCATACTTCAGTGTCAAACACGGGCTGAAAGGACGGGAACTCTTAATCAACCTTAAAGTACCGGCCGCATTAAAGTACGCACCGCATAAGCATCAAAGTATTCACAAGCGCATGAGCTAACGTCCGTCAAAATGTCCTGACCTTTCAAGGCCACCCCTGAAGGCAAAACGCGGACTCAGAGGACGGAGAACTCAAGACCACTTGCAAATTACCATCTTATTTCAACTCGTTAAGCGTTAGAACATTAACATTGGTCTGATACCGCGTTCGTCAAAATCATGCTTAAGGTCAACCTACATGGTGCTATTCGGGCTTTCGTTTGATGACTCTCCACTCAATCTTTTGTGGTGATGTTTAAGGTTGATGGGCTGAGTTTAACGTTTGTCGTTGTAGCACTCCTTGAAATACTTGTCTCTGACCATGGGCAATTGTATAACATTTGAGAAGCATACATTAAAAAAGAACGTGAATGTGTTGGTGATTGACCACCATAGTTGCCCACCATAGGTAATATGGAGTTTCCCGGTCATTTGAGCCCGCATTTGACCTTGAAGTGTGACCTTGAGAGGTCTGGGCTTTTTTACGGACGCCTGTTCTTTCTGTGTTAAATATCTAAATGCTTGCAAGTCAAAAATAGGCCGGTAATTTTTAAGTGATATGGAGCTCCCCGTTCTTTGAACCCGCGTTTGACCTTGAAGAGTGACCTTGAGAGGTCAGGAATTTTGACGGACGCTAGCTCTTTCTTTGGTGAATGTTCTGATTGTAAGTTAAAAATCGGCCGGTAAATAATGGGTGATATAGGGTTCCCTATTCTGAAACCGCGTTTGATCTGAAGGGGCAACCTTGAGAGGTCAGGACTTTTGGAATGACGCTAGTTCTTGCTGTGGTGAGTATTTTGATGCTTGTAGGCTAAAAATCGGCCGGTAATTTTTTGGTGATATAGAGTTCCCCGTCCTTTCAGCCCGCGTTTGGCCTTGAAGGGTGACCTTGAGAGGTCAGGACTTTTAGACGTGCGCTAGCTTTTTCCGTGGTAAATGTTTTGATCTTGGTAACGTAAAAATCGGCCGGTAATTTTTAAGTGATATGGAGTTCCCCGTCCTTTGAGCCCGCGTTTGACCTTGAAGGGTGACTTTGAAAGGTCAGGAATTTTTCACGGACGCTAGCTCTTTCTGTCGTAAATGTTCTGATCTTTGTAAGTTAAAAATCGGCCGGTAATTTTTGGGTGATATGGAGTTCCCCGTCTTTTGGGCCTGCGTTTGAGCTTGGATGGTGACCTTGAGAGGTCAGGACTTTTGGTCGGACGCTAGTTCTTTCTGGGGTGAATATTCTGACATTTGCAAGTTGTAAATCGGCCCATATTTTGAGGGTGATATAGCGAGTTCCCCTTCCTTTGACCCAGCTTTTGAGTCTGGAGGTCACATGATATTGCAAAATAATGGTCATTTTTGTTGTTCTCATGCCACAATTGACCTTGAAACAGTTTTTTAGGGAAATCAGAGCTCGACGCTGAAAAAAAAATCGCTGAATATATCGCTAACTTCACGGACATCACCTCTGGGGCATGTGGTGGGTATTTCAGAAATATGTCAGGTAGAAAAAGCTCTGCACTTTTCGGGCCCATAGTAGTCAGGCAGTTTGCGCTTTGCGTTTGCCACTGTTGGAGTTTTTGTCATCCTCAGGCCTGAATTTATCACCGGGATGCGAGCAAGACCGCCTGACGTTCGGCGGTTCGCCTGACGCATGACCAGCACCGAACTAACTGTCTGAACTGGCGTCGGGGATCGCTCGCCTACTGCGTCAGGCGTCCCAGCTCCTGCAGAATACTTGGGACCTGCAGCACGTCCAGACTGAGGGCATCTTTCGCGTTCCTGCATGATGTTTCACAAACGCCGTTCGCTTCTAGGGTTTTCTTGGATTATGTTTGAAGCGAGCCCAACATTTCCCAAACTATGAGGTTTTGAGCAAAACACCGATACTATGACTAATAGTACTCCACAAACACAACACTCTGGCAAAAGCGGAGAGGTGGCGTGAATAATTTGGTGATCGGGTGATCGGTTTGTTGTGAAACGTATTGGTGCGGTGCTTTGCGTGCGGACAATGAAAAACATATAGTTACAAGCTTTTATGTGCGTGTTTCCGTTACCAGCATTGTTGCCAGCATTTTGTGCAATGTTTGCGTCACTAGCGTTGGGGGCTTGAGGTTGTTTAAGATAAATTTGGTGTCTTTCTTTATGTACGCTAGCTGTTTACCTAGTGAATTTTGACACCCTTCAGCATTCAATAAAAACAAATATTTTGCGGGCATACGTCATACCATGCAAACATTTGCTTACGAGGTCTGTGGTGATAGTTTTTGCGCGCGTTCTTTTATCATGCGCACTTAACATCATGCATATTACGCACAGTCGTTAACTAAAAAATTGTGTATGTATTTACTGAATGCATTACTACTTTTTGATACTTTTGTCATAAAACCTTTGCCCTAGCGGTGACTGGTGACAGATTTTCACGCTAGTGTTGCCTCCAACGGCTGCACAAGACTTATCAATCAGTGCCTGCTGGTTAACACCGTTATGGCTTAATTCGAAACTATGGCAAGTAAGCCGTGGTATTAACCGGCAGCTGAGTGGCTACGCCCTAAGCACACCTTTTCATGAGAGTAGGGATTCCCTTAGGCAAGTTATGTTCCTTGCACCGAACCCCGCGAGTGGCAGACAAAGCCGTTCGTGGACACCACAACGGAAATGCCGGCAGTCCACCGGTACAGACCCGCCCTTCCATCCATTGCGCCCCGCTGTGCCTGACTCCGCCGGATCTGACCCTGGCCTGGGCCGGCGCTGACCCACCCCGTGCTTCCTCTTGGTCGCAGGAGCAGGGGAAGCTGCTTAGCTTTGGTGTGGGGGGAGGAGGCGGAGTCAGAAGCATTTGAGGCGTTTCTTTCCATGTACCACCGCAAGCCTAGTGCTAAACTATCTCAGTTGTTGGGAGATTGACTCTGCTCTCAAACGCCCCCCTTCCCTCCCCCCCCCCCCCCACTTATGCGATAATTCCTTCGCCCATGCTTGGTCGCATCCTCGCCGGCACGGCGCCCTGGCTGTTACGCTGGCGGCAGGCGGTCCAGCACGCGGACCAGACCCGGCCGGGCTGGGGCCGGAGCCGATAGCATAGGATAGGATGGATTTCCAACTCACCTCAGTCGGCTACTGCAAGTGTTCACGTGAGTGTGCGTTTTTCATGTTTAATCCAAATCGTTTGAATGGGTGGATTTCTAGGACCAGACCTGACTCTAAGCAGTGCTTGCGTAAGCCCTGGCCCCAACCATGTGATCGTGCAAATCCGGGTCAACGGCAGACTTTACTGGCGGAAGTTTGACGTGCTACAATGCTCTGCACGGTCCGTTCTGCCCTCTGACGTCACCTAACTTTAGCGCGGCCGCGGCAGGATTCCATTTCATTAACTTGGCGTGTTTGATACGAACGGCGCATTCGCGGAACCTCCAATGTCACGAATTTAAATGGAGGGCGAAAACTCCAGTATCGTGCATCCTTTCTCACCCAGTGGTTAGTTTAAAGTAAGGTCAAATAAGGCAAAACTCCAGATGGATCCCCAAACCTCCACATGTCGCCGCCGTGTAGCTAGGTACCTGTTTGAAGCAAAAGACAAATGAGGCCAGTGACCTTGTTTTATCTTTATAAGGTCAATGTGACCAAATACCTACGAGATTGCTCCTATTTCGCCATGCGAGTAGGCGTCAGTGATTACACTAGGCGGTATGTTCCAATATATGCCGACTTGGATCATTGTGGGTCATTGAACCATTCTGACCTTTGGAAAGTCCATGAAGCATGTCTGTTGAGGTCCCTGTCACTAATGAATTAGAAATGAGCTCCAGAAACTAACCTCGTAACACCAAGCTTTCGATTAAAAAAGCAGGCTAGTTTTAACCACGCCACGGTACGTCTGACCTTCATGTCTGACACTAGATCGATGTAATTGGCTGTAATTGTATATTAAATTGGTTAATTGTCTACGAAACTATCTCAGACAGGTATGGCTGCACCTAACACTCCGTTGTTCGATCACAATGAACGATTTCCTAAAAATGCCCCTAGCTGACAGCTATGGCCTGAATTTGAACTGCCATAAGTCAGCGACCGTGCAAGGTGCATGCAAGTTTTACATCAAAAGATCCGCCATTCAATTCTCTATAGCTATGCACAGGTTGGCGTCGCTACGCCGCGCCGTTCGGAAATCGTTTTGGAAAAACCTTCGGGGGTCAATTTGACCTCCGCCCGACCGCATGTTAAGAAGGGTAAAGCTGTGAATTGCACCGAATAATCGTTAAGGCGGCTATTTCAGTTCAAACCCCCATTTAAACGTAGAAGACTCCCTTTAAATGGTGCATTCCACCTTTTTGTACTTTTAACTGTTACATCAGACGTGTCCGATTTGATCAGCAATGCAGTAACGCGCAGGGGTGATCCGAGGCACTCAATATCACCATTCCAGGGATCATCCTGCGCAACACAGTGATATACGTTGGCTACCGCAACAAAACGGAGAAGGTAGGTAGGAAGAGTAGGAAAGTAGGAAAAATGATATCGGCTCGAATCTGCGGCGATGACAGGAAACGCCGCGCTATCAACGGCAGCAATGGCACACGTAGCATCAGTTGAATGGTTTAGTGATCGTCGCACCGAACATAACAGCAGAAAAGTGTATGATCTGTGTGACGGTGCTGTTGCCGACACAATTTTTGCACAAATGCATGGTAAATAAACCTTGGGCTGTCTTGTTATTGATGACATGAATCAGTCTATTTGGCATAACGACGGTCCATCAATCAAGTAGAATTTGGGAGGGCAGATTGGTGAAGCCTAACTGAAGCCTATCTGGGGTGGTTATATGGATCCCATCTGAGCTAGTCATATGGGTTCCATTTGGGTTGGTTATATGGGTCCCAGCTGGGCATGCCGTGTGGGTCCCAGCTGAACATGCCCACGTGGATCCCAACTGGGCAGTCCAGGTGGGCCGCATGAGGGTCACATGCTCCATGTGGACCCCAGGTGGGCTGCCCATGTGGGACCCATTTGGGCATGTCCACGTGGGTCCCAACTGGGCAGCCCAGGTGGGCCCCATATGGATTCAAGTATGGCTCCAGGTGGGCTGCCACGTGGGACCCAGATGGTTGCCAATGGCATACCCACATGGGACAGAGACGGGCAGCTCAAATGTGTCCCATATGACTGTCCATCTGGGACACACATGGGTCCCAGCTGAGCACGCTGGCTTGGTTATGTCAAACAGAATGGCGTTGTCGATTGATCCATTCCAGTCAATATGAAAAGCCAAAGGCTTGTGAGCGTGGATTGTGATACACTTTTAGACTGCATTTGGATTAAGGCTCATGCAAGCCTTATCCCGTATTTTCTGGGCAAAGGTGGAGCAAACCAACGGTACCCTTTTGCATCATGAAAACTGCACCCGTCAGGACTCAGCTCCTGTGAATGCCTAGGCTTCAGTGTGTAATGACTTGACTGTTCCCATTAGATGGAGCGGCGCGAATGTGCTTTACCAGGTTTTGGTCGCGAGCACTGGCCGGAGAGCTTATGACACCTTATAAGCTCTTTGCTCCGTTATACCCGATCGTTCCTCATACACCGTCCTAGGCTACATCGATATGACCAATTTGTTCCGTCGTGTGATCCACCAGACTGCGACCCAATCTAAGGGCGCGTTCGGCCGGCAGATAATCCCGAAAAATTCTCCGGAATGGCGTTCGGCACTGCCGTCATGGAAAATTATCCCAAATAATTTTCCGTAGCGATGGAGAATCGCGGAGAATTTTCAGAGCATGGTCAAGACGGAGAATCTGTTTTCGCTATGCATAGCTATGACTGTTGGCTGTGGATGGCGCATGGAAGACTAGTCCGGGGGATAATTTCCGGACTGACCCATTAAAAATGGAGAATCTCCGCCGGTGATTATCGGAGAGATAATTATTCGTCGAATAATTTTCCCTTGGCCGAACGCGCCCTAAATGTCAATTGGGGGACAGAAGTTCCATGGATTCGCCTGGGCGTTACGGAGGCGGTCCCACCGAGGGCGGCAGCTGTGATGCACAGAATAAACTGGTAATCCAGGGTGCAGTTTTGAGTCCAACCTTCAACTGGTGCTTCTGAAGTCACAAGTAATTACTTATACGGAGCGTTTTTTTAACTAAAACGCGACGGATCGTCCTTATTTTTACTTTTTTTCATTACCTTCAAAATTAGACATAACTGAAAATTGTAGTCATTCATACGTTCTCACCTTGACCTTACAGCACATTCCAAACACCAAACGTCTCGTAATACACATGCGACCTCTCACGTCTGCTACCACGCGTGCCGTTGTCCCGGCGTTTAACTTGCGCTATCAGTGACGTCACGAAGGAATCTTCGCTGAGAAGTGCGTAGTCGGGACGGTGCCATCTGATACATGTCGCCCTGGGTCGATGGTTTTGGGCTGTCGCAGGCTATCGTGGGTTGCACGGTATGTGTGGAGGAGTATTTGCGGGAAATATTGCTCTGCAAATGGCAAATGTGTGCAGGGTGGTACCTAAGTCCGGACAGCCGTTGACACGTGGCAATGTTTCATGTGGATCTAGGGGAGTTCACAATGATGGAAGAACGTGATACGACGTAATCTCCCAAATGTAGGATATAGAGAAGGCTCCCAAATGACCATGATTGTGTTGGTTGATGTATGCTGTTTTGAAATATGATTGACATGCTACACAATATTTTTTGGTAATGCTTCTATGGTGTCTTTTTTTTTGCTGTGACATTGCAGGGGGCACAAAGAAGAAAGGTATAATTTTTCAGTTGCTCACTTAGATCTGAACAGATGTGTTTTGGAGCTAGGATTTTCTGGTCATCTAGATAGAATAACATTTTTAAACTTAGTTGGTAGTCAAATTTTTGTGAAGCTTCTTGGAGTTGGGTTTTGCTGGCCTTGTTTTGTTCCAATTTGAAGCACCATCAACTGAATGGATGCACTCACCAGCAATGTACTGGTGCTCGTTTTAGGAATATTTCTGACTTAATATTAGAAAGAGGTAGTGGAAGTTCCCACTAGTGGTTTTGCCCGTTATCATTTACTTTACGAAGTAGGCTGATGCTCAGGTGTTACCTTAAGTGGTATTACCTTAAGGTGCTGCAAACCACTGCCAGTGAAAGTATTCTGCATCAGATATTATAGTGGGCCTTTCTGTTGAGGCCAGCTTTCAGTCCATTTGACATATTCCTTGAAGCATGAGGGTAATGTTGAGCACAATGTGTGATGGGAAGATCAGTGGTAGCATAATGGTTATTGTGCTCATCTTTGAACATTTTGATTCTAGGTTAGGATACTGTCTGCACCACAACTATATCTCATACACTGATAAATGATGGTGTTAGTTCTTGAGATGACCCTGGTAGTTGGTGAGATGTAAAGCCCCAATCATTTTGTGTGATGTGCCTGCCCTCCCTGTCAGAGTGAGAGGCAGGCAGTGCTGTATAGCCTCAGCAGTTGATTGCTATAATGCCTCAATATAATGACAGCAAAAGCATTATTTTATGTGACAGGCATATCAGTGGTGGTGTAATGGTCAGCATGCTCATGTTTGAAGCCTTTCATTCTAGGTTAGGGTTCTGCCTGCAGCACAACAATATCTCACCTAATACCTTATGATGGTGTGCTATCTTGAAATGGCCTGGGTAGCTGATGACATGTAAAGCCTCAATCATTTTGTGTGTGGTGCTTGCCCTTCCTGCCAGGGTGAAAGGCAGGCAGTGCTTGAAAGCCCCAGCAGCTGAGTGTTACAATGTCCAAAGAGAGCAAACAATAGTGTCATTTCATGTGATGGGCCAACTTAATGCATACTTGTTCAAGATAGGCTGCACAGGTTCGGTTGTGGTCTTTTGGACAACGACTGGAGCATCAGTGACGAAAGAAAGACAAGGAAACCTTGGTTATTGAGTGTTGTGCATATGTAAGGAATGAATCAGGTGGCAGGTGTCATGGGCTACCACACATTGGTGCTGTGCAATAGTGGGTTGTATATTGTTCTGTGTGTCAATAAATCATGGATTCCATGGTGGTATTGGAATGATGAATTCGGGGAACAATGCAGAAATTTGAAGTTATTTTGAAAAAACTGCTTTGTTTTTGTTTTCAGGTTGAAAATCTGATTATCTGTGAGGTGTCTCAGTGCATTAATGTTACATACCAACACTTGCCTTGACGGTTGACAGCACTGGCATACACCTGCTCACCAAAAAATATTGCTTGGTAGTGCCATAGAGTGATTAGGGTATTCACATACACCATTCTTATTGTTGGGAGTTATCTGACTACTGCCTGGACACTGGGGCCCAGGCTCTCAATAATGACAAGTTCTTATTTTTGTTGCAGAATATCGGCCATCCAGGATGTCATTTCCTCTGGAATCATATGTCAACAGTGTCAAAACGCTGTCATCGCAAGGGAACCTCAGCTGTTTGTATGAGTTCCTGGAAAACTCCGCGGAATTGCTGTCGAAGAATGTTAGTCACATTGATACAGCCCTTGCAGCTCTTGAAATAGAGCACCACTCCCTTGGTATTCTGGCTATAATGCTGGCCAGATTTTCCGCAGGTGGAGGCGACGCGAGTGTACTGGATAAACAGATGGAGGAATTTGTGGATGGTTGTGTGGTGGACCAGATTCGATACGCCCCTGACTCATACGCGGAGCTGTGCCACCTCTACACGCAGAAGCTGCTCGAACGCAACAAACCGCTGAAGGGACTGCATGTTCTCCGGAAGGCCATCGCCAAGATCCAGGCCAACCCCAACCAGCTCACCTCAATTCACGCCGACCTGTGCCAGCTGGCACTCAGTGCCAAGTGCTTTCGGCCGGCGCTCGATGTGCTGGACGTAGACATTGCCGACATCAGCAAGGAGAACGGCAAGTTCGACGCCAAGCACCTGCTGCTGTACTACTACTACGGGGGCATGATCTACGCCGCCATGAAGCAGTTCGAGCGCGCCATGTACTTCTTCGAGGCGTACTTCACGGTGCCTGCGCTGGCCGTCAGCCACATCATGGTTGAAGCGTACAAGAAGCACATCCTGATGTCGCTGATCCTGCGCGTGGAGAGTCCGCAGTCGCAGAAGCTGCGTTACCACGAGACGGTGCGGCAGACAATCTCCCGCCGCCTGCGCCCGCTCTGCCCGGCGTACGTGGAACTGGCGACCGCCTTCGCCTCGCCCAGCCCCGACCAGCTACTGGCGGTCGTGGCGCGACACCAGGAGCAGTTTGCGCGCGACCAGAACACGGGTCTGGTCAAGCAGTGCGTCGCCTCATACCACAAAATGAACATCCAGCGACTGACCAAGACGTTCCTGACGCTGTCACTGAGCGACGTGTCCAGCCGCGTGCAGCTCAATGGCACGCAGCGCGCCGAGATGTACATCCTGAGTATGATTGAGGACGGCGAGATTTTCGCGGCCATCGACCAGCGCGACGGCATGGTGCGCTTCCACGACAACCCGGAACAGTACAACGCACCGGAGATGGTGGCGCGGCTGGAGCGGGAGCTGGCGCAGATCATGAGCCTCGGCCGTCGCCTGCAGGAGCTGGACGAGGAGATCCAGCTTGAGCCGCAGTACGTGCAGAAGTGTCACAAGACGCAGGAGGAGGACACTGGGCAGGCGTGCTCCTCGTCCCAGAACAATAAGGCCGTCAACAATATAATGTGAGCGCTGGGACGGGCGGTGAAAGCGATGATGTGCGCATGTGGGTGCTGCGCATGTCGCTGGTTTCGCACCAGACTTTGCAACTGGTCATGTTGTTGTGCTACTCGAAATATAACACTGAATGTTCGTGATGGAGTCGACTAGCTCTTGGTCAACGTCTCGGACGTATAGTTCCTGACAGAAAAAAAAAAACACTTTGCTATCGTACATTTGCGACGATTTGCAGTTCGTTTCGCACCGCGCTGTTATGCCTTTGGCCATGTACTGAGGACTCTCCGCCTATGCAGTGACCGGAGCTTGCATAAAGGGGAAAAACAAAGTACGAAAAGTTAGATGCCGATGCACGGCAGGGATGTTGAATCAAACTGCTGGATTGTTTTTCGAAAAGTAGGCGTGAGCCCGCACGACGTTCCGACCCGCGCTCATGCACTTCCATGACAACCACACGGAAGCTGCTCGAAATGCGCATGCACGCCTCGAGGATAAATGGGTCTGCGTCAGGTGACAGGCGCGCGCGGCATCCCTGGGGTTAGGCGCGGATGGGAAGAAACGTGTTCGGAGGTCTGTGGAGCTGGCGGCAAAGACGCTTATTCCCGGCAGTCATGGGTTAGGGCAGCACTCATTCTGGGAATGTAAATAATGATAATTTAGTGCTCGTAATAAAGCACTGGTAAATTAGTCTGCACAGCTGGTCTACATGCATATATAATTTTTGCGCAGAGGTATTGATCCCTGTTCATTTGTGGGGGGGGGGGGGCGATATAGGTTACGGAAAACGGCGGATCAAGTGTAAGGAAAAACGCGTTTCTCTTTATTCGCGCGGTGGGTATAGCAAATTTGTCCATGTTCATCTCCCATTCCCAATGTAAGCTGCAGAAGGAAGCCACCACCTCGGGATGCAGCTATGCATCTCAAACCTGACCAGAATGAGAAGGTGCTTTGGGCATGGTTTCACACTGGTGTCATATCTGTGAATTGTGAACTGTAATATCTCTTATGTACGCTTGTTTTATTTTGTGGCTGTTAAGAATTAACCTGCTCACGAGCATTTCGAAAAAGCTATCCTGCGACTTGTGACCAGGGGCATACTCAAGAGAGCACCAGGGGACGTGCCTCCCGTATCAATTATCTACACGCGTTGATACATGGGAATACATTTTGGCTATAAGATGGCGGTAGGCGTGAAAAAGCAGGTGGATTGAAAACGTGTGATTTTGTACGTAATGCTAGGAATTTTGAGCGTCTGTGACGCGCTTCAATGAGTTGACAGGGAAGTATCCTACCTTTTTGCACTTTCTATGCTTGATGAAATCAGACGGGTCCGATTTGATCGGAATCATCAGTTTTCTACAAGTCCTCTCAATGGCTCAGAATTTTGATTTGAAGTCTAAGTAAAATATTCCGTTCGCGTGTTTCGCCTTCGGCTCTTTGGCACACACGGTACGTTCAAAGCCACTTCTGTATTTGGTGCGCGTCCCAGGCACTCCATACAGTTCGCTCCGCCGGCGCGTCCGTCCTGGCGCCGGCGGCTCTCCGAGTCTTCTGCTACCGCGTCCTGCTCCCCTGGGCTCCGCGGTCGCGTCTCTCGCACAGGGCGCCTGGGGCAGGAGGAGAGAAACGCGAGCACCTCAAAGCGGCGTTCGCCAAACTACGCAAACATTCACTGGCTAGAACATAAGTTTTTTCTGATGCCTTACATACAAGCTTTCGACGAGAGCAATGTCATCGAACTCCCTCCTCACCGCTATGAGAGTAAAGTTTGTATTTGTTCGGCTTTTTCCAACATGTGTGCTATACGTGATATCCTCAGTACATCCACTGGCCAAAATGTTTGCTCGATGAACCGTACGAGAGTTTGAAACCAGCTATTTGGGGAAGTATTTAAATAAGACATAATAGTTTTGATAACCGTTTAATAAGGTCAGCCCACGCAATTCCAACGAAATGTTGCACCATTGCTTTGGTTTCCCCCAAGGCGTTTCGCTTAGTGAATATTCGGAGGACAAGTTGGCTTTGGGAAACATTTTCCACTTTAACGCTCATTTCGTGCGAGGTTATGTTTATGATGCAGGTACACACCAGCCAGTGACGGATCCGGAGGCGGAAGGGGGGCGGGGGGCGTGAGGCCCCTCCTTGCGCCCAAAGGGCACCATAATCTCATGGTCAGGAGGCACCAAAATCTTAACTTCAGACTCACATAGCCTCTATTTTTTAAGACCCATCGAGTTTCAGGGGCACCGCAAATGGCCCCTAATTTTCATTTTCGACGGGCACCGAAGACCAAGGGCACCACGATAGGTGGCAGAGAACACAACAATGGTGTGCTCTCCACCCCAGTGAAATGTTGGCTTGGCTTGGCTTGGTGTTGGCTTGGCACCATGGGGTAGGAGGTACACAATGCTGCCATTTTAGGGCACCATAGCCCGTATGCTCAAGAGGCACTATATCCAAACAGGCCAAAATAAAGATAGTGCTAAAACTCTGATTTGGAGGGGAGCCAAAATCTCGGCGATCGCAATATTTGTGCCTTTCACCCTCATGAAATGCTACATTGGCCCGTTCCACAAAGAGGCATGGCGAGCTTCTTTTCCCTCGAACAACTCACAGCCCAGTCGAATGTCTACATGGCTGGAAATCCCGTGAGGTTGAGGATGGACCCCCCCCCCCCCCCCGGCTACAAAAAGCCAAAAATCTGTGGGGGTCGGGTAGATTTAAGGGCCCGTTGGGAGGGTCGTACTCGGCTCACGCAGCTCCATCAAAAGTGAGCGTGCTGAATGAAAACACTCCAGTTTAGTGTCTTTCGCAGAATAAAGGTGCAGAGTGACCATTTGCTTCCTTTAGATGCTCAGTAACACATGTGGCAACTTCGGCTCCCTCCGGCCGATCAGTGGGCTCTCTTGGATACCAAGGGATACCGCCTTTATAGGCTCGTAGGGTTTTCCGGCTTTTCAGTCCCTTCAGAATACCAAGTGAACCTCGGAAGTAGTCGAGGGCTCTTTTGCCGCTGTGTGTACTAACGGTTCTCTATTCGCTCATAGGCTGTTTAGCTGTTCAGGGCGTTTAGGGCCACTGAGAGGCTACTCGAGTTGTTGAGGAGCCCTTGACCGGTGGCACTTTCCTCTGAATAATCAGAGAGATAGGGGCGGGACAGGGACACCAAATGCCAGAAGGCATCTTGCGTTGGTCGAGACCCTCTGGCAACAAAAGGAGACATGAATAGGGTCACGGAGAGGCAATGGAACGCCTCCATGTCAGTGAGGAGACCCAGCACCGGAAGGGGCCCTCCATCCATTTCATCTAGGGCCAAAACAATCGAAAAATAGTCCTTCTGTTATTGATTGGATCCGGCACGCCAGAGACCCGCATGAGACCAGTGGAGCTTTTTATATTGTTGAGGGGTCCCTGCGTCGATCCAGTGTTAGGTGTTCCGGCCATAGGGCCTTCGGTGTCGAGGAGGGACCCAGCGTGTCATGTAACCCTCTGAGGACCTGAGGATCGATTATGGGTTCGGCCAACGTGATACAGAATGGTAGCCGGTAGGCAGCACGAAATGGGACGTAATGGCCCGTCAGCCCCCAATCGAGAAATATGTTCCCAGCTAGCATTCCCAAATGGGACCCACATTTGCTAAACGTGGGGCAACTGGGTTATTGACGTGGCCATGAGCTACAGGAGAGCTTTTAACTGGGCCCCAACCGAATATTTTCGCTTGCATCAGACATGTCCGTGCCCGGTACCGTCAGACCGGAATTCAGCACGGCGAGAAGAACTTACTCAGGAGAAGATGAGTGCTTACTTTCGTGGAGTTCATATGGGCCATATGTGGGCCAGCTAGGCTCATATCAACGTGGGCTGCAGATGGACTGGTATTTAGGCTTAACCTAGGGCCCAGATGAGCTGTCAATATGCTACATACGCAGTAAAGTTACCACATACATAATGTTGATGTGTGTGTATGAATCGCTTTCGTTGTCTTTAGCTTTTACGATATCGTGTATAATTTCTTTAAAGCATGGGACTCCTGCCTGGACCGGGGTCCTTACGGACTGAGCACAGGCTAGCTGGGCTCATGTCCATGTAGGTTGCAGGTAGGCTGGTATTTGGGGTCCATTTGGGACCCAGATGGGCTGCCCATGCACTACCGTATTTGAGACAGGTGCATTAGGCGTGCTACTTTGTGTTCCCATGTTGGATTCTTCCTTATCGTGTAAAAATGAATACATAAAGGAGAGCAGCACTGGTTGGGATTTATATGGAATGCAGGTGGGTAAGTTGGGTTCATGCCAACATGGGCCGCAGGTGAGCTAGTCTTTGGGATCCATGTCGGACCCAGGTGGGCTGCCCATATGCTGACATCTTTTACCTTGTGCGTCTATTTTTGTGCTTTGCTCTCCATGGCTGGATATTTTCTGATCGTATGAAAACTAGTTTGCAACAAGGATGACTGGAATGGACTCAGATCCAAACGGGCCGCAGGTGGGCAAGCTGGCCACATGTCAGCATGAGATGCAAGCTGGCTGGTGCCTGGGACCCAGCTGGGACCCAGATTGGCCGAGCATATGCTATCACGTTAACAATGTGCGTAATAAGTTTCGTGTCGTGTGCTTCCTGGTTCGGTTTTACCATGTGATGTACACATAAGAGGGTCAGCTGGCATGGATCTCGTCCGCATGGACTGCGCGTGGGCAAGCTCAGCTCACGCCAACATTAATCGACTCATTGCCATATCACTTGAGGCAGTTGGTGAGTTCCCTGTCGAAAGTTTGTACGTTAAGGGCATGGAGTGAGTCCTCCATTCACCTTCCACTAGTTGACGGGTCATTGATCGTGTTTGGAGCTCCCTCGGTAATTACGTGTATACCGTTGACCGGTCGCCCGCGGGGATCTCGGTGGTGGGGAGTGAGAGTTTCGCACCCCCTTCAGGGGCGCGAGGGCGGCGGTCAGCGGGCCGGCTGGTTAGGCGGACCAGCTGGTCAGGCACGCTGGCAGTACCGACCGCGCCGCTGACCGCTCTCTTCTATAATCATGGTTGGAGTTTCTGGTGGTTGCATGCAACTGATCAGATGGAGCTTTTTTGAGCCGCTTGCTATTAAAGGAGCACAGGCCCGGGGCGTCGTGCTTCAATTTATCGACAACTTCAGCGTCAGAAGTGACTAGAATGGGTGTTTAGAATCAATCGTGTCGCTGTTTGCAAGATAATGTCATTGCAGTCACCAACCGTTTTCAAGGACTTCCAGTAACTGGGGAGTTTTTTGTCCGTCCATGACACTGGTGGTTGGATCGTGCGATTGGCTAGTCGGCTGCTGACAGTATTCGAATATGTGCTGCGTCTGCTGAATGTAATAAGCCTGGAACCAGTGCTCCCAGCTGACAAAGGCTACCTGCTCGTTTCGTTGCTTACGATTTATTGTGCCCCCAGTCTTTATGAGGCAGCCGATACATCTGTATTCAACGGCATTTGTAAGTCAGGAGAGCATTCAGATACCCCGTCGTATTGCGCCGTTCAATTTTCGCTCACAATCCGTCGTTTTCTTGAAGATGGAAGCGGTCCATACGACCCCTGTCCTTACAAACTAAAAAAAAAAAAACAGCGCGTGGAAAATCCCGTGGATTGACTCGAAAGACATCTCGCAATTTGAAGCCAGTTTGATGCCTCTAAGTCCGCCTCTAAGCTAAGCTGCTGCGAAGCTGCGTCAGGCGCGTTCTTGGAGCGCGTTTGAACAGCATCTCTGCTCGGGCTTTCCCTGTTGCTGTATGTGGCGTATTCCTGTACTGGAACAACCACCTCTGGAGCTTCGTGAGCAGAGGAGCGAGGCGCTGCTTCCTGATTCCGGTTTTCACGAGCTTCACCATGTTTTCTGCTTGACCATTAGATGTAGGGTGAAGCGGAGGGGCGAAGGCATGGCGGATGCCGTTGGCGCTTGTGAAGTCGCTAAACTCTTTACTGGTGAAGCAACCACCGTTGTCGCTCACGATCACTACGGGGATCCCATGTTTGGCGAAGGTAATCAGTAGGTGGTCTACGGTCGTTCTTGTGCAGACGTCGTTGGTTATCCAGACGTCTGGCCATTTGCTACACGCATCCACCACGATCAGGAGCATCTTGCCTTCTATAGGGCCAGCGTAGTCAACATGTACTCTGTCCCACGGAGCGTCTGGGTACCTCCATGGTTGAGAGGGCACTTTAGGCGCTGCTTTCTGGTGTAGCTGGCATGCACCACAGAATTTGGTGAGCCCGGCCATGTCTGAGTCCATCCCAGGCCACCAGACGTTGTTGTTGATTGGAGTTTTAGGGCGCGTCGACTACTGCGGTCATTTTGCGCCCAGGGGCCACCAGACGTGACTGCGGGCACGACATTTCATAGAGCAAATGCCGGGGTGTCCTTCATGAAGGAGCTAGAGTGCCTTTTGGCGGCACCGTGGTGGCATCACCACTCGGCATCCCCAGAGCAAGCAACCGCCCTGGATACTCAGCTCGGCATTTCGGCACTGGTACGGCAGGAGAGCTGGCGACACCTCTGACTTCATCCGTACCGGGTGAAGTGCAGAACTTCAAAGAAAACGGCATCCCTTCTGGTCCATTCTCGAACAACGTTCACAGTTACCAGTCCATCAATAGCTTCAAGCATCTGGATGACTTCCATGAGCGGGGCTACTGCAGCCTCTGCCACCGTTTCAGAGGTTGGCAGGCGGCTGAGCGCGTCTGCTGCTGCATGCTGTTCGGCATTGCCGGGGACGTGTGCCAGCTGGTACTGGTAGACGTCCAGCGTGACCTTCCATCTCACCATATGTGGTAAGACGGCTTCTGGCAGGTTCTTGATTTTCCCGAGCAGCCCCAGGAGCGGCTTGTGCTCGGTTCTGAGCGTAAAGGGTCTTCCAAACATGAAGCTGTGGAACCGCTTGACGGCGAAGACCAGAGGCAGACCTTCACGGTCGATCTGACTGTAGTTCTTTTCAGCTTGGTTCAGAGTACGGGAGGCGAAGGCGGTTGGGCGTTCTCCTTCTGGTGTCATCTGAGAAAACACAGCTCCTAGGCCATAGGAGCTGGCATCTGCTGACACGATGCCTGGTGCATTACCGTCGAAGTGTGCGAGACAGGGAGCCTCTGACAGAAGAACCCTCGTTGCCCTGCAGGCGTCTTGTCGCACTGCGCCCCATCGAGTGACTGGCTCTGTTTACGGTTAGGTTGCAGCTACCGCAGAGTCTCACTTAACCATCCGGCTTCAACACTGTCACCAGGGGTGCATCCCAATGTGCTGACTTGCAGGGCTTTAGGATTCCGGCTTCGATTTGACGATCCAACTCCTCTTCCACCAGTGGCCGCAGAGCCTGGGGCACCGATTGCGGTTTGCAGGACACTGGTTTGACGTTCGGGTTTATCTCCAGGTGGGCTTTAGTGTTGGTTTTCCCCAACTCGGGCTTCGTCAGATTTGGGAACTTTTTCAGTATCTCTTGTGCTCTTTCCTCCAGTGGAGCCTTCACGTGGAAGATTGCATGCCAGTTGAGTTCCACCTTGGAGAGCCAATTTCTACCCAGCAGGGGCTTGCTGGATCCACGCACTACGATCAGGAGTAGCTGGACACCTGTGTCACTTTCTTGCACAATCACCTTGACTTCCCCTACCACATATTTTTTTTAAAGAAAGAAGATTTTATCCGAACCCTTCGAATGGATGGATTTCCGGGATCAGAGCTCACGCTAAGCAGTGCTTGTTGTGCGAGCCCTGACCCCTACCATCCGATCGCGCAATTCCATGTCAACGGCAGAATTTGGTGGCGAAAGCTTAACGTGCCGCAATGCTCGGCACGGTCCGTCCTGCCCTCTGACGTCAACTGACCTTTAGCGCGACCGCTGCCACCGGCCGCAGGCCATACCTGTCAGGGGCAAATAGCGAGCGCCCTAAAGCGACTCGAACCCACCCCGCCACGGGTGGGTGGGTCGGAAGGCAGGTGCTCTAACCAACTGAGCCACCTGGACGGACGGAGATGGGCTCACCTTTGTAGGTTTTCAGTCTCTGTCTGGATTCCTGCAATTTCCTGTTTGGCCACAGCTCGCGGAAGAGCTGTTCCGGCATCAGTGACACTGCTGCAGCAGTGTCGACTTCCCACTGCACTGGCTTTCCATCCACTTGCACTGTTGTCTCGATTGGACGGCTTTCACTTGCTGTTGTCCCCTGCATAGACATGTTGATCCTCAGAAGATGCTCCTCAGGTGGGCTTTCATACTGGGCTTGCAGATTGTGTGCTTGGTCCATCTGTTTTTCTCTGCTAAAACCATGCTGACCTTTGTTGTGGCATGCTGTTTGAGTGTGACCCCGTTTTCCATAGTGAAAGCAGTCCTGCTTTTTAAAGGGGCGCTCCCACTGGCCATGTTTCGGGCTGTTGCATCTTGTGCATCTTTCTGTGTTCGGGACACTGTGAGTGGGCTGGTTGCGTTGGTGCATCTTCTTTTGCACCACGTTTGGGGCGGGCTTTTGTTTTTGCACTACGTTTTGTGCCTGGACATTTGCCTGTGGCGCGGCAAATCTGTTGTGCTGGCGGGGTACCTGAGGCGAGCCACAAATGCGTCAGTGGACTCACCTTCCATTTGCATCGTTTGACGGAACACATCGCACTCGTAGTTTATATTTTTCTACGGAACAAAATATGACCTGAGCTGCCTGCGCATCTTTTTGTAGACATCATCTGCGGCCTCTCCCGCGACAGACGGGGACTGTGGCAGCGTTTCTTGCGGATCAAATACTCCAGGGTCAGCAAAATGTAACAAGTAGACTTTCTCGGGCAGACCTCACGCGCACAACTATCATATAACCACAGAGTGCATGGCGTTGGCCAAGGTCATGTCTACCTCTATATCTGCCCTTTGCAAAACGTATGCTTGGCACAAAAGAGGCAGTTTGGAGGTGATTCTGGACGCAGAATTCGAATACTCCACTGAAAGCATGTCATATTCGAATGGATGAGGTTACAGTAGGTCACGTTAGGACATGCATGGTCATATGAGGTCATCCAAAGGTCAATGACCTATATGGTTAGCAACGGATGGGCTAGATGAACGAATGCGACGCGTTTAACCACTTCCTCGTTGTGTTATTGAACCTGATGACGGATAATGTCATGTACCATCGTGCCTCTTCGCAGTTTATTGTAAATACATCAACAGACATCGAAGGTGTCCTGTCCTAGCGTCCTCTGGTGTATAGGGTCCTCAAACGGTGCGCGAGGACCTCGGGCTGATGTTCCGGGCCACGGCCCCACGTGACGCGATTTTAGGTGACTTTCAGTCAGTTCTTCCGGCCCTAATGCCCTTCAATCGGCCCTTGATCGTCGGTTCCGATGGACCACCGGGGGCTCTCTTCGAGCCTCATCGGACACTGTCTTTGGTGGCCTCGGGGCTCCTTGCGAACACAAAACCCTCCGTTAGGCGCTATGGGCGTCTGAAAGATACCGGAGCTCGACCAGTGAGCATCACTGGCTTCGGCTGTAGCTAATTGCCAACTGGGCCCTCAGGCCCATACCTACACGATCGGCATGCCTAACCGACATATGAGCCCATGTCGAGTCAGGGGTCACCGATCGGTGCAAATGGACCTTAGACTGTCATTTGAGGGCCCATCCCCGCAAGCCAAGGCCGCTGAATGAGACCCCGACCAGCCCTTCGTGCCCTTCGACCCTTCAGCCGGGCCCTTGATCGTCGGACCCGGTAGACCCTCCAAGCTCCTCGGGCCTCCACGAACGCTGCTTCTGGCTGAATCGGGCCCCTTGCCAACACAGGGCCCCTTTAGACGCTGCAGGGCCCTGGTAGACGCTGTGGCCAAGACCAATGCAAATCGCTGGCTCCGGCGTTGTCCCTGCTTGGGAAATGGGCCCCGAGGCTCATGCCGCCACGGAGGCAACTGCGCAATACTGGTGGTGTCTGAGCGACAAATAGGTCCTTTCTGCTCAGGGGACCCCGAATCATCGCGTATGGCCCTCTGGCTGGCATGTGAGTGGCGGCCCTGTGGCCGGGGTTCTTGAATACAACTTCCGGCCGGTCTTTCGCATCCTTTGGGCGCTCAGATTGGGCCATCAATCGTGCTTTCCAAACAGGCTCTACGGGCCCTTCGGAACCTAAGGGGGGGGGCGCCCCGTAACTCCGTGCCCGCGCTGTTGATGATAGTGGGATGGTGGGTTAATAGTGCTGTGCAATAGCAATAGACTGTGTTCAGCACGGAATTATGTTTTAAAAACGCTCCGGAAACCTTTAGTTTTCTGTGTGGTTTTTGATCTCATAACTAACCTGGACACATCTGCGCGCACCAGCCTTTGCCATCCAATTTGACAAAAAGAAATATTTCGTCTTTTGGAGAATGACAACGCTGCCCGTCCTTTGAACCGATTCCGCTGTGACCTGTGGGTGCACCGGCGGCGAAAATGCCGTTTGCATCGATTTGGTACTCTCATCCTCGGAAGTATGGTGCAGGATCCCGTTGCTGGTAAATATGACGGCATACTTGTATGCTTTTGGTATGGTTTTACGAAGGGTATTACCATGTATTGTCGTTACATGACATTCGCGGCATTCATGGCG
This sequence comes from Pollicipes pollicipes, assembly GCF_011947565.3. Classification (NCBI taxonomy): domain Eukaryota; kingdom Metazoa; phylum Arthropoda; class Thecostraca; order Pollicipedomorpha; family Pollicipedidae; genus Pollicipes; species Pollicipes pollicipes. The sequence goes on along the minus strand of NW_023596136.1, from coordinate 17,254,448 downwards.
GTCGTTGTACATAATCATAGCATTCCAAACATGATCATATGTCATTATGCTGGCCTGCAATGCATGTCAAGTGTTGATTTAAGTTTACATGTTTTGTATTGCATCATCGATTTTTTAGTTTGATTTTACATGCCAGTCCTTACTAGCCTGGTCAATGCAGTGTGTTTGGTTACGTTATGTCTACAATGTTTTTACAACTGCATTTGAAGCAGCATTGTTTGTGTTTGTATGCATGATGTCCACTTCCTGATGTGGAAGTTGCAAAGAAAGCTGTCATTAATGCATGATGCACCTATTTTTCACCTTTTGCTGGCCTGGAGTAAGCAAATGTTCTCTGTGAAGAAACTTGTTGCACCATTTCTGTGATGCTTACCAGGTAACAGAAAAAGAGGTGATAACTCAATAGCAGGCTGATTCAATCCTATATATTTTCATTGCATATATACCATGTGTATGTGCATCCATACATTTATGTGTATATATATATATATATATATATATATATATATATATATATATATATATATATACACACAATGTGCACAATGTAGGGAAAAGATAAAGCCAGCTATTCCAGGGAGCTAGAATGGTGCAGGTGTGCAACCCTTTCACAGTTTGAACAGGGAAACTAAAGATATAAACATGGTCTAAATAGTTTTGTCTGCCTCATCAAGTTATGGAGTATAAGAGTTGTAGAGTGATGGTTTTTCAGCACATTGATGAAGTGATAGTAATCAGTCTTTGGCCTATTTATCATACACATGAGTTAATTATATTTTCCAGAGTAATCAATTTTTAGATAACGCCTAGGTCTTACAAATGATTTTACTATGTATAACAATGCCCATTTTTTCAGTCGGGCCTGCTCCAATCGGCATGGCCTGATCCGGAAGTATGGCCTCAACCTGTGCAGGCAGTGCTTCAGAGAATATGCCAACAACATTGGATTTAAGAAGGTACAGTCAATGTATCATGATCAAAGACTGGTATGTCCATTATGCAGTTCAGGTAATGGGCTGCTACTCTGGAGGCTCTGCATACAGTCCCTACCAAGGATGTTTATTTTTAGCTCCTATTGGTCATCTATATATTCCAGTGAGGAACCAGTAGTAAGGACTAGATATTCTGACTAGATATTCTGCTGTTATTTTGGTTCAGACAGATTAGACCTTTAAGTCAGCCTGGATCTTGCAACATTAGCCAACCCACAGGGGAAGCTTCTGCTGACTTGCCCATGTCAGGAATTATTAGTCCCAAAGTGGTGAGAGCTGCTCTGAGTTTCAGTTTTTCCCAGCTGTGCTCTAAATCATTCATTAAAATCAGCAACATTTTGCAGGCAGGCATAATTTTGTGCAGCATCATTGACATTTGATTGTTGCTGCATGTCAGGTAACACTTAACTGTGTCCATATCCTCCAAGTGTTGCTGCAAGTCAGTGTAATGCTTTACTGTGTCCCAACCTTCCAAGTGTTGCTGCAAGCCAGTGTAATGCTTTGCCATGTCCCCATCCTCCAAGGATACACAATGTTTGCATATGCTGGTTGCCCAGATATTGGGTAGATCATTAAAATGATACTCAAAACTAAGGTATGCAAGCTGGATACCTTTGGTAACCAGTGCTAAAGGCTTTGATCAACATGTATGAAAGATAAACTCATGAGTTGAGCATACAGAGCAACACCACAGTAGTATTTCACTCCCTAACTAACCAGTAATTTTTACTTGCAAAATGGCATGCTGTGAGTCTGATCAGGCTCTGCATTTGTAATCAACCTCATTGAATTGTCATTCACAGATATTTTATGAGGCCCAGTTTATGCCCATTTAAGTCACTGCCCCACTTTGAAGCTTGGTTTTAAAGAATGTGATATTGGCATCTTTCCAATTGGTTGCTAACACACTTGTTCAGAACATGTTTTGAACTTCATTATTTGGGTGTGAAGAATGTCTTACTTAGGTGATGCTACCAGTTTTCCAGCATCCTGACAGCCTCTGTATGCATTAGATTGGTTATTTACCATTGTCTGTGGTGTCCTGGTCCCAACCCAAACATTTAACATGCTTGGGGATTTGCAGAGTGTGGATGCCTAGATGCTGGGTTGACTGCGGCCTGGTTTGGTGCTGATTGGTCAATCCTGAGCAAGGAGAGGAGCAGTATACTGGTAGCCCAGTCATGTTGGGATTATATGGTAGAAAATGGCATCCCTGTCCTTGAAGTGCCAGAATATTTGCACATTGGGTCAGATAACTGAGCTGAGTTGCACATACAGCCCTTGTGTTTGCTTATATCATGCTGTTAGTTGCATGTCCTCATGCTATCTGGCTGTGAGGATTGTTCTGTATTTCACAAGGCATGGCAGGGGATGGGAAATGAGAAGCAGAGATGCTGGGCAGGATGCAGTCACGGCACCCACTGAACCCAGCAAGAGATTTTCCAAGTGTAACCACCCCTTTCATATGGGGCCTGTGGCTAAGTTCTCATCCACTCACTCCATTGTGGAGTGAGAATGATGCCATCTGCCTGATCCCCAATGCCAAAAAAGTCAGGGCATGGACATTTTGTTTTTATGAGCCAAAATGGTTGTATATTCCATGTACTGCTGTTTGCACACTTCAGCTTTTTCTTCGGAGCTCGCGCGTGGCCGGGTGCACCAGAGGTGGTGAATGTTCGAACTTTGAGGTGTTTGACCTCATTTCACCATCAATATATTGACATTCGGTCCCGAGCATTTAACACAGCAAAGCTCCCCAAAGAACCCACTTATTCTGTCAATTTCGTTACTCTTTGTCTCACCGGCTCTTGAGATGATGGTAGGAGCAGATCACCCACTCCCCCCCCCCCCCCCCCCATCAACTGCGCGCGTTGGAACCAGCTATCTGCTGCAGGACTGTGAAGCAGAGGAGTGTGTCATAATTCAGTTCAGGCACTACGTTGCCCACGCATCGGGCTGGAGGCTCTTCATCTGACCCTCAGCTGACTGGGTGGCGGCCGTTCCTAGCAGATCTCGGTCGTGGAGGCTAAGATTGAATTGGCGGTGAACACGCTCAAAATCACGCGTCGTTCCGCGCAGCCGCGTCCTGGCGAGCGGGTTTCTACGCTTGGTTTTGGGAGCTGGAAAAATCGTGTCAATATCAATGTCGGATGATAAAAGGATTGTACTGTTTTGATGCGTCGTATTGATTTCCGACCTGTTACCACTTCGGCGCATAAGGGCTGTCGGTAGTGTGATAGCTTATGCGTCTGCGTTAAGCACTGCACGTTGGGGAAGCCAGATATACGGGGGTTCGATTCCCCGTGGTGCCGCCCTTCCTGCCGGGGTCAGAGGGAGGTGACGCCATATAGCTGCACCAGCTGAACACGTCATTAAGTTTCAATGACACAAGCACACATACCCATGCACGGCACGTAACGAGAAGTTGCGTCAAAACGAATGTCATCATTTACTGGAAACCATTCAAACGTATTTTAAGGTCGCTGGTCTGAGTGCCACTTATTGGCCATGTTCGCTACGCGTTTGCATCCTATCCATGGGTTTTGCCGTCCATTGTTGTGTCTGTGTTAATTGTTCGTGGCTGTTACACTTTGCACTGCCATGATGGCTTACAGGGCAGTAATGTGATCAGGGGTGTGGCTGTCTTTCGGTATGTATTTTCGGCTCCACCCTCCTTCCTCCCCCATCTTTGAGAAGAGCGAGAGGCTAAATTCAGGGAGAAGCCTCTTTTACATTTTGGTGGTAAATGTAAACCATTTTCCCCACCCTCCGACCCTTGCTACGAGGCTAGCCCATGAGCACCAGTGTTCTGATATTCGGCCAGTTGGGTGGCGGGGATGTCGATATTTTTTCGTGCTACACACCCCAGTTTGTGGCTCACTGTCTGCTACGCCTCCCCTTGCTCAAAATTAGCACATCAGCATCGAACTGAGCGGCTGTCAATCCAGTATCCAAGTGCCTCAGGCTTCATAAACGGGATGAGCAGGTCACATGTCTGGGTTCGGTGGTCAGAGGGCAATGGAATAAGGCCAACGAATTACGCGGGGGGAGGGGGTGCTGGAGGGCACAGATTCTGGTAGCGTGAAGTCGTATTGCATTCTGCATATAAACATGTTGAAGGTATTTCATGAGATATGATAAAATAAGTTCAGTTATGACAATGGCATACTTTTAATGTATCGAGATATGCTCCTCAACGCGTGATTGTTTGATTACGTCACGGTGCCTTGCACAACATTGATTGCAAGCCAGTTGATGGCCGTGTTATCCGGAAATCATGTTCGCGAACGTTAGATGTGAACCACTGGACAATTCGTGGTCTTGATAGCCGCATGGCTACTGGAATAGTAGGATTTGAACGGCATTGTGGCACCGTAGTTACTTTGGTGGGATTGAAATAGTCTCCCCGAAATAGTCTGCACGTCTTCGCGGACGTGTAACTCAGAAACTAGAGGAGTCTATGCCTCAAGAAGAGCAGGGCTGTGAACTGTATCGAATGATGTTGAAGATGACTTCCTTAGTTCTAAGCCCCGTTCAGATGTGGAACTCACCCCCCCCCCCGCCCTTAACTCCGCACGCGGCATCATTGTCTTTTTCCTCTTCTTTGCCTCATCTCCGCCAATAATCATTCGTTTCATGTGGTAATGTCGTACGTTGACGTACGTGTTACGCGTAAGCCGTATTTCGCTTGTAGTACCGCTTTGGATTCATATCGGTTTACGCCTGTTATCCCAGTGTAGTGATTCACGCTGTACTAAACATAGGTCTATCGCATGGATCGTACGTAAGCTGTGCTGCAGCTTAAGCTTACTTTGGTTTTGTCTGTTTTCAGCTGGATTAGGCCGCTGCACGTGGGACGTCGGACTCGTGTGTGTGCTGCATCAAGTTAAGACATGAAGTCTTGCTTTGTAAGTGAGCCGATTTGATGGATCAAATACACGTGGCTGGTGTCCTTTGAAACCTGGCTGTTTTTGTTGACTTTTTTGAATTGCCTGTGGAAGGAAATAGCTTCACTAGACGAAGTCCCTCCACACTCGAAATGTTCGCCAACATGAAGGCGCTGACGTCTGAGAAACGCATCGTTTTAAATGTAACAGACCGGGCCTGCGGTTTCGATTGTGGGGGATATATGGCACGCCAGTCAGAATCACCGCGCCAGCCCCAAATGCTCGATTGGGTTTCAACCACCTTGTGTGACCATTACTGGTCACAGCGCTTCGTGAGAAACGGTTGAGTCGCGTTGATCACAAACAGGTGCCTGGAAGCGCGAGAAGTTTACCATGGGTTGAAGCTAGTGTGCCCGGACGTGCGCGTGAGGTTCGTAGGCTAGACGTAGTTGCATGCGTTGTTGAATTGTCCCACCCGTTTCAAATTCCCGGGCGAAGACGACGCACTTATTGTCGGCATGCGTTCTTACGGACGACGCATTACCAGCTGCATGATATCGGTAATGCGTAGCCGGGGTTTTCTTGGAAGTGTGGGGGGGGGGCAAGTCGGAAAAGCGCGATATGACCATTGTAGTCGGTGCGCCCCAAAGCCTACATCATCAAGTAGGAAAGACAACAGTAGCAGGCAGGGGTGCCGGTAGTGTAGTGGTTGGCGCGTCTGCGTTGGCTACTGCGCGTCTGGGAAACCAGAGGTACGGGGTTCGATTCCCCGCGGTGCCCGCCCTTCCTGCCAGGGTGAGAGGCAGGCGACGCCATATAGCCTCAGCAGCTGAGTGCGTCGTATAGCCCCAATCACACACACACACACACAACAGTAGCAGGCATGGTTACAGTGTGGCAATATGGTGAATTTTTGTATAGCAAGCCCGTGAGGGAGCCAGTCGCCCGTCTTACGCAGTTGAACCGAGTTGCTTCAACACTTACGCAGCGTTGGGGCTAACAGCATGGAATACTTATTCCCAAACTTATTCGGAATACCTTACGTCCCGTAATCAATGTGTATACGCTTCAGTTTTTGCGCACATTGGACTGGCCACTGCTCGGAATGCCTGATAGGTTCACGAATTATATCCCGTGGTCTCCGTGAACGCGTAAACGGAAATGCCTTTCATTGTCCTGATGAGGTCACTTTTTATTCGCGATGTCGGGTACGCCAGTCTAAAATGCTTTGCTGAAAGCGTGGCAGCTATGGACAGTATGAATGATGTTAGTTTCTTAACCAGGGGACTGCAATATCGATTCCCAGATAGTCACGTGGCAATACATAGTAACCGTTGAATGGTTAGTGATCGTGGCATCGGACACAACAGAGAAGTACATGTTTTGTGCAACGGTGCTGTTGCCCGGGCAATTCCGTACCAATGCATCGTGAATGGGCATTGAGCTGTCCTATAATTGATGGCATGAAGCAGTCTGTCGGGCATTAGGGCGACCCATCAATCAGATGGAACCTGGAAGGGCAGCTTGGTGAAGCCCAACTTGGGCCCATCTGGGGTGGTTAAAAAGGCCCCGTGTGGGCTAGTTATATGGGCCCATCTTGGTTGCTCATGTGGGTCTCGGCTGGACAAATCCATGTGGGTCCCAGCTGAACATGCCCACGTGGGTCCAACTGGGCAGCCCAGGTGGGCTCCATGTGGGTCACAGTTGGCCCCATGTGAGACCCAGTTGGCCATGCCTGCGTGGGTCCCAACTAGGCAGCCCAGGCGGGTCCCATGTGGGTTCCAGTTTGCACCTATATGTGCCCCAGATGGGCTGACCATGTGGGACCCAGGTGGTCGCCCATGGCGTGCCCACATGGGACCAAAATGGGCAGCCCTTATGGGCCCCATGTGACTGCCCATTTCGGACCCACATGGGTTCCAATTAGACATGCGGGTTGGGGTATGTTACCGTCTGGTCCCCGATCTCTAATAAGAATGGATTCACTTCTCTTCTGTCCGGATGGTCCTGTGCTCTGTAGATGACTTTGAACTCTAAAAGGGGTACAAGGTCCAAAATAACGTAAGTTGAATGCATTTGCGGGGAACATTATTCACATAGATGGTATATATATATATATATATATATATATATATATATATATATATATACATATATATATTGCCCACTTTTTTGGAATCCCTTTTTTCTCCTGGTTATTTCAGGGGAATAAGGCTAAGAGTGCTGTCTTATCCAGGGGGACCTTGCGTTTTTCACTGGGGAAAAGAACTGCTGATCTTGCCCATCCTTTTTCCGAGACGCATGTCCTCACAAGTTATGTCCACTTTTCTCTGCGGTCATCATTTGGACTGAATCTAAGAAAGGAAGCCCTTCAGTTCCGGGTTTCGGTATGATGTACATATAGATGGAGAGAGAGAGAGAGGGAGAGAGAGAGAGAGAGAGAGAGAGAGAGAGAGAGAGAGAGAGAGAGAGATATATATATATATATATATATATATATATCACATAGATCGATGAACAGTGGTAATAGCCTCATTCCTCGGAGAAAACCAGAAGAATGGAGATACAGATGCTCCATATATATATATATATATATATATATATATATATATATATATATATATATATATATGCATCCATGTATATGGAGAATCAGCTTATATGGAAAGTTCCCTGAATTTCAGCCTGAGCGTGCTTTGTCTAAAAAATGATCACCGAAGGAGATATCCTGTTTTGTTGTTAGCATTTCGCAGGTGTTTAATACATCTGATACAAATAGAGTGCATGTTCTCCCAGACCCAGTCTTTGACCCTTCCATGTTTTTCACACAGTTCACACTTAATTTCGCAACAATTTGTTGCGTGTAACCCCCTTGAAACCCAAACTCCCATAAATTACATCTACTGCCCCCCCCCCCCCCCCCTCCCTGGGCACTTAGGCTTCGAGATAGAAGACCTCAGTTAAAAACTTTTAGCTTATTGTCGTTCTTCCAAGGTAAGCGTACTCGTAGTTTAGATTTCCTAACGATTCGTTTGATTTCCCAAAGCAAGTGTTCATCTGTGATAGGTAACGTCAAGAATCCGCCGTCCGACAAGGCGTAGTCCCTGAAAAAAATCGGATGGGATCAGCAAGCAATTTTGAATTTACTTTCTATGTCCCTATTCATTAAAGCATGTAGCCCAAATATCAGTACGGCAATCCCTTTTTTCTCCTGGTTATTTCAGGGGAATAAGGCTAGGAGTGCTGTCTTATCCAGGGGGACCTTGCGTTTTTCATTGGAGGAGAAGACGAACTGTTGATCTTGCCCATCATCTTTCCGAGACGCATGTCCTCACAAGTTGTGTCCACTTTTCTCTGCGGTCATCATTTGGACTGAATATAGGAAAGGAAGTCCTTCAGTTCCGGGTTTCGGCGTTATGAGCTCACAATTTTTACGTTGAGTACGGGAACTTCGAGATGTCAGGAGGTACGGGTTTAACGGCATTGTGCTGAACGGGCATATCGACGGTATTCAATATTACGAACTGGGCTCATCCGCAACAGCTTATGTCGTGAAGATAATCACGGCACAACAAATGGATGCTTGTATTTTAGTTATCTTTATAAACGTCTCAAAGCCTCTGAAATTCATCATTCCGATCTGCATTCTGTTTTATTTCAAACACGGATTATTTGCGGGGGAAAAGCAGCCACTTTCGGCCACCGTACCTGCCTGTCACAGTGCACACAGCACGCGCCCACAAATGGCGCCGCTCCTAGGCCGCTCCCGGGGGCTGCGGGAAGGCAGCGACTTTAAGTGGCCCTTGGGGTTCTCCCGGAAGTATCAGTTACTGAGGTGGAAGGTATTTGATTGAACGGCATGATGGTAGTGCTCCAGAGATGTCTAAATTTGATGATCCCAGTCTGCTTGTGCTAAAACAGCGCAGACAAATGTATCTTCAGGGTGGGTGGAAGAAAGCATGAGGCCATGCCACACACCCCTTGGGACACTCATGAACCACCCCCTTATAACACAACAAAACTTCATTTTGAAACCCGCATAGCCTTCATATCCAAGACTTCCCAAGACGCACCAAATTCTAAGGACATAGCAAAGGGTCACAAATTTCATTGTATGGAGGCACCAAACTCCGAAGCACTGCTTCATGTGTACCGTGTTCGTTTCACAAAATCCTGGATTGGCCCATTCGGCAAAGGAGCACTTAACCTTTATTTCCGACACCTTAACGTTTATTCTCAAGAGGCGCCAATTCCAGAGAGCCCACGAAGGGCTGCAAACCTTCATTCTCAAGAGACGCAGCAATATTGTGCCTCCCACCCCGAACGAAGTTCTGGAAAAGTTCCTCGAGCAGGGTGCAGCAGAACGTTTATTTTGAGGCACTCTGACCTTTCTTCGCAGAGGGTTTTCTGCGTGCCTTACCATGATGTAAATTCCAGATCTCTACGTTTTTCGACGTTCGTCAAAATAGCGCCAACGCTTTTTTAATTTTGAAGGACCATAACCTTCATTTTCCAGAGAAGCCCAATGCCAGGGGACACCTGAAAGCTCCCAAACCATTTATTTTCAAAGGACAAATAAGTTTGAGGGGAAATTGCCATACCTATGGTGACATCGATGGAATCATGGATCGACCAATTTGGCAAAGGGACGCCTAAACCTTTATTTTGCATTATCAAAACATGGATTTCCTACAGGCAATATGTCCAAGCGGACCGTGGAAAGGAGTCACGAAGCCTTTGTGTTATGGGACACCACATTTTTTTTTTTTGCTTTCCATTCCAATCAAAACCTGGATCTAGCCTTTCCGCAAAGAGGGACCACAAAACGTTTATTACAGAGTATCCTAAACATTATTTACGCGAGCACCCAAAGCTCTGATTTTTCTGAAAACATGTCTGATAATTTTTGATGATATGGAGTTCCCCATCCTTTAAGCCTAAGCTGGATATTGAGGGGTGACCTTGAGAGGTCAGTTCTTTTTGACGCAACTCGGTGGTTGCGCTTGAAAATACTTTGATGTTTGCAACTTAAACTGGCCGGAAATTTTTGATCACGTGGAGTTTCCCGACCTTTGGCCTTGACTTTGACCTTGAAGGCCACACGATAGTGCAAAATGAACAGCGCACTTCATTTTATCGTGCCATTATTGACCATAATATTTTTTAGAGAAGTCAAAACTCTTCCCTGAACGAATCGCTGAATAAATCGCCAGCTTACGGACGAAGCGTCATAAAGCTCCAAAGACGCACATACATTCCTTGTGAGGCTGGTGACTTACAAAGTGCAAGTTTTTGTGGGTTTCGTGTTACGTAAATCTTTGGTATCGTGTCAGATAAGCGTCTCTATTTAATACCAAATTAGGTGTCCCTACGAAATCGTAGCTTACATCTGCTTCAAAAAGCTAATAAGGTTATGGGAAACCAGTTTCCACGCTGCGAAGGCCGAGCAACATTTAGCGGCGGGCCAGCCGAATATTGGGGAGGGGGAGGGGCAGCCCAACATCGGGTAGGTCCAGCTCAACATTGGGGGTCTTGCCCCGCCCCGCCCCCCCCCCCCCCAAATAGGTGCAAGGTTCCATCCCTGGCCTTGTCTATTAACTATACTGTCTTTGAACTGGCACCATTGGTGGCGTATCGATTAGGGCGTTGGTTTTGGTGATAGAAGTGGCCGTTCTCGTTGTGCAATCAATTATGACCTCTGTCTTGGGTTTTAAGTTTGCGACAAAACTAACTGGACAACCAGGGTGGTCAATTTCACCACCAAAATATACCCTAATCACCAACTGAGGTGGGAAGCCGAAACGGCCAGTTTATCACCAGAGGGTTGAGATCACTATTGTGCCGGTTAGAATGTGGTAAAGTAAACCGATAAGACACCAGAGATGAAACCTCCAATTACGGGTGGAAAGGCATGAGCAATCGCCAAAATGAATAAAATTTAGGGCCCTGAAAAGCCCCTGTTCCGTCCTAGAGTCCGTGGCTGGCCAGGCCCTTCCATTGTCTTATCGTGGACCATTTCATTGAAATTTCTCGTGTTTCCATTCCACGTCAGGCAAGGGGACCTCGACCAACGCAAATGGCCCTCTGACCTTCAGGACCCCGTCGTACTCCTTTTCAGCCAAATGTGCTGCTGCTCGACTAGAGGCCCTTGCCGACACAGTCTGTAAAACACTCTGAGGCTTGATGCAGGGTGCCACCTTGTTTCAGGGGTCCCGGCCAACGCAGGAGACCCTCAGTAACAATTACGGACACTGGCCTTGTCCCTGCTTCGTCAATGGGACTCCAGGGTCCGAGCCGACTTTGAGCCAACTGCTCAGTATTGGTAATCTTGGATCAACATAGACGCCTTTATCATCCTGCAGACCCCCTACAGGCGCCACGGGCCCCTTAGACTGACCATTGAGGACCAGCATTTCGCCCCGGAGTCGCCCCGGCCAGCCCTTCTTTCCCTTAATAGTCTGTGCCGATGGTCCCGAAAGCTACTCAGGGTCTAGCGGGAGGATATGTCCCCTGTGTCCCCCGCCACCAGCTGGCTACGCCCCTGGGTGTGTAATGGACGAAACTCAGCGGCAGTCAAATATTCTAGATTCTGGTACAAATTCTTCATTTCATACTAAGTCTCGTTGATTTGTTTTACCTATTTGGTGAAAACCAAAAAAACCATGCATTACGGTTAACAACTCCGTTGTACCGGCGGTCGAAACTGTCCATATTGATGGGAATAATCCAATCGGTGGTGAAATATTCATTTTGGATGTGATTCATTCAACCTAGAAGAAAAAGCCAGTTTGGTTTTTCTAATTTCATTTTTGTTGAATGGTTAAAGGGCAGCTCGAAGTTTTTCGTAGTACGCTAAATGAGGCAAATATAGCGCATTGTTGCGTTGTGGCGCGGGACGGAAAATGCATGGTAGCGGTTTGTGGCGGCGGGGTGGGGTGGGCGGAGTTGTATATGGTGATGTCTTTGGAGTGTTTGTGAAGAGGGAAGTGAGATGATAAAACAGCATGGGTGTAGATTGGTAGGTGTGCTTATAAGTGTTCTATCTCTTTTGTTTCTACCCTGTTCTCGCAGTCGGGTGTAAGCCTTGTTGGCTGACTGGGGCAATTGGTCTACGGTGGGATGTTTGCAACAGAATTTCCTACATGTTTGTTGTTCTATAATTTTTAAAGTAATACTTTGCTCAGATGATATTTATCGGAGGCTGAATGCATATGCCACTCCCTTCAAGCACTGACTGACCATTGTGTGTTAAGCCAGGTTAGAATATTGTGAAATTGTTTAAAATTGTGCTTTCCAGGTCATTTATGATGCTAGGTAACTGTAGTACCCTAACAGTCATTGCCCATGGCATATTGAGAAGTATGCATAATTGTCATCATTGGTACCTTCTGCTGCAAAGTAATAATTTTACTGACTGATGTTCTCAAGACTTCAAACACCAGAGATAGTCATATGACAGGAATATTTTAGGGACATCGGACTATGTTATCTTCATAGTGGAATGATAATAATAGCACCAGCAGCTACAGAAGATATGAATGCAATAAAGTTACTGTAGCATCAGCTCTACACCTTTTATGATTCGTGATGTGCATGTGTTTTTATGCTTCGTGTTGAGCAGTAATTTGGCTGCATCCCAGCAATGGAGTGGGTGGGACAGAAGTGTTGCACTTCTGGGGTGTTCAAATTATTTATATTGTAATTATCTGATTAGGAAGATGATGTTATGTTTTATGATTATTAACCATATTGCCTGTGTTAGAGAATACAAGTTGTGTGTAATGCTTGTTTGTAATATAAGGCACCTAGCTGTGTCTGCTGATACTAAAATACAATTTCCATCTGATTTTCTATGATCAAAGACCATCCTTTTGTTTATCATCACTTAGTCTTGTATGTGAAAAAGGAATGCTATATTTGATTGCTTGGTTTGCTAATTTGTGATCAGTACCTGTGGCATGTACTCTTAGAAAAGCAAAATGCTGATACTGATTCTTTGGTATTGTACTATGAGTATACATAGCTCTCAAACAGGATTGGAAGATTGTTATTAGTGTATTTTGGTGGCTATAAGATGTTTCAGATCATGTTTTATTGTCAATATTGTTTGCTCCATGGAAGACATTTTATGAATATGGTTTTTCATGGTTCATCAGTCATAAAAAAATGGTAGCAGCTGTGAAGGAAAAAATGGTATTTTTATGGAAACTTAGATATAAGAAGATCTTGTATGTGGTCTGCATACATATCTCCACTAATAGTGATCTGTATGACACACCACACATGATCATCTTGTCTAATAACCCATGAGTCATGTTGCACTATATTTAAAATGAGGACACAATGAAGTTTCCAGGTCTGCATGAAAAATATTAAGTAGCTTGGGAGCTTAACAAAAGACAGTGTGTGTAATAACTAGTATTATTGTCCAACTACCAGGCAATCTTATTTGTCACCATCAACTGAGATGCATCGCCTCCTCACAAGGCTTTTGGGGTTAAGTGCAAAGGCAGGATTTTGTGAGGGAAATTTGATCAGAGAAGCCTTTACAACCAGATGTTTTCACATATCACATGTCTTCCTAGGATTCCCCAACTTTTTATTATATTTATTTAGTTTACTCCTTCTTCAAATACAGGGAGCACCCTAGATCATTCAGGAAGAGCATCATCCATGAATTATAATTGAAAGCATTCTTCAGAAATCTGTAGGGGTCCCTAGGCCTCAAACCTATTAAAAAAGAGGGCAAGCAATCCCTTTGCTCCCTCACCTTGGCTTGCTATTGCCTTGCATTCTAGCCTCCCTTCTTGTTTATATGGCTCCAAGTTTCATATTGGAACCATGTACCATGGTGCATTGGCTGTCATTGGCTGCTCACACCTGGTTCTGGGGATCCCTGAGATGCTTTTGTTGGTCCAGATGTGGAAGATCAACTAAGTTGAGTCAGGGGTATGTTAAACATAAAATGCTAGGACAATCAGCTGTTTTCTATTGACAGATGGGCAGGTGCAGTGAGGAGGATCATCACTCTGATAGTGATGTATTGAATGCTTGCCCCAATCACATATATATAACTGTTAAGCTGTTGCTGTAATTTCTGTATAGTTTTGTGGGTAGAGAAATTTGTGTAGACATTGACTGTTCCCTGACTGGTTTGTGGTAGGAGAACCTATCTTAAGTGTATTGTAGTGGTTATATTAATGAGACTTCTGTCAATAATGGATGAGAGCAATTAAAGCACAGCTCTTGCTAATTTGCATCAAAGGAGTGGCCTCTATGTACTCCACGGTCTCTTTTGCACATTCAGTTGTTTTTAGGCATGGAAAAATGTGTGATATGAGTAATAAATACCTCAAACTCCTGGTTTTCAGCATTAAGGTTTGTTGTGGTGGACCCAACCAACGTTCGATGTACCGGGAGGTACCAGTCAAGAAATGTTATCAAGCATGCTAAGTTGGGAACAATACCCAATCTCTGAGCCATTGTGCTTGGATACATGTGTATTCCATCATGTGGCAGCTGACCATATGCCCTTCATTTCAGCTAGATGAATCAAAGCACATCTCATCTTGACACAAGTTGTGCATTGGTTGCTCAAGACCATTGTATTTCATCATGGTACACAATGGTGTTATTATTGTGCATGTTGGTGAGTATTGTGTATTATGTTCATTGGTATATGACTTGTATTTCCTGGGGTATGTTCAGGCTGTTTTGCATGCTTTGGTATGTGTTTGTGAGCTACTTGACCTCCATAGTTGGTTGAGGGGTTTTAAAGCTTACTCCAGGCCCCTAACCATGATTTGGAGTCATGTATTCAAATGGCCATTGAGTTGAGCATGACTGAACCAAAGTAGGTTCTCTCCTGGCTTGGCAGGTATAACACATGTTTGTAGGGGACTACCTGAGCTTGTGATTAAGTGAGATTTTGACCAACTTGGAGCTTTATTTGTTTGGCAAATGCTATACATGGTGTAGTGTGCTCTATTTATCACAGTGATTGCGTGCTGTCATTGAGTGACATGTGGCATGGTGCAACGTCAAGTCGCGCGATAAGACGATCGTGCGCCGTGCGACGCCTATTTATCATCGAGTACTCCCGTATCATTTGGCGCCGTTCTGATTCCTTCGCCGTCCTGCCCCGGACGCACGTCGCGCTGCACGCGTGCCATCGCGTCCGGCCGCCTAACGCTGCCGTGACTGCTCAGGCGCCGGCTACCACTGTCAGAGCAAGGTGGCCGAGTACCGGAAGGCGTGCTCGGACGCGCTGCTCAAGGTAGGCGGGCCTCCGGGCGCTATTTCGGGTCTGCGGCTGCCGGCTGCCGCGGCCCGCCTGATGCAATCATCGCTCAACACAGCAGGCTGGCGCGAACCGTACCGAGCGCGGCTGACGCAACGGGCCGCAAGCATTCCGACCCGTGTCAGGCTTGGCCGCGGATCGGCGGCGGCGCTGGGGGTGGGGCGCGACCCGGCCGTGTCGGTGGGTGGGGGTCGCCGTCAGGCAGCTGCGCGGCGCCGGGGGTGGCTGGGATTGTTGTGTGCGGTCACTCACGCGTCGCGACGGTCGTGGGTACGCCCCACAGTCTACGTTCGGGCCGTAGCTTTTGGGCTGTAGCCGTTTGTGTCTGTGGGCCCGCAGCTTACACCACATAGCGTGCGTCCGGCTGACCAGTGCGTTGTAATGACATGCAATTGAGCGCAATCTTGATGAAGTGATATGAGCGAACCAGTCGCCTATCATCAGGTATGCCACACTGTCCCTGTATCTTTTACGCAAACCGAAAATCACGTCGGTTACCGTTGATCGATTCGCCGCATCTTCCCGTCGTCTCTGCACGATTGAGAGCTGTGCTCGCGCCGCCCGTGCCGCGCCGCACCGCTCTGTCTCTGAGAGCCGCACACCCGGTCCGGCAGGCGGCACAGCTGCTGCGTACCGGTATGGAGGCGGCGACCGTGGCGGCCGAGGCCATGGCCCTGCTGGAGGCGGCCAGCTGCACCAACGCCGGCCGCGGCGCCAACCTGACGCTGGACGGCACGGTTGAGTGCGACGCCGGGCTGATGGCCGACCGCGGCCGCGGCGCGCGCTTTGCCGCCGTGGGCGCCGCGCCGCGCCTCGCGCACCCCGTGCGGGTGGCGCTGCGTATGCTCCAGGTGCAGGAGCAGGGCCTCTCGTTGGGACGAGAGCCCCCCAAGTGAGTGTCGGGTGGCGTGCGCGCCGGGGGTGGTTCAGCGTCTTTGTTTGGGATGTGCTTCGGCTCCGATGTTCCGTCGACTGAGCGGGCACGTGTTTGATCGCGTGTAACATGATCCTGGCCGCTTTCCTCTTCGGGGAAAGCCGTTTGTTCGAGTAGCTTTGCTCTGGCGAGCGAAGGAGCCTAGTTGATTGAAGCTGGTGCTGCTTTGCTCCCAGGTTCACTTGGTTCGTCTACGAACCGATAGACTCGGTGGATTGGTCCGGACCCGACCAGACACCGCTCCGCCTCCTGAACAGGCGCTGTTCCACCTCCTGACCAGGCGCCGCGCCACCGCCTGACCGCCCCACCAACTGACCAGGCGCCGCCCCACCGCCTGGCCGCTCCACCACCTGACCAGGCGCCGCCCCACCGCCTGACCGACTAACCTCCTGACCCTGCGCCGCCCCACCGCCTGACCAGGCGTCGCCCCACCACCGGACCAGGCGCCGCCCCACTGCCTGACCAGGCGCTGTTCTCGGCAGTCTGCTGGTGGGTGAGGCGGTCGTGCGCTGGGCCGAGGCGCAGGGCCTGTCGACCACACCCGGTGGCCAGCTGGTCACCGCCGAGGCGCAGCGCCGCTTCGACAAGTACAAACGCTCGCTGGACGAGGCGGAGCGCGGCCAGGGCGGCCCCTGTAAGAAGGCTCGGCGTGAGCCGGAGGTGAGCGGTCTGGGGCGGCCGAGCGCGCCGCCAGGGCGGCCCCTGTAAGAAGGCTCGGCGTGAGCCGGAGGTGAGCGGTCTGGGGCGGCCGAGCGCGCCGCCAGGGCGGCCCCTGTAAGAAGGCTCGGCGTGAGCCGGAGGTGAGCGGTCTGGGGCGGCCGAGCGCGCCGCCAGAGCGGCCCCTGTGAGGAAGTTTGGCGTGAGCCGGAGGTGAGCGGTCTGGGGCGGCCGAGCGCGCCGCCAGATTTGCGCGTACCGTCGGCGCCGGCCATGGTAAAACCGCGAAGCGAATTGAATGGAATGGCGATTTTCAGGACGTTTGTCCCATTTTGCAGACATCGGAACGAATTGAGATGCGTTGTTGTCATGAGCCATTTCTCTTGTGCGGAAGTGCGAGGCAAGTCCAGGCGTCACGCCACATCTAACAGCGTGCCACTGCTAACCAACTAACTAGCGACTGCGTGGCTAAGAGGCGGCAGTTCGCCACCCTCTCCCTGAGCGCCCCGGCGCGCGCGGCGTGTCGGCCTCGCGGCGGGGTCCCGCGCCGTCTCCACGGCCGCTGAGAGCGCCGCTGTCGGCCGCCAGGAGGCGGACAGCGAGCTGCGCGACACGGTCGGCGCCGTAGTGATCGACTGCGCCGGGCACATGGCGGCCGCCTCCTCCAGCGGCGGCATCATGCTCAAGCACCCCGGTCGTGTTGGACAGGTGAGCGGCGCCGCGCGACAGAGCGGTGCAAGTGTGCTGGGAGCTCACGGGCCGCGGGTGGGGTAGGGCGAGATGGGTTGATGACTGGTCTCTGTGGGTCGGGTGCCGTGTGGTCCTGTTGTGGACGGGGTCTGTGGGATGGCTGCCGCACGGACGCGGCCTTCCTCGCAACGCCGGGGTTCAGTTGCCGCCGACGCCGGCAGTTGGCGATGTGTTCAGCGGCCGAGAGTTAGGCGCCGTGCAGTTCAGCCGTAGTTAGGCGCCGTGCAGTCCAGCCGTGCGACGAGTTGTGTGGCGGAGCCAGCAGGTGGCGGTGGGGTTTAGTGCAGCGCGGTGCCGGCAGGCGGCGCTGTTCGGCTGCGGATGCTGGGTGGATGCGGCCGCTACCACCGGCCGCTACGGCGTCGGCGTCACCACCTCGGGCACGGGCGAGCAGCTGGTGATGAGCTGTCTAGCGCGCCGCGTCGCCGCCGAGATCAGCCGCTCCGAGCACGCCATACAGGGACTGCAGCTCGGCCTCAAGCGGGGCTTCCTCGGTGCGTACCAGTGACGTCAGCGGCGGCCTTGCCGGTGGCTACCAGTGACGCCAGCGACGGCTTTGCCGGTGGGTGTCATTGACGTCGTCTGCAGCTTTTCGTGATATATTATCGATGTGTTTGTGCGTGCCTCTCCCCGCCGGAGGCTGCCCCGTGGGACAATGTTGACGCCGGCGTTAGCTGCCGCCATGAGTAGCTTCGCCATCTCGCTGTGGTTATGACAGCTTTTATCAAGCATCCTCCTAAATTCTGCATTGCGTAACGGTGTTCCGCTGGTTACCGGCGACGCCATCAGATGCCTTCCCTGGCGTCTCCGGCCGGCTCCGCTCTCGGCGCTGAGCTGACCCGCCACCAGCCCTACCCCACGCCCCTGTCGCCGCGTCCGGCTCCCCTTGGTAACGCGATGCGCGGCGCCGGCCCGACAGGCTCGCACTACATCCCGCCGGGTTGTCAGCGTCTGGCGGGGGCGGCGGCGCTGCGGCACGACCCGGCGCTTGGCGCCGTCGACGTCGCCTGGGGCCACTGCACTGCGAGCTTCGTGCTCGGTTACATGAGCGCTGACGCCGAGAGTCCGCAGGTAGCGCGGACCGGGCGCCGCGGAGCCGCACCGAGTGCCCGGCGCGCACGCACGTCCTGCGCACACTGTTCTCTTTTGTCGAAGCACATGATCTGTGGTCCGTCATTCACTCAGGTGGTCATATTAGCACGGGGGGGGGGGGGGGAGGCATGGGGCGCATAACGCATCCAGGATTGGAACCGGGGCAAAACGCGCTGCAGCTGAAGGCAGTAACCACTCGGCCATTACGATTTCTCTTCGCTATATTGTCGCTATTTACTCGTCTATTGTCCCTCAGCACCGGTATTTGTTCGTGACCTGGTATCCACGAAAAGTTCCTGCTTGCTCCAGATGTCTACTTCACTAGCTGTCCCTCACTGTATCAAATGCGGTAGTCCCGACCTAGTCTGCCCAATCAACAGTCACTAAGTTCGCGTGTGTCTCCCTGTCCGTCACAATGTACTACTGTCGGATCTCTCTCTCCCTCCCTCCCTCCCGTCGCACTCTGTGCTCCTGTCCCGGTTCTATCTCCCCGTCAGACGCTGTGCCCCTGACCCGGTTCATCTCCCCGTCAGACGCCGTGCCCCCGACCTGTCTCTCTTCGTCAGACGCTGTGCCTTTGGCCTGCCTCTCTCCCCGTCAGACGCTGTGCGTCTGACCTACCGCTCTCTCCCCCGTCAGACGCTGTGTTCGCGGCTGCCGCCGGAAGGCACAGCTGGTGTCACGGTACTCTCTCAGGCCGTCTCGCTTCGGTTCGCGCCGTGTGACGAGCACGCCGAGCCGGCGCCGCCGGCGGCCGCCCTCTGACGACGCCCGGCGCCGGCTGCGCACCCGTACAAAGCCTGCGGCCACCTGACATCCTCTATGCAGCGGCGGCGGCCGGTCCACGCGCGCGGACGCTGTGGCGCCGCTACAGTGCCAGACTTTGTGGTGGCGGCATACCGCTGAGGCCGTTCAGAGCGCGGCGGCTGAACCCAGCAGCCGACCCCAGCCGGCTGGTCAGTGCGGCGCATCAGTCCGCTGTGGGAGCGGGAGCTGGCCTGATCCCGCAGCGGGGCAAGAGAGTAGGCGACAGAGTCCTCGGTAGGGACGGATAATACCTCAGAGTCGCGACGTAGGGCGAGGTGCAGAACCTGGCGCGCATCCCGATTGTTTTTGGTCCGTCCGATCATAGCCACCGAGACAGTTGGTTTTCTTCCCTGCAGGTCGTGAAGGTCGTGGCATTTTGTGTCGGATTGTCGGTTTTATGTCGCGATTCGTGCTCTTGTCAACATGCTCGCGTGTGCAAGTCACGCCGTGTGCCTGGGGTGGCTTACTGACGAGCTACTGTGTTGTGCGCGCACACGAGGCGCCGTGATTCATATCGCTGCAGCTTGCTTTCATTTCGTTCGTTGGTTCGTGCGGGGACTGGCCGCGTTTCGGGTGCACGAATGTCCGCCAGAGCTTACGCCACAGACGGCGGACGGGCCGCCACCGATCCAATACAGTCACCACTGCCTAACGAGCGCCTGTATTGCATCAGAGCTGCTGCTTCCAGACGACCTCGGCGGCATAGGCGGGCTCGCCGGCCGGCGGCTGGCAGCTGTCGGAGCAGGTGTACACGGCCAGCGTGCCCCAGTCGACGCTGTCGCCCGTCTCGTCCAGGTCGAGGTGGTTGAGCAGCTGCGGCAGGACCTGCGGAGAACGGTGGTGCGAGACGGCGTCACGGCACGCTTGGTACGCCGGGGCCGGACAAGGCACAGCTCCCGGCACACGGTAACACGGGCCGTTTTGTCGCGGCCCCAGATCGCACCAGCCCGGCGTTGAGGCAGGGACTTGCCGGCCGTGCCGGACACGCCCCACAACTTCGGAGGCGGTTGGGGTTGGACACCGCTCACCTGGAACTCGAACTGGCGGGCGGCGCCGCAGCGGCAGGCGGGCACGTCTGCGGCGGCAGGCACGCGCCGGCTACTGACCCAGAGCGGCGCGCCGCCGCGCCAGTACCGCACCACTTGCTCCGGCTCGCGCGCCACCCGCTTGCGGAATCGAGTGAACACCGGGTCGTCGCCGCCGCTGGACGCCATCTTGTCCAGCTCGCCGACGTCAGCGTCTGCGGCGAGCGAATGGTCAGAGGTGGCGCCTCGGAGCACGTGCGGCATGTGGTCGCCCGCGGCGACCTGCAACCACAGCGTGGGAGCGAACGGGATTGAAAGTAGTATGAGCCAGGACACTCCAGGAAAGGGGGCGAAATGAGCTCGAGCTCGCCGAACGTGACGTCACAACTGAGACCATGTGCGTCGATGCTAGAATTGTGTGAATTGGCACAGAACACAAAGATCCTAATTTAAGATGAGACGACAGGCAGGGATCTCGTGCAGCCTTCAAAATAAATCAGTGCCAAGTTAAGTTGGTCGCAAAAAGGAGTGCAGACTAAGACCTCATGTGCGGCAGAAAGCGCTGGCTTTGAACAAGCGCGTCCAGCCGCGCATGTACGACACCGTCACAAGCTGTGCTTAAAAGACAGGTATATCTACATCAGCGCACCTGGCAGTGACTCGATCTTGTCCTTCACGAGTGTGGCGTAGTCAGCCATCTTCTCCTCGTCGGTTTTCTCTCTCTTCTTCGCGTCGGCCGGTTCTTCTTCAATAACAACGTCGGCCTCAGGAAGCAAAAACTTTGAACTGCCATCACCCGGCCTGCCAACTTCTGCGGGATACGTACAACAAAAATGAATTGTCTCACACCGGCAACAAGATGCACAACATGCGGTGGTCGATAAGATATTCCAAAGATCCTTCTGAGGAGCCGCATCACCCACAGGCCCCTGTAGCGGACATCCAGCGAATACCAACAGTTCAAGCCGATGAGATCAGATCTGAACAGTTCGTCCCATACTGGGAGTGAAGTTTCCTGCTCAGTTGGGGGACTTCAGCCCCACCTCGACTTGGGGAGGAAAATGGGTAAATCTATGGAGAAACGTTTTTGAAGGCGTATCTTGGGCAGGTTGGGCCATTTTTCACTGTTCTGCCCTCCACCAAACTCATTTTGTGAGACTACGCTCTCATCACAATAGCATATTTCAATGCAACCAGTTTGCTGCAGAATGGGATGGATTTGAGCATTACTGGCTTGAAGATGCATCACCTTCAAATGAATGTGGTACGTTGGCAGTTAAAATGCTGACAACCTACGGTCCACGCCAACTAGCTTGCAAACAGAACTATGCCAGAAAATAACAAACATAGCAAGTCTATTTTTGTACCTTTGCAGTTCTGTTTATGTCCCATTTTCCAGTCGATGGTTTGGTGTGCTTTACCACAGTAATGTACCTTCTTGCAGCCTGCACATTGTTTGCTCCCAAGACATCCGCACACAGCACATATGTTCATGTAATGTTCAGCTCCGTACTCATCCTTGCCCACAACTGGCCTCTCCTCGAATGGTGTGTCCGGATAGAACTCATTATCTAAAGGAAGCTGGCACCGTAACGCAACAATTCCACCTTCATCTTCTTGTGAGCATGCTGGGTTTTTGCAGATAAACAAAAATATTGTGCGATGGAAACAGGAATCCTTCTCTTCAATAGGTGCATAGATCTGGCATAAGAATGCATATGGGGCATCACAGTGGAAGCATTTCATCATTTCTGGTGGGGGCAGGTTCTTCAAATCTAGCCAGGCTGGTTTTCCACCAACTTTTGTAGGGAAAAACCGACTGATGAGCTTCCATGCTTCAGCATTTTCCACAAATCCCAGCTGAATATCTTGTCCACCTGTTGCCGCACCACCTTGCTTGCCAGATGCCTCCATTCTTGGTTAATTCTTAGGTAAAGGCTTGGCACGTATCTGTGGTCACGTTATAGTAATCTGCAGAAGCAAAACACACATGATCTATTAATTGTTAAGCATGACTTTACATTCCAACACAAAAAAATGGTAACAAACATGACTGGTACCAACCAGATATCACAGGCCCCTGAATTTACTCGCATCTTGCTTCATTGTGTAACACCAAAGTTAATCACTTGACTCAGCTAGACCCAATCCAATCCCACTTTTCCCTCTTTAAAAACATGAAGGACAAAATGTCTGCTGGGCCTGTTCTTGTACAGCTCATGTGCTGAAGACTGTGCACATACACAAGATGAGACAGTGATTGATTTACTATTGGGTGGTTTCCCCACATTGTAAGCGTTTGACCAGGACTCTGTCCCTAAAGGGAGTAACAGGCTATAAAAAGGGGGATTCTTGGAATAACTGCCTCCTGCACAACACTAAGTGGCCTTTCACCTGCAGGTAATGAGCATGCATACCTGGTACCCTGTATAGAAATGTAAGCACAGGTACAGAACTTACACTCTATCTAGGTAATAAATGTGGCAACATGCAGCAGTCAAGCAGAACCATCCAATGGCAGCTGTACAAAAATATAATTTTGTTCATCAAAAGGCACCTAGACAAGACTCACGCACTCAAGAAGGCTACATGGTAGGTGTTCTATATGAAAAAAGGAAGAATAACATGGCAAACATAGGTCAGGGTGTACTTTCCTACCTAACGTTAGAAAAAATCGTTGTACACCATTCGTCGTGTTTAAGGCATGACATATCGTAAATAATCTCAAAACAGGTAGAATCATGCTCTTACCTCCGAATTTCAATAACTTCGATGACGGGCCCCCGAGCGCCGCGAGCACCGCACCGCCTGGACTCCCCAGCGCCGTTTCCGCGTTGCCGTTGCGTAAATACAATATTTCTGCGTACCAAGAGCTGTACAAAATGTACGGGACCGAAGTAAACCATTCGTCATGTTTAAGGCAGGACAACCATAACCTAACTGCGAACCATAAAAATATTTACTAAACATAAACCATATTTACCATATAAACCATATTAACTGCGAACCATACTATAAACCATAACTATAACTATAAGCTATACTATATAAACCATACTATAACTATAAACCATATTTACTGCGAACCATAAAAATGTACCGGGACAAGGTAGCAAGAATCCATGAAATTTGATCCTCGACGCCAACGGGACCATGGGTTGCAGGGGGATTGGGTGGGGAATGTAAAGCAAAATGAGATCATGGCAGCTAAATAAAAGCTCACTACATGGCACCTATATATGGCATGGAACGGTTAGGTTAGGTTAGGTTAGGTCAGGTCAGGTCAGGTCAGGCCAGCTTAGCTTAGCTTAGCTTAGGTGCTGGTCTATTCTCAGTTAGGTTAGGTTAGGTTAGGTTAGGATATGTTCTGGACTATTCTGGCCTGCGTGTTTCATAAATGTACCTAAACTCGATAAGAAACGATTTTGGTTGCTTTATTATTGTTACCTTGGTCCCGTACATGTTTTATGGTTCTTGATAAGCAGAAATATTGTGCTTTCGCAACAACGTAGAAACGGCGCTTGGAAGTCGAGCCAGTGCGGTGCGGGGCGTGCGGCGCTCGGGAGCTCGCTATCGTATTTATTAAAATTCGAGGGTAGGAGCATGATTCTATCTGTTTTGAAATTATTTACGATATGTTCCGCGTTAAACACGACGAATGGTTTACCTTGGTCCCGTACATTTTGTAGAGTTCTTGGTAAGCAGAAATATTGTATTTACGCAACGGCAACGCAGAAACGGCGCTGGGGAGTCCAGGCGGTGCGGTGCGCGCGGCGCTCGGGAGCTCGCCATCGAAGTTATTGAAATTCGAAGGTAGGAGCATGATTCTACCTGTTTTGAGATGAGTTACGATATGTGCCGCCTTGAACACGACGAATGGTGTGCAATGATTTTTCCTAACGTTAGGTAGGAAAGTACACCTACACCCAGAACATATCGTAATTAACCGTAAAACGGGTCATCTAAGCTCTTGGAACCTAAATAACCACGATAGCGAACATCCGAGCGCAAACACACAGCAACCACGGCCCCGGCGCCATTTCTACACGTGATCGCAACATTACAGTGTGATCACAATATTACTGCGCATCAAGAGCCATAAAAATGTACGAGGCCACGGTAACAAGAATTCAATAAAATGTGCTTCTTGCATATCCAAGCAGTTTTCCATATTGTTTGTAGATTAGTCAACATGGTGGGGAAATATGACGTTTTTGCGTGGGAATGAAAAGCAAAATGAGAATATGGCGGCTAAACAGAAGTTCTTAATACGGTACATATATATATGGCATGGAACATGGATGCCATTGGGACACTGGGTTGAAGGGGATGGGGTGGGGGTTAGGTTAGGCTAGGTTAGGCTAGGTTAGGTTAGGTTAGGTCAGGTTAGGTTAGGTTAGGTTAGGTTAGGTTAGGTTAGGCTAGGCTAGGCTAGTTTAGGCTATGTTCTGGACTATTCTGGCCTGTCCGTTTCATAAACGTACCTATACGCGATAGGAAACGTTTTTCATTGCATGATTATTGTTCTCTTGGTCCCGTACATTTTTTCATGGTTCTTGGTAAACAGAAATATTGCAATTACGCAACGACAATGCAGAAACGGCGCTGGGGAGCCGAGGCGGTCAGGCGCGTGCTGCGCTCGGGGGCTCGCTATCGTAGTTATTGAAATTTGAAGGTAGAAGCATGAATCTACCTGTTTTAAGATTACTTACGATACGTTCCGCCTTAAACACGGCGAATGGTGTACAATGGTTTTCTCTAACGTTAGAAAGCAACCAGGTATCGGCGGCCACCAATATTAACACTAACCCCCTCCACCGACCTGCTGGTAGTCGCCACCCTTGGTCGCCACAGACGGCGAGATAACTGTACCAAGATGACGGCGGCCCTCACGTACTGGCCGACAGCTTTCGTCCCATTTAGAGACTAAACGACAGACCAAGCTATTGGTGACCCCATGTTCCAAGCCTATGGCACTGATCGGCACCAAATCTTCACCGTTTGATCCCGCGTAGTCAATGACCTCTCCTCTCCAGGCCATGGTGACCTTGGATTAGGTCAAAAGGCCACCATAGATATCAAACACATGCTGATCGGCGCCACAGGCTCGGGACATGGGGTTGCCTGCAGCAAATTTTGGTCGTTTGGGGTATTTTTGGTGACGTCTGACCTGGCCTTAGCTCCCATGTTCCGGCAATGATATAATAAAGACTATGGCACATCGATTAGTGAAGGCTGCGTGCTGGTCGGCGCCAGGCTCGGAGCATGTGGTTGTCTGCAACGAAGTTTGGTGCCTTGGGGCGTTTTTTGTGGCGTTCAGTTCGACCCAAGTTCACGAAGCTCTGGAAAGGATAGGATCCCGACTATGGCACATCGATTGTGAAGGTTTCGTGCTAATCGGTGCGTAAGTCTCGCAGCATGGGGTTGTTTGGAACCTGTTTTTTTCATTTATGATGACATTTGACCTGACCCAGGGTCGCCGTGATCTGGAAAGGATGGGCTATCGGCTAAGCAACATCGAATGGTGAAAGTTCCGTGTCAATCAGTGCCATAGGCTCGGGGCATGGGGTTGTCAACAGGTTTGGGCGACCGTTTAGTCGCTTCTTTTATCTGTTCCTTATCAGTTAATTGGATGAGTCTTTTCGCCACGTAATAATAATTTCAGGTTTATGGGATGACGGAGGATGGAAAGCGGTGGAGCAAGACCATTGCATGTGGTGTGTGTGTGGGGGGGGGGGGGGGGGGGCAGCCGCCGAGCCCAGGCCCGCGAGTACCCCTTTGCAGAATATACGCAGGGAGCCCGCCCGGTCTAGTCCTCCTCCAGGACGCCTCTCGACCCACTCGTGGCTGGTGCATGCAGCCTGCCCCGGGCAAGCTGGGTGTCGCAGAATGCAGGATGAGAGGGTCGGATGACAGTTTTTCATATCTCTGGTTACCATGATACATTCGTCACGGCGCTTGCGAGCAAACGGCAGCAACATTCTAGGAGCCTCCAGTGACGGACGTCACCTAATATGCTTTTGGGCTCTGAGTCCCCCAAGCCGACTTATATCTCCCAATCTGTCCCCCAACGTCGACTTATGTCCCCCAATGCTCGTCTGAGCAACCTCCTGGAATATATTTGAGTATGGTGAATGTTGGGCCAAATAATTACAGAACAATTATCTTAACTATAGGTAGTATAAATGGTAGGTACCAAAACACATCACTATTATTGCCAGGTTATCTTGTACGAAATAGTGTTATATACATGCATATATATAACAAAACAGTATTGTACGCATATATATATATATATATATATATATATATATATATATTCTGTACGTGCCTTTTATTCTTCTCACGCTACTTCCCGCATATGTTAAGTCAGTTTGCAGATGATTGGCAAGTTTTATTCAAATGGAAACGTCTGAACTGGGATTGGCTGCGATGTGCAGCTTTTAAGAGCACAGGCCAGAGACTGCCGCGCTCCGTCCAGTACTGGTACTCACGCTTCGCCCGATCTCACCGCCCCAGCCCACTCACACATCGAACCCACTGTCGCCGTCCCAGTTCACGTCACCCTACGCCTGACACTTCTTCCACGGACAGCGCCGGCGCGCGCCGGAGCGACGGCACCCGGGTCTGCACGAGACGCTACGCGTGCCATCCCGAGGTAAGCCGGCCGGTCCGAGGTCAGGCGTGCCGGCCCGAGGTTAGTGGTGCCGGCCTGAGGTGAGTCGTTCTAGGCAGAGGTCAGCCATGCCGGGCCGAGGTCAGCCGTCCCGGGCCGGGGTCAGCCATGCCGGCCCATGGTCAGCCGTCCCGGGCCTGAAGCCGGCCCAGCGCCCATTCAACACCGCGTTCCTGCACCACCTGCCGCACCTCCGTCGGCATGGGAACGGCCTTGCCTGAAAACACGGCAGAATCGGGTCAGCGGAGACAGCGGCCCTGACGGCAGGAAACTGTCACATTCAGGTCATCGGTCGCCACGCTTAGTGGTGACCAGACATTTCAAGCTAGCATGCATCACGCATTGAATCATTGATCACTTTTGCGACATCGGCCGTGATGAGCACCTCACACACACGGCACACGTTTAGGTCTGGCCGCCGACTTCTTACAAGAATAGACCCACTTACTTTCCTGTCTGGATGGTCCTGTGCTCTGTAGATAACTTTGAGCTCTAAAACGTGAATATAGGGTCCGTACCCCCTGTATTTCGACCTAAGTGTGTTTTGCCAAAAAAGGTCGTCGACAGCGATACATTTTGCTATGTTGTGCTGTTAGCGTCTCACATGTGGCCATTACATATTATAACGAATGAGGCACTTGGACTCCGCGACATATACAACGTCCCTCCCGTGTTTTTTTCGCACATTTTACACTTCGTTTCTTATACGTTTTTCTGCGTACAAACCACCTGAAACCGCGACTTCTATAAATAACAAAGGTACCCCCCCCCCCCTCTCTTGGCACCCACGCTTCGACATGGAAGATTTCACCAGACCAATTTTTCGCTTGCTGTCGTTTTTCCAAGCTTTGTGTACGCGCGGTTTTGATAGGCGTAGTTGGGTTCCGACGGGGCGTGTTTCCGTTTCCTACCACCTAGCCCACGCGTTCTACATTTGTTTACCTCGTGGACCTACCCTTACTTTTAAGCTTTTCATGCGGTAAAAAATATAGAGCACGAAGGAGGGTAAGTAGTAGGAAACCACGCTGCGCGTGCGCATAGCTTGGAAGAACGACAGTAGGCAAGGCGTCTTTGGTGAAATATTCCACCCGACGCAAAGTGCGCGGGGGAGGGGGGGGGGGAATCTATATTATTTATGCAAGTCGGAATTCAAGGGGTTTGCACGCAGAAAAATGTGATTTACGAAAGCAAAAGCAAACAGCGCGATAAACATGAGAGGAACATGGTCTATGTCGTAGGTTCCATGTCCCCGCTTCGTCTGGTGTATAATAAAAGCCTGCCAGACACTAGCAACACAACGGAGAATACACTTTTCGGTAACCATTTCTTGCTTTTGGAGGAAACACACTCAAGCTGTACAGAGCATAAGACCATCCAGAGGGGAAAATAAGTGAATCCACCCTTATAAAAAGTCGGCGGCCAGACCTAAACGTACTGGGCTCATCACGGCCGACTATGCGAAAGTGATTGATGCCTTAATGCGTGGTGCGCTTGAAACCGATCACATGCACGAGTGATGCCTGATGCGTGATACCTGTTTACTTGAAATCGTTTGTATATGTGATGCGTGATGCTGTTTACTTGCACTCGTTTGGATGCAGGCGTGTTTTGACGCATTTCTAATCTTTACCTTGTATTCCCAGCTAATTATTGTATCGTAACAGTAGCTGGCAATTGTTGCTTGTTAAATCAACTGAATGCTGGGGACTTGTAAAAGCTGTGGTCCGCTGTTTAAAAAGCAACTTAAAAACCCGAATGGCACTGACGGACAATTTCGAATTTACTGCTGATATTCGTTTTGACAAAAGTATGTAGCCGAAATATTGATGTGTCCATTTCTCCTTTCTCTTAGTTATTTGACCAGGAATAGGGCGAATTATGCTGCTTCATGTGCGTGTACGTGTCTTTGTGCGTGTACGTGTACGTTCCTTGCAAATGCAATTAACAACTTACATAAGTACTATCTTTGTGTAATTATAGCTTGGGAGTGCAAACTGCGGGAGCTATCCGCCTACGAACTTGGGCGCGATGCCATGGAGCTAAAGTCCAAATTTAACTCATGCGTCAGGAGCCGAAGCCTGGACCCGACATGGCTTTGTCAGGACCGATTTCGCTGAGCCTGAGCTAAACTCCAGGCCAGTGACGGTGCCTGAAGCTGGGGATCGTCAACCGCATCAATCGTCGGATAAAGGACGACTTGCCTGAGGACCACGGGTTCCGCAACAGCGCGACTTTTTCGGCACGGCTCGGACTGCCGGTCGGAATTTCGCCACCACAGGGCCAATCACCGATCGCGGCACGCTCTATTGCGCGAACATAATACCTGAGTGTGATGGAGCCACGGGCAAATCGGACATGATTATCACCCTAATGCATGTCATGGAGGGTGAACCAGACACGTAGGCATGCAATGCACACCATTCTACTCAGGCTTAACAAGGTGAGGATCTAAACCCAAAAGATTTCACATAGTGTTTGATGGGGCTGTATACTGTTACGGGCAATGAGATCGCATTTCAGTTCCTTTAGCAGGGTGAAGAAGTCGACGTGGAAAATGTTTTAAGCTTGTAAACCTCTGCCGCCCGCGAACGGAGCATCTTCAGCCCACACCCTGCCCCGTCCGCGCCGACCCACAACATTTATTCCAGGTGCACATGACATTTAAACCATTGTCCAATATCAGGGCATTTTACACCGTTTCAAAGCCCTTGGTTTTAGGCGCAGTGCGACAATAACCGAGCCTTTGAAACGCTGTAAACAAGCTGGCAACATCTTAGCAAACGAACGACGAACTCACAAGCTGGCAACATCTTAGCAAAGTCCTCCTGTGCTACCTCTTCCAAAGTATGCCGCAGACCGCGGGCTCATCCCTGCCGTCACACGGCCCGGTCGACCCACCGCGGGCGCTGGTGACGCTGAACGCGTGCTGGAAGCGTGCCTCGGCCGCCTGGAACTCGACGCGCCACTGGAGCTGGCGGCCGTCGGGCAGCGGCAGCTGGTCGCCGCTGCGCTCGCCGGCCAGCCGCGCCAGCACAGCGCGCCGCTCAGCGTGCAGCCGGCCCAGCTCGTACAGGCCGAACAGCAGCCGGTGCAGGCTGCTGCCGGCGGCCGCCAGCAGCGGCTCCAGCACCCGGCTCCAGGCGGTCGCCTCCACCTCGCTGCAGGTGACGCGCGACCGCTGGAATGGCGTCGCACGGAGATCGAGCCGTACTCGGGGTGCTTTCGCGAGGGGGGAGGCAAGACAGACCAAGCTCTGCTCAATCCACTTTGCTGTGGCCTGAGGTGACGTGTGTTCCAGCGATGAATCATACTGCAAAACACTAAACTACCCAGAAAACGGTTTACAAGGGGCAAACAGGTTTCCATCGCAAGTGCAGTTCACCAAAACGTGGTTCAGGTGGTGCACACCCAACCACGGCCGCACCGGCATACCTCATCCCTAGTAGTGACGTAGGACACTGTGAGCGATGCATCTGCGTCCTTGCTGGTAACCTGGACGTTCCACTTGGTGACGGAGACGCCTCCGTCGGCCGACAACAGCTGGAAGTCCAGCTGGTCATAGGTCAGGCCGCTAAGCTCCAGGTTCATGGCGACCAGATGTTCATGCATGCTGACATCGCCCCCCGGGGTCAGCCTGCAACGTAACGACAGATCGGAATGATCGTGAACCTTACACTCTAGAAGCCAGTCGAAGGCTCACAGATCGCTTGCATTTGGAGACAGAATCTGACATAAAAGAAGGGGACGTCTGGGCGGCATCATCAGATCAGTAATCAAGATTAGGAAGGCTTAGAGCAGCTTAAGCCACACGTTTGTGAAGTAAGCAACATCTCATTCACGCTTAGCAGAAATCGTTGTCCGCCTCGATCTTGTCGACACTTGTAACCAAAAACAGACTATGACTCTCTGAGCGGTCACGCAGACGCATTTCGCGAGGTACCAAGCGATTTAACCTCCAGGGGTAGAAAATGCCGACAGTTTAAATATCGCCCGTATCCACATGCATCACACACTTTCCGGTACGAAAGGTTAGGCGGATTCCAAACAAATGCCCCCCCCCCCCCCTCGGAACGATCACAGACCGAAAGGATTGAAACATCTCCACGACTTACTCCTCAAACAATGGGTGTCGTCCAATGTACTATTTACCCCTGGCTTCAGCATGGAGATGTTCCTGAGACGCCGGCACGGAACAGATTGGGTAAGGTTGGCGTAATGTGTTATTTCCCACTGACTTCAGCGCCAGACCACACTGCCCGCAAAATCTGGACCCCCTGGACATGCTTTCAGACCGCTACAGGTCTCAGGGGATAACGTCAACAGCTGTCGGCTTTTCGCGCGGCATCGAACGCTGCGACCTCTGGGGCTCACGAAAGATCAGACTGATGTTCTGGTGGCGGTGGTGATTTGGGTTTTAAGGGCGCGTCGGCATCAGGGCCATTTTGCGCCCACTCGATGACGGTTATCTGCCTATGCGACGGCGCGATAAGTATGTTGTCAACTGATAACAGGTAGCATCACTGGCGCACTTACACTGAGGGGTGAGTGAAAATAACGTCAAAGTCAATGTGTGCTAAAAATGCGAGTATATCTCCAAGTTCACCACATGGGTCTCGACCGAGTAACCGATGAAGGGGCGCTGGAGGAAAAAATCGTCGCCTCTCCGTCTCAAGGCGCCGACATGAGACGAGCACATGTTCAACAGACAACCGGTCCCCGCATCTATCACACCGTGGCACATCCCTACGCGTCAAGTAAAACGAGTGTGTGGCGTATGTATGACCCAACCGAAGCCTACAAAGGGCGACTTCCTGGAAGCGGCCTCGGCGATGGGAGGATTCCCAATCACCCAGTTGGGGCTTGATTTCCCTGAAAGCGTTGAGGTGTTGGTCGAACATGTCCTGCCACGTATTGCGGACGTATTTGGAAATGGCTGACTTCAGATCTCGAGCGGGTACATAAATTGGTATTGGGTTTCTCTCACACGCCGCAGCTTTCGCTGCGGCGTCGGCTTTTTCATTCCCCATTATTCCTATGTGGCTGGGGATCCACATAGATGTGATACGACAGGAAGTGCTGTCCAGTCATTCCAATTCCTCCCAAATTGAGCGAGTCAAAAATGAGTGGTCACGCGACATCGCCGTCAGGTCTAATGATAAAAGTGCACTACGCGAGTCGGTCAAAATGACTATCCCTTTCAGGACGACAAGCAACGTACTGAAGCGCTGCTAAAATGGCAAACAGTTCTGAGGAAAAAACTGACATGTGCTGCGGGAGGCATAGACCTACGGTATGGTCACCGCAAACAAATGCGCAACCCGTTCCTGTTGAGCCCTTGGACCCATCGGTAAATATTTGTAATGAGTTCGCGTATTGTGAGATCTGTTCCAACGAATACGTGAGGAACTCGCGTGGTGAAGTGCCATTTTTAAGATGCTGAGCTCTCGTGGTGAAGTGCCATTTTTAAGGTGCTGACAGAGTTCCAAATCATACTTAATACTCAGACGTCTCCACGGAGCTGGGTCCCGAAGAGTGTGCGGGGCAATGTCATCCAGCGCAATATCCGCCTCGTCCAGGCAGTCCCAGACGCGCAGGCACATCAGCCGCGCTGACGTGGGCCGCCCCCTCAAGAAAGAACGAATCAACGTCTGAGAGAAGATGAAATCAAAGGCTGGGTGATCCGGAAATTGTGAAACCTTTGTAGCGTAATTCACAGTAAGTCGTTGTCTCCTAAGAGGCAAGGGCGGTTCATTCGCTTCCACCAGCAAGTTTCTTGTTCGGGTCGTACGAAACGCCCCAGTGGCTATACGAACACATGTATGGTGGATTGTGTCCAAAACCTGCTTTGAAGATGTAGGAGCACTATCGTAGACAGGACTAGCATAATCGATGACTGATCGAATTAGGGCCCTATACAGGTTCAACAGGGTGCTTCTATCGGCTCCAGACGTCATACGACACATTACTTTCATGAGGTTCATGCGCTCGAGACACTTAGTCTTAACCATCTTAAAGTGTTGCTTAAACGTGAGCCGACGGTCAAACGTGAGGCCCAGGAAACAAATGTCGTTACAAACTGGGATAGTGGCATTACACAGTCGCAACTCCGGGTCTCTACAGCCTCTAATCCGTGAGCAGACTAAGTGCGTGCACTTAGTCTTGGTGGTCGAAAATTTGAAGCCATTCTTAAGGCTCCACTCAGTTAGTCGAATCAGGCATAACTGAAGCTGCCTCTCAGCAGACGTCGTTGTGGATGCCGCACACCAGATGGCAAAGTCGTCCACAAACAGTGACCGACTGATGGTAGGTGGCAGACAGTCGGCGATATCATCGATCATCAGCGCAAACAGGGTTACGCTAAGGACACTCCCTTGAGGAACACCGTTCTCTTGTTCATAGCGATCAGATAGCATGCCACCCACTAGGACGCGGAAGAATCGACGACGTAAAAAGTTTTCAATGAAGAGTGCCATGTGACCTCGGAGTCCACACTTGTGTACTTTGCTTAGAATGCCATAGCGCCAGGTGGTATCATAAGCCCGCTCAATGTCAAAGAAGACTGCTATCGTGTGACGTCTTTGTTTAAAAGAATGTCGTATAGCTGTGTCTAAGATCGTTAGGTGGTCAACAGTGCATCGGTTCTTCCGAAACCCGCATTGCACTTTGGAAAGACAACCGTGGGTTTCAAGGTACTACATGAGACGATCATTCACCATCCTCTCTAGCACTTTGCATAGGAATGAAGTCAGCGAAATTGGGCGGTAGTGCAGTGGATCGGAACCATCCTTTCCGGGCTTCCGTATGGGGACTATAATGGCCTCCCGCCACGACTCCGGGAAGTCATCTTGCAACCATATGTAGTTGAAAAGTGAGGGTAAGGCATGGAGGGACTCCTTCTTTAGGCGATTCAACATATCATTGTGGACTTAATCCAATCCAGGCGAAACACTCTTAGCTCGCTTAAGAGCAGTGCAGAGCTCCATGACAGTGAACGGTTGGTTGTACTCATAAATCTCTGAGTCAGGAATTCTAAAATTGATTGCCGTCTTCTCACTTTGTTTCTTGTAACGAATAAAGCGTGGGTCGTCTGTTCCATGTCGGCACCTTTCTGCAAATGCGAGACCTATTTTGTTGGAAACTTCCTGTGTGTTCAATATCGTGATTCCCGCCATTTTCAACACCGGAACTGCAGTGGAGACGCCCCTACCGGACATGCGATTAACTCGCTGCCACACTGCACTCAGTGGGGTGTGACGATTTAAACCATTTACATATTCCCTCCATGATGTACGCTTTGCCTCACGTATTGTGCGTTTCGCAAATGCTCTGGCCTTTTTAAAAGCGATGAGGTTGTTGGTCGTTGCAGAACGCTTAAAAACCCTGAACGCCCGCTTCCGCTTGAGAATTGCCGCCTTGCAGTCCTCTGACCACCAGGGAACCGGGATCCTGCGCGGCTCAGGTGATGTCAAGGGAATGCAAGACCTTGCGGTGTCGACAATTGTGGATGTCACTTGTTGTGCAAGAGACGTTGCATTGTCGTCCTCGGTCGGCTGCACTCTAATACGGCACTCATCAGTAAACTTTTGCCAGTTAGCACGTCGAAGGTTCCAGCAGGAAGGCCTCCTGCCTGGGTGTCCAGCATTCATCCCAAGCCATGTTGGGAAATGGTCGCTCCCATATGTAGTGCTCTCAACGAACCAAGACAACCGACAGAAAAGGGACGAGGAGCAGATAGAAAGATCTATCGCTGAAGTGGTGATGGACGGCAGAGATATATGGGTATGCCGGCCGGTGTTAACAACACAAATATTATTTGTATTCAGCAAACGCTCAAGGTGTCGGCTTCGGCGGCTTGTGTGATTGCAGCCCCACAAAGGGCTATGGGAGTTGAAGTCACCTAGCAACAAGAACGGCGATGGAAGCTGATTGAAGATGGACTGTAGTGTCGAATCCGGTACTTCCTCGGTACATCGGTACAAGCTGTACCGACAAGATCCATCGGTACAGCTTACATCTGCTTTAAGCGTTCACCTAGGGTTTTGCACTGAACAAATCTCCCTGGCGACGCTCTACTTCAGTGGAGGTAAGCCGGACCCTTGGCCGAGCTTTGGGACTTCCACCCTCCGTAGGCGACGTCGGCCAAGGAGGGGCACGCTTTGTTGCACGACCCGCCACCGGGGACTGCAGGGTAGGCCGACCCGAAACCCCGTCCCCAAGTGGAGGGATGGGAGGCGGACCCATTGACCCTCCCGGTGAGTGGGGCGGAGTCGACAGCGGGAGCCGGCCCCCCGTCCGCTGTGCAGACGCCGACCTGACGGCGCGCCCTGCAGGGCCAAGGTCCAGAGAACCCGGACGAACAACAGTTCAGAGGGGCGGCTCCGAGAGGGAGCGATGACTGGGGGATGCCGAACCTTGTCCGGTTCCCGTGAGCCGGGGGGACCGGCGCTTCCGGCAGGGCCACTAGCTGGGAGTCAGAGGGGGCCAACTCTCGTAGCGCCCCTGTGCCAGCGACGACAGATCCCGTCGTAGCTGGTATGGATGGAGGGGGAGATGGGGCCCGGGAGGGCGTGTCTTCAGCACGGGCTGGGCCGGGGTGCGATGATGGGGGGCGAAGTCCACAACCTCGCTGGACCGTTGTCCATCCCTCGTTCCCGGGTCGCAACCCAGCCCCGGGCTCTCTGGCAGCTCCACCAGGGGGTTCCAGCCCCATAGGCTGAGCTTCTCTAGCGGCGGCCAATGCCGCAGGTGGATTCTTTTCCGGAGGATCCGACTTCCGGTACGACGGAACAGCAGAGCCAGTTGATACAAGTGTGCTTAGTATCAGCTGTACAAACTCGCCTACAGTCATGCCTTTGAAATCATCAAGTCCACTCAGTTCCAGTACCTCGTTGGCTGCGGGTGTTACTTGGGCTAAATTTCTTGCCGGATGGGTAAGGGCGTCTTTGTATGTCCTTGTGGTGGTCGCATCGTTGTGTCGGCGTTGGGCCTCCCGAAACGAGACTCCTTCCTTCACTTTGATGTTCAGGATAGCTTTCGCTGACAAGAAGGACTGACAGCTGCGGTATGACGCCACGTGACCCTGACCACAGTTGACGCATTTCACGGTTTCTGATTTACACTCAGAGTGTTGGTGACCTATTTCCGCACACTTTCCGCATCTAACTTCTTTCCAGCACTTGTCCGTGAAGTGACCATACGTCTGGCATCGGTAGCATCGGACTGGATCGGGTACATAGACCCTAACAGGAACCGACTGATATCCCACGCGGAGCTTATCTGGAACTCTCGCAGAGCAAAACGTCGGAAAAATTGAGTCAGTATCGGTCAGCTCTCCTCTCTCTCTCCTCTTGATACGTCTCACTGCCGTCACCCCTTCCTCACACAAGCCCTCAGCAACATCCTCATCACTCACGCCGCGAAGGTCCCGGCAAGTAATCACACCCTTGGAGCAGTTCTTAGAGGGGTGAGGGTGCACCGAT
The DNA here is from genome assembly GCF_011947565.3 of Pollicipes pollicipes. Lineage (NCBI taxonomy): Eukaryota > Metazoa > Arthropoda > Thecostraca > Pollicipedomorpha > Pollicipedidae > Pollicipes > Pollicipes pollicipes. The sequence goes on along the minus strand of NW_023596136.1, from coordinate 17,217,849 downwards.
ACGGGCACCCTAACCTCTCCCTGTCCTCGCACTTTGTACATAAGTGTGGTCGTTTTAAGCATGCGCTGGATTTCGCGGTCGTCTGTTAGATGCACTTCTATGCCTCCGTCCGCATACGAAAACACATGCTTGGGCGTCCCGATGTTGGAAAATGCTTGTTGGCGCTGAAATGGGTTTAGTCGGAGCGGAACTGTCCTTCCTTGGTCATCTACTTTGGCGGATCTTACGACCAGAAACTGGGGTAGTGGACGACGGTCGGGGTTTGGGGGGTTGGTTGATGATAGAGTGTCCATAAGTATGTGTTTATATTCGGCGCGCTGATTCCCCGCCCACCACGGAGCCCAACACGGGGACGGTCCACTTCTAAGAGAGGAGCCGCCAGGGCTACCAGCACGCTATACGCAGGCCAGTGTGCCAAAAGAGTTGCTGCGAGAGCCACCGGGCACGTGTCTGCGGGCGCCAGTGCCTCGGTTCGCAGGTGCTAACCAGGCACCCTGGTGGCAAACCGAGGTACGGCCCCTTAATGATGTCAGGAGGCAGACACTGCACCCGGCAGCTCCCCCCTCAACACCCGTCACATGACCTGCTTGCCTCCAAGCCAGTGTCACGAAAACACGACGCCTGACCAGCCGATTTCCTCGTGTGGAGACTTCGCGAGGCATCCGCAGGATCACAAATTCGGGCCAAAGCCACGTGTTGGTAAGCTGCCCCGACTGACCCGCAGGGCAACTCCCTCAGGGACCAGGATCCCTTCATCACTACCTGTGGATCCAACGGGGTACGGCGAGACCCAGATAAGACTGAAAAGCTGGGGCCGAGGGGTTGCTAATCCCTACTCTGAACGAGTCAGAGCCCTTGCGGGAGGCACGTTTCGTCTGGCCCCTCCTCTTTGGCCGGAAGGAGCTTTACAAGCCTCCCCAACCGCCCGCAGGATCATTGGGGCACGCAATCCCCCCCCCCCCCCACGGAAAGGTAGTGCCTCACGGGGGGGGGGGCGACTGATGTTCTACATGGCCAAGTGTGCCATATCATGCCGGGTCAGCAACGTGAGCCATCTGGAAACCAATCTAGCACTATTTTAATCGGGTCCGCGTTCCAATCGAACCGCAGTTTTAAGGCACAATAAGTCAAGCGTCCGGCCGATGGCGAGGCTACGTCAGGTCACGTGATGGCCTTGCACGAGCACGAGCCAGTGTAGTGATACAATTCCAAGCAGCGTAGGAAATGGGGAGTCGAATGATGCCACTGACGTCATGGAAGGATGCATAGTTCGGTATGAAACGTCAGATGTGTCTGGAAACATAATTATGTCTTATTGCATTATTTCTCCTTGGCTTTAGCACGGGATTCATGACATGAAACATTCCGATTTCTCAGACTTCCTTCGGAATCCTGAGCCGGTGTGGAGTATATAAGATTACGTCGACCGCTCCCGGCTTCTCACGGGGCATCGAAAGGAGGCTCGTACTCCTCTGGAGGTCACCGCACCTAAAATATATATTCGGAGTTGTAAATATCACCAGGCACTGCTGGGTCCGTACGGTAAGTGACATACTCGAACCCATGTACATCTGTTCTGATTTCGTGTCTCGACCCTCCCGCTGCTAACGTATCCCAGACGTGGCATGGCAGACCCAGCAGCGAAGCCAGCTCGGGCTGCGCGATGATCTTGCACGAACAAGTGATTCACGTTGCCAGGCAGCATGAGACAATGTTGTGTTCAGTAACTTTCAGAGGTTACAGGTTTCCATGCTGCTCGAAAAACAAAGAGTCGCCTACGTTATCTCGTACATTCACCACCGGTAGCAATTTTGAAGGAAATCGAAGGTGTCTGGATTTTCCAGGCCATAGAGTCCTGAGTTCGAGTCGATGGAAAATAAAACGCTGAGTCATAAAGTGAACATCTGGAGGAATGTATGGCATTATCCTCAGAACTATGCTTCATTCGGTGGCGTCAATGACACCATTCGACTCGCCGTTCCAGACGCTTTCTGGAACTGTGCTCAATTACACGGGCTCGTACAGCCATGCCGTCACCCAACCTGACCTTGGCCTTGCGCGTCTAACATGATCTCGTGTACTTTAAAATTGTGACAAGATCGGTAGGCAGATGCGATTAAGATAGATTCAGCTGGATAGCAAGAAACCAGCTAATTACACCGACCCAGCACTTTATGGTACGCATGTATTGGTAGCGTCGAATACCAATGTGATGTCCGGTGAACTCCAGATGCGGTGTCCGGTGAACTCCACATGTGTTGTTCGGTGAACTCCACATGTGGTGTCCGGTGAATCCCAGATGTCGGAGCTTTTGATGCCCACAAAAATTCTTGAGTCGTCGACGCAATATGGCAGGTTCAACGCCTGACGCGATTTTGAATTAAACGAAATCGAAGACCTCGGTCTTTTCCAAGACAGGGATTCCTTTACTCAAGTCGATGGGAAGCAAGGCAATACGCTAAAAGGAAATGTTTCACACGTAAATGTATTGAAGCAAGCATCACATGTCATGAAACGAGATCACTTATAGCTGTTGGTATACTTTTAAGTAGAAGTGACCGCTCTAAACACAATTACTGTTCAGAAAATATGCTCCTCGATACCGCATTGCTTGACTACGTCATCGTACCTTCCGACATTTCATTGAGAACCAGTTGACGGCTATTATATCTGGAAATTGTGCTCACGAAAGCGAGATATGAACGAGTTGACCATTATATTTTTATCGGCACTTCTCGGTGCATGGGATGGCAGGCTTTAAATGGCATTATAACGTCATGAATGCCAAGGTGACCTTGAAATACTCTCCGAAATACTCTCCCTATTTACGCGGTAGTGTAGCTCAGAAACTAGAGGGAGTGTGGGGTTGTGAACTGCAGCCAAAGGTCTTCAAGATGGCTATTTCATTTCAAAACCCCACAGAAATGTGGAAAGCTCCCTGCAATGAAACGTTGCTAGATACATCAATCGCAAATATACTGCAATCTTTTCACTCTATGACGGTTTTGATCACAAATTGGGATATGGATAGCATGCAGCATTGCATGGTGTACAATTGAAGTCCCTTTTGACTATTATGTCTGCTGAACATGAATATGAAACTGTTGCTCGCAGCTAGCTCCACACACATACTTAACCCACTAATAAAGCACAGCCAGGTCTAATGATGAACACACCAATTATGACCCAAATGGTGCAGAACATCAGCTTGCACACACCAAATGAGCTGAAAACATACCTGGAAGCCACCCATCTTCAGGCACATGGCACACATGACACAAGCCTTACCCTGCCTGCCTTTTGAGCTCTACCTCCATAGCTGCTACATCACTCTTCAGCAGCCTCTGCCATGTCATTAATAGCTGCTTCTCTTCCTCCAATGACTGGAACTGTGAGTCAGTCAGAATCTCGCTGGTGTTGGCCATATTCTGGAAAAATATGTTCAAATTGGTGCATGCTTTCATGCTGAAGTTTTCAGGTCAATCATAACCACGGTGGTCACAATTCAAGAAATATGTCATCCATGACAGGCAAAACAAGCAAACAGATAATGTGGTCAATACAACAATGGACCAACAACTGTTTGTAAACAACCCCAATCAGAGGAATGCAGCAGGGCTAGCCTCAATCTCAGTGTCATGCACCAGGATACTTGTCATTAGTTAGAATGCAAACCATGACTACCATGTGAACAGGATATTTGAGCAGCCTCAACTGTCCAAAATAGGGCATCCTTTTGACCTCTTTGTGACAGTATGCATAACATTTACATTTTAAAGGTAGACAACAATATATATCAGGACTGATATAATTGTTTATGCAACACTTTCTCACAGCTGCCCCAAAATGTTATGCATGCCTCACTACTGGCAATCAGACTTTGCGGAAAAAGTTGCCGTGTTGACAGTGAGTTAATTTCTGATGTAATGACACATGTGTGCACAAGAATGACAACAGCTGAGACAAGTTGCACCAATGTCCTCAGGCAGTGGCATGGGAACATCCAAAAGATTAGCACAACTAAACATCTGTCATTCCATTCCTCTCATGTGTTTCCAAAATAAATAAAATGTGGGGGCTCATCTGCTGTACTCCAACCCCTATGGCTATGCAAATGCCCTTGGGTGATGAAAAACAACTAAAAATAGGACAACAAACCTGGAATACCACATCAAAAATGTGTATATTTCAAAGTTCTAATAGCCTCATTCCTTGTGGGATAACTAGGCAAATGGAGAGATAATGTTTTGATATTTTCCCTACATGCCTTTATTGAAATGGATGCTGGTGTGAAAATATGAATGCACCTTTTTCTCCATTCTCCTGGTTATTCCATGAGAAATACAGCTATAAGTACCATGCTATTCATATGCATAATGTTCCTTGAAAATGCATGTAACAGCACACAGAATTGCAGTGGCTTCAAAATGTTGCAACTAACAAGTTTAGCATGTTTAGCAAAGGTCGCACCCACAGCCTTCAGCATATTCTTCATCTATGCACCTAGGAAGTAACAATATTAATTGCAGCCAGGCAGTCAACTCAAGAGCAGATCCAGGAGGCTAACTGGGGTGGCTTGTCAAGCAGATGGCTTGTCAAGGCCCCACAGGATGGCTTGTCAAGCAAAAATCAAACATTTCTGGATTCAGCAATCCAAGGAACCATCAAT
>NW_023596136.1:17077331-17212180 GCF_011947565.3 Pollicipes pollicipes | reverse complement strand
GAAAAATATGTTCAAATTGGTGCATGCTTTCATGCTGAAGTTTTCAGGTCAATCATAACCACGGTGGTCACAATTCAAGAAATATGTCATCCATGACTGGCAAAACAAGCAAACAGATAATGTGGTCAATACAACAATGGACCAACAACTGCTTGTAAACAACCCCAATCAGAGGAATGCAGCAGGGCTAGCCTCAATCTCAGTGTCATGCACCAGGATACTTGTCATTAGTTAGAATGCAAACCATGACTACCACGTGAACAGGATATTTGAGCAGCCTCAACTGTCCAAAATAGGGCATCCTTTTGACCTCTTTGTGACAGTATGCATAACATTTACATTTTAAAGGTAGACAACAATATATATCAGGACTGATATAATTGTTTATGCAACACTTTCTCACAGCTGCCCCAAAATGTTATGCATGCCTCACTACTGGCAATCAGACTTTGTGGAAAAAGTTGCTGTGTTGACAGTGAGTTAATTTCTGATGTAATGACAGATACATGTGTGCACAAGAATGACAACAGCTGAGACAAGTTGCACCAATGTCCTCAGGCAGTGGCATGGGAACATCCAAAAGATTAGCACAACTAAACATCTGTCATTCCATTCCTCTCATGTGTTTCCAAAATAAATAAAATGTGGGGGCTCATCTGCTGTACTCCAACCCCTATGGCTATGCAAATGCCCTTGGGTGATGTAAAACAACTAAAAATAGGACAACAAACCTGGAATACCACATCAAAAATGTGTATATTTCAAAGTTCTAATAGCCTCATTCCTTGTGGGATAACTAGGCAAATGGAGAGATAATGTTTTGATATTTTCCCTACATGCCTTTATTGAAATGGATGCTGGTGTGAAAATATGAATGCACCTTTTTCTCCATTCTCCTGGTTATTCCATGAGAAATACAGCTATAAGTACCATGCTATTCATATGCATAATGTTCCTTGAAAATGCATGTAACAGCACACAGAATTGCAATGGCTTCAAAATGTTGCAACTAACAAGTTTAGCATGTTTAGCAAAGGTCGCATCCACAGCCTTCAGCATATTCTTCATCTATGCACCTAGGAAGTAACAATATTAATTGCAGCCAGGCAGTCAACTCAAGAGCAGATCCAGGAGGCTAACTGGGGTGGCTTGTCAAGCAGATGGCTTGTCAAGGCCCCACAGGATGGCTTGTCAAGCAAAAATCAAACATTTCTGGATTCAGCAATCCAAGGAACCATCAATAAGGTCATTTTGGTCAGGGTGTACTTTCCTACCTCATGTTACAGAAGAGCATTGTACATCAATCGTTGTTTTTAAGGCAGAACATATCATATCAATCGTAAAACAGGTCATCTATGCTCTTACCTTGGAACTTAACTAATTATGATACCGAACATCCGACCGCCGCAAACGTACAGCAACCGCGACACCGGCGCTATTACTGCGCGCGGTCACAACATTACTGCGCATCAAGCAGCGTCAAGAACCATCAAAATGTACAGGGCCAAGGTAACAAGAACCCGTGAAATTTGATCCTCGCCGCCAACACCCTTTGGGCCTTTGGGGTCCACCCTTGCCCCAGGCTGTGGATGCAAATGAAAGCTGGAAGCTTTCAGGGGTAGATTTGACTTTCATACACAATTGCTAGTCTCAGCGCAGCACCTTGCTGAAAGAGATCAAGCCACAGCCTTTCAAAGGAATTTGAGTGGTGGGTGAAATCATATGATGCCTCTCAAATATGAACTTACATGACCTACCCAAAATTGTAATTCCTCGTCAGATTCAGGCTTCTTTTTTCTTCCGTTCTGCCGAAATGAAAAAGGGATTAGATGGAAAAGGATGCTGCAAACCGGCAACGATACTTCACATGGTCATAACTGAACTGGTACAGCTGGGGTGCACATGGAAATAGCTACCTGGACCATGAGAATGTTTCTATAACAGCACCAGCTCCTAAGTCACTCAACGCACGATTGTGTTACTGCCACCCGCTCCACTCCCCTCCCCTCCAGAGAAGGGAAGTTTCAGCCTACGGTTTAAGTCAGGTTTGAGACGGCCGCCAAAGTGTTGTCCGCATTGATCAAGGTGCATTAATAGTTGCGCTGGAGCTAAACGACTGCTAACATATTCAATTTGTTCGCCGATCACCGTTGCCTGTAACTGTGTGCGAATGCCATCGATATTGAGCATTTATTTAATGGACTTTTACGTCCTAGCCCCGGCGAATCAGCCTGATGAATGTTGAATATGCCCAAAGAAACGAGTAGAATCAGTGGACAATTTTGTCGTTAAGTTTCTTAACTGGTTTTGAAGTAGCCAACGCTGATCAATAGTTGTTGATTTATATATTCGTGTGTAATGACAGCATTACACAACGTAAGCGCAAAAGGGGAGAACCAGACACTACTAAAACCATATCTTATTGAGTCTAGGTTACGAAATTGCATGATAAACTGGTATGACATCAGAAAAGCATGCATGGACCCAACATGTGCAACCATAAAAGGAAGTTGCTTCGTTGTTATAGAATCGGCGACAAAGCAACATTCTGGCATAGGTGGATCCGCATGCCTGTAAGGCTGGTAACAAGGAGAGGTTCAGCGAGAGTAGACATTAATGTCGGCTTTCATGCAGCAATGCCTTGCAAGGGAAATATGGACCTACATCGTGCATGAATATACATCGTAGGCTCATCCATTTTTCCAGAGGGGCACAGGTCGAGACATTTGATCAGAATGTGACCAAGTTAAACTGCCGCTCCACAGTTGGTAACCGCGATCTCCTTGCCCCCCCCCCCCCCGACGTCTATCGTTCCTGGACTTGCCAGACATGGCTGAAGTGTTGGACAGTCATCCGATACATTGCGGACATTTCAGCTGGAATATCAGGTACCGTGCACTCTAAATGTGAGGTTGCCACATTCATCATAATGTAGAGGCAACAGTTTTCAGTACTGTGGCGCAGACTTGGACAGCTATTTGCCAATGCTGTCCGGGTGAATTCAAGTACCTGAAGAGTATGGCCCGAAGCGTTCATAACACGGGTGTTGTCATTGGCGCTGTAAGATTTCTGTATATTTTTTAACCTTCCGCTTTTAAAGTGTTATAAGTTTTAATCATCAACGCTCTCGTCTCGTCCAGGATCCCAACCGTACATCTTTCAGGTTTGTTGGCTGCTGTTGTTAATTTACGTGTCCAGGCAGCGGCGGCCGGCCGATTTTCAGATGCAGATGTGCGAGCAGATTTTCTGGGGGCCTCAGATGTACTCGGCCCCCTCTGACCGCGGTTAGCCCCACGTACAGCAAAATACGTAGCGTGGAAGGAAGCCCTGAAAACTAAAAATATTTGGAGCAATATGTTTGTGCACATGCACATGGCCAGTCCTGACAGGGGGGGAGGGGAGGGGAGTACAGGACTTGGAAAAAGGCCCTACCTATCACCTCGGCCTCACCCTTTAAAGAGCTGTTTACTGATGGGTGTACACAGGGGCGCAGCCAGAGCCTTGGCAGGGTGGAGGCAGGGTTGACAGAGCCCCTGAAAGTGATAGGGCCCTCCAAAAGTCCGGATATCACCCATTAGCCAATGAAGACATGTTTTTCATCAATTTTTATTTTTACCTTCTATGGCTGGGACGGAAACCAGAAGTTATCGCGAGATCAAAACTGTGTGAATTTTATAATGCAAAACAATACATCATGCGTTAAACGACTGAATGAAATATATTGGCAACTGTGCCACGCCATAAACTGGATACGTTTATTTTGGGTCGTTGATTAACATTTAAAGACATACTCAACCGCCGGTAAAACTCCGGACAGACAGACAGTCCTGGAACCCATCGGTTGCAAAATATTTTGACGCCCTGTTTGATGAACGTGATCAGCTTTGCGAGAAAATGCTTCGGTGGGTGAATACATTTGCTGACCGAATGTTTACGAATTGGCTGTTACAAAAAGTCAAAAACGGCATAAGCGACTGACCATCACGCGCCCAAAACACGGACCAACAGATAATGTTGGTATGATCGTATCATTGTAGCTGTGCCAGAAAACTTCCCAAGAGGTGACGTACCCTCGAGTGCTCTTCTGCATCTATGCAGTTTCCAGGTAATGTATTTATTGTTCATATTAACAACAGTGCATGCATTCCTACTAGTGTAGTAAGTCAAGCTGTTTCAGGGGTGCTTGGGCAATCAAACGGTAAATAGGAGTTCGGGATGACACCACATCCATTAATGATCCTTTTCATATGTGCAGTGCTGAACATCCCCGCAAACAGATCGGAACCTGCTACGTCGGGCGGAGCTGATGTGCATTAAATGACGACCGGCTTAAACCGCATGCACGATGACGAGCACATTCATGCAAGCCTACGTTTCCCGAAACTTGCACAGGGCTTTTGCTGAAGGGCTTTTCACTATAGACGCCAGAGAATAAAACACATCGCGACCCACAAAGTAGCTGTATAATCAAAGATAGCTCACACACAGTGCTAGCACAAGCAGTTGCGGAATGCTATCTCAAATCACAGACGAGTCATTAGCGTAATAAATAATCGCATGATAGCACCCACCAAAAACGGCTGACACGACACAGCATCGTCACACGCAGCCGGCTGCTTGGCATCTAAAATGTCCGGCGTCTCGTAATCACGTTCTAGTTAACCTCCCCACTGGCTTCACTGGCATGAACTGGTCGGAGCAGGAAAGACGGACCATCCGCGACCTAGCGACCGAGGCGACGTCAAAAGCCCGTCCATTGCAACAGACCTCACCCACCGGCTACCCGGGTAAACCATACATTTTTACCGGACCAGTTCACCTCAACCGCTACGCCTTCCACGCCCAGGTCCAGCCCTCAAAGTGGCATCAAATTATCGTGCATCCAGCCCCAGCAGGCTTCACCATCAAGGAAAGCAGGGGGCGTGATTCCAAACGAGAGCTGCGCGCGGCTCGACGGCGATTAGAACGACTGCACGTGCCATGCGGTTGCGTGGCCGACTAGCCGTAGAGCAGGGCGTGGGTCTGCACGAACAGATGGGTCAAATGCGAGTGGGAGGGGCGCGGCTCGCCACGGGCCACCAATGGATAGCGCGCGCTGCCCAGACTGACTGTATCGCACACTGCCCATGCCGCGAGCGACGCAAATTAAAGCAAGGTGGGTCGCGGCCACGGAACCCGTTCACTTCTTCTTGACTTTGGGCGACGACGTCGACTGGAAGACGGAGGAGGCCTGCATCAGGTTCTCGATGTACTGGCCGAGCACCTGGTTCTCGGAGCGAAGCTTCAGGTTCTCCTCCTTCACGCTGTCCACGCGCTGCGATAGGTCTGTAATACAGTCATCACGTCACTCACGATGGGATGATGGTAGTCAACAGCAGAAACGACAGTGTTCAAGTTGATCAACATTTCCCAGGGGGTCCACAGTGTGGACCATGCGTGGATTCCACACATACTGGTCGCCGGTAGAAATACACCATAACTGCAGTAAAATGGTGCACAACACAAGAAGAAATTATGTACATTTCCTACCTTTATGGGCAGGTAGGGACAGAGCAGCACTGAGACAATCGCTGTGATTTAATGACATTGAAGGAAACAATGTTCAAATAATTTGTAATGGTAAGGGTCAGATAAAATGAGAATGGTTGTAATTTTAACCAAAAAACTTTATCTAAAAAGACCGTCAAACTTGGAAATAGCTACACCAACGACAGGCCATTCTCCTGAACACCAGATCTCTACCACTCACCATCCAGGGTGTTCTGCAGCTCCAGCACCTGTGATATCAGGCGGGCCTTCTCCTCCTGCTCGTCAGGACTCAGATCCGGGTCGAAGCCTGTCGATGCGTGAGAGGCAAAGCGATAAATTGAGGTGACAATCTGCGACGAAGCAAACCGCGGCCATGACTCAGATAAAAGCGGAAACTTGTTCGGACTACCGTCTGAACAATTCTTTGTGCTGCTGGAGAATTAACTGGCCGATACGTGGTGTACAAACTAACAAAGCGGACGACTTATTCCATCCACACGTCACTTAACCGCCAAATCGAGAAAGGTAGGTACCCTGTGCAAGCCATAGAAGTGGTGCATTTTGCGACATGTAATCCAGGGTGTAATAACACATCGCAAAACAGGCCTTATAGCAAGTTGGGTACATTGAACAAGCCGAAGAGGCGGTGCATATTACGACATGTGAGCGAAAGTTTCATAACCCATCGTGGAACAGGTCTTACAGTTACACATTTTCACAACAAAATAGTCGCTTGCACCGCAAGAACTTCCATTTGGACAATCAATATCAGTCTACTGTGGCTTTGCACGCGGGCTTTACTTAAACACGGGTGTGGGGACCGCTGATCACGAACACGTAACCATACTATCACTTGGGCTGTCCAACGGGTAACGTCATTTCAGTGAATATGAGAGCTGCGGGTGATAGTGACATGAAGGCGAGGTTGCTGATGACATTAAACTAACTGCCCGAGACAAGATTTCATTAAGGGCGGGTCGCTGACATAGAGCCAATAGGAGGTATAACAGGTCCGGGCGCAGTCACCAGAAGTCGAAAAAAAATTGGACCGGGTGTAAAACCGACTGAGCTGCTGCCAACAACAGACGTTTATTTCATTGCTGGTTGCAAATCACCAAATATAGCAAAATCACCGCTAGAAAAGTGGTGCAGGGCTCAGAATACCGCATTTCCCATCGATACTGCCGATCCACAATGTGCAGCGTATAGCTTGGTATGGACGGATGTAAAAACTGTGCAAAAACTGTTCTACACAACAAAATTTCACCTTTTAGTAAATATGTTTAAAACATAGTTTGATTGCATCATATGTTTGTTTAACATTAGATGGGCTATCAAAGTGGCTGTGCAGAATTCCTCTCCTGGCAGTTCTGGCACCCTGAATCTGGCACCAACTGACGTCATAAAGATGTTCCATGACACAATCAAATGATGACACATTGAGCTTACTAAACAATGAAATGTTGTGTTCTACAGCAGTTTTATGCACTTAAAAGCGAACCAATAGTTAAAGTGAGTTAATTTTATCATCTCCGATGCTTGTGTGGCTGGTAACCGAATGCTCCTTCAGAGGGAGGGGCGGGGGGGGGGGACAAGTGACAATTTATGTGGGCAAGCTGCCCTGCAGTAGCGACATCTCCCGGCTGAAAAACGGGGTTATTTGAAGGGAGGTGCTAAAGGTGGGGGCAACACACCCTCCAGAGCATTTGTCAGCTGTCCAGATTACCAAATTAGTTGTGCTGGCAACAGATGGCATGTTACAGGTTGTGAAAACTGGCAATGTTATTTCATCATCAGCAAGGGCTGCAGCGGGACTGACTAATGCTCACAAGTGACATTACCACATGACTGTCCACACAATTATACTGACTGTGAGGGCTGGCAGTGCCATTAGCCATGGCCGATGTCAGTGACTCGCAGCTGCGTCTGTGACTGCCGCTGTCAGGGCTGGGTGGTTCCTCAGGCAGCACGGCCTGCGGGTCTGCATCCGCCAAAGGTATGCTGAGGTCGTCTGAGCCTACCACTGACATGGCTGAGCTCTGAAAGTACAATGTCTCATCACATATCTTTGAAATACTTCAAAATTTGCATCGTACCTCACATACAGCTTGACTATTTCTGTGGTATCAAACCATTTACACACTTTTTAAAGACTAATACATTTGCAACTAGTGATCACAGCTCATGCAGTTGCTACCAATAAGCACCCAACTGTTCACAAGTTATGCTGCATAACTTGGATGTCATCTAACAGCCTTCCCAAAAGGCAGGATTTTTTTAAAATCTAGTGTGAGCAAATTGCACCTCTCTCCTTGGTCAGCCAGCAAAATGCATAATTTCCAAACTGCAGAAAAGCCCTAAATGTGAATCAAAGCGAGACACTGATGACCTGACACCACATGGCTGAGATCACACAATTTGATGAGAGGGAATGTACAATGACAGGAGTGAAGAAGTATAGATCAATGTGCACAGTTGGTGATATGCAATTTGAGAGCACTTTGAAATTCATTTTGGAAGTAGGCTGAGAAAAAGGGGGGCATCAAACTTGCACAAGGATGTAGTCCACTTTATTTAACCCACATCTACTTCAAATATTCATTTTGATCACATATTTGCCATTCATGTGCTAGGTATTAAATAAAAACCAGTGAGTTATCTTAAAGAACACCTGCATCATTACATACATTGACCCAGCAACTGACATACATGATTATATCCATTGAGCCAACCAGCTTCTAGCAGTGTGATATGTGGGCTACAATACAAATTATATGTGGTGAGTACTGTGATGTACCTGTCTGAGATCATTTCAGATAGCACACACATGAACAAAAGGGCTTTTAAGAGTCCCAAGACCACAACCCAGGACAGAACTATTGGAAATGGGGCTAAAAAAATGTTTTGCAGTGGGAGTGCTGCTTTATATGCATGGCAACAAAACTTTGGCTGTGAACATGCATAAATATCTGTAACCATATAATAACATGAACCTAGAAATTGGACTGTTGCAAAGAATTTACCTCACTTTGTCATGACCACAATTTGGCTCTGCTGGTAGGATTGGAATCTCATGCAACAAAGCCTGAGTCATAGCATCAATAAAAAGGATTCAAAGTATGAAATTTACTTTTATTCCCTGGTGGCAAAGAACAGTATATTTAGCTATGTGGCCTACTTGGGAATGACAAAATTAATATGCATCAGCTTAACCAGCATCTTTTGCTGACTGAATGTGAAACTTATCAGTCATTATAAACCTGCCTAAGTGTTAGCATGGCACTACCATAATATATGATATATTCTAGCTGTAAGCCTGCAGTATGCAAATTTTTAGGGGGCATTTCCATATCTCATGTCATCTGATTAATTGTAATATTATCAATTAATCTACCTGATTTAACACAAGGTGACAAACAGTACCATACCCTTTGTCTTTAAAAAAGGTCAGTAATAAATGTACTGAACAAAACTGTCACAACCAGACCATGGCAGCACATGAAAAATAATGTAGACATTAACCAATTTAGATCTACTGAGTACCAGCAAGCTGGCTGAAATACATCTTTTATGCATTCTTTAAATTGAATAGAGCATGAGCAAATTTGTGTATAAACAGTTGAGAAAAATTGCATAGAACAGTTGGCTTTGAAGTCTACACTGGACAAACCTCGATAAGCAATGCTACGGCTTCCCAAAGGGTGGTGCTTCTGTTATCACCCTCCAGCTACGACACGCAAATTCTAATTTCAGCTCTACAAAAAGACTGTCTACGCGAACCGTACCATGCCGACGCCCAAAACGCCCGGAGAAGTGGGCGATCTTGGCTAATTTTTGTTTTAGTATTAATTGCAGACCTTTTTCAGATATGAGACGTTAAAATCGCAATCCTAAACTCAATTAACAGTTTTTTTCTTCAAATTTATAGCATGCAGGTCACCTCAAGAACAGAGAATCAAAGGTAGATAGCCGTACTTACTTTTTCCCGCTAGGTTCCAGGCATTCGTCAATTTTATCATCAATATGTGACAAATATAACGCAGGTAGTATAACTTCCGTCTGAACTGCGATGACCGTGTTTGGTGCTAACTCACCGCATTTAGCATTTATCAACAGCAATGGTGGTGGGTTTCCCGAGGCGTTGGGGTGGACGCTGGAATTAGTGGTATATGACAGTATATGGACCGACTGATGATAAAAGAGTATGATTTTCCGAAACTGTCCTTGGAGTAACGCAACACCCAGTTTCCAAGCAAATTGTCATCGGAACATAGTTTTGGGGGGCATGGAAGTGGGCGGCGGTTACTTAGAGAATATCCCCCCCCCCCCGCTTTGGATCTGCTGTCCGCCACTGCATCCGACTTCTTATTTCTTGCATTAACATCATTCGATGGCATCGAAAATTATATACTGAACGTGTTTGCCTCCCATAATCCTAAGGCATACCACGATGTGGAGCTCAGTCTGCGAAAAACTCAGCTGCTGATGCCAGGTGACACCCATGAAGCTTACCCATACCTTTGCGGAGCCAAGTGCTTGTGTGCACCAATGTTAGGTTTGGTTGAGGTTTGCAGAACTTTCAGCTTGTGTTGGTGTGTTGGTGTGTTGGTGTGGTCTTCCACTAAAATTATGGTCACAACACCATGCTTCCCTGAAACATTGGCTGTCCTTGTGCTGCAATTGGCAATGACCATGCACGAAACTTTGATTGTTCAGATTTATAGTGTATATGCTCTGAATTGGTTGTGATGTAGCTGCTACATATGACATGTTCAGTGTAATGTGCATTGTTTGTGATAGGGTATGAAAGTAGCTCTTCCAGTCTGCTGTCATATAGCTGTCATCTCTTGAACTTCAGAGTAAACCATCTTTTTTCAGATGATCCTGTACTCTTATTTCCGAAGCTCTTGCTCATGGAGAGTGAGATTGGGTATGCTTTTTTTAAAAATCAAGACAACTTTAATGACCATGCCATTAGGGTCATGCAACACACTCAGCTGCTCAGGTTATATGTTGTCTATGTCTGACCATGGAAGGAAGGGCAGGCATAGTGTGGAAGCAAACCTCTTTGTTTGGGTTTTCTAGATGCACTGTCATTAACACATGCATGCTAATCTCTACACTGAGGGATTACTTACATGAAATGGGCATTGCGATGTCACAGCATTTACTTTCTGTCTGTTACACAATAGGCCTGCTTTGTATTACATAGTATTGCATGCTTTTGGGTAGCCAGCAACTATATATTGTCACATGATTGATAGATACAAGTAGCAATAAATAGGGGAGTAACTGCTGCTATTTTTCAGTGTTGGCTCTGAAGGATATCCAGTATGAATATCAACCAGTTAATCTACTTTCTGGAGATCAGTTGGTAAGAAGGATTTTTTATGTTGGGGTTTATATGATTTGTTAGTCATGTTAAGCAGACAAATAGTTGTCTTCTGTAGATGAAGTATGGATGCATAGGAAAACAGCTGAACTATCATTCCTGTCCATTATGTGCTGTGCTCACATTATGTTTAGAGCACAGTTGCTGTACTTGCCCACATGATCTCTGGCCTGCCCCTGTTCTTAGGATGTTCATCAAATAAGCATTGTTAGGACCTCTGTGCTTAGAGGGCAAACATATTGGTTGGAGAGCAAAAAGTATGTCAGGCCAGAAGAACTACTGACTGCTTTTCCATGCATATCACGAAGTCCCCTGGATTCAATAGGCTTCATTGTGAGGTTGGAGAGAGGGGTTACATCTCTGCCAACTAGCCCATGATGGTGGCTATGGTTCATGACAACCACACCATCCCATTTGCTTTGTGCCCAGTGTGGCACATTCTGTTGGACCTGTGAGCATATTATGGTTGTAGTGATATGAGGATGACTACCTCACTTATCAGTGACCTCCAACTGTATGCAACTTTCACTGGCCACTGCAACAGTTTGTTCTTCTTAACAGGCAGATGAATATGGAAGTGTCAATCCCATGAACCAGGTGCCCTCCTTGGAAGTGGATGGCAAAGTTATGACTCAGTCAGTAAGTCAAATGAGCTGAATACTAATTTATATAAGCCCTGAATGGATAAGTTTAACATATGCATAGTCTTCTGATCTGTATTTGATGGAGGCTGACACAACACTGTCACAGTAGATGATATAAGGATGTTTTCCCTATAGGATGTTGTTCCTATCCTTCTGATAGGGACTTATCTAGAGGTATGATCATTTTCACTAGTGCGAATAAATTTGCATTCTCACACTTCTCTGCAAGGAATTGTAATTGTTCAGGATTTTCAAGTATGAAATGGTAGGTTAAGTGCCCAGAAAGGTGTTTATGAAAACTTGATTATGCAATTAACTATTCAGTACATGTGTTATTTCTCAGGTGACATCCCATTCTTGAACATGCCCATTATGTATGTTTGTCCCCCATTATTTATCCCCTGTACCTACAGATGAGTATAATGGAGTTCCTTGAGGAAACATACCCCAAGCCGAGTCTGCTGCCTGATGACCCATTCCAGCGAGCCAAGGTAGTATGCAGACTGGCAGCAAGTGCTGCAAGCAAATCTCATGGGCTGTGTTAAGGACCGAGACAGCAGACATGGGTGGACAGTGATCACTCAAAAACTGTAGAGCAGTTACCTCATGTTATATACGTGGCATATTATACGCGGTGTGGCGCTGTTCGGCAAAGCTGGTGGGAAACTGCTGTGATACACACGGTGATTTCTGACCAATGTCTTCAGCGATAATTCATTTTGGAACAC
This sequence comes from Pollicipes pollicipes, assembly GCF_011947565.3. Classification (NCBI taxonomy): domain Eukaryota; kingdom Metazoa; phylum Arthropoda; class Thecostraca; order Pollicipedomorpha; family Pollicipedidae; genus Pollicipes; species Pollicipes pollicipes. The sequence goes on along the minus strand of NW_023596136.1, from coordinate 17,199,887 downwards.
TGCTTTCGTTTTCGTTTTCGTCTGGTGTTTTTTGCGTGCCACTGACAGCCGAAACCTCAGACTGGCTAGATACCGGCCTGTGGGCCACCTGCCCCGCTCCGCATGTGCCGTGTCTGGCCCACCCCGTGACCCCCTCCCCCTCTCCAGGTGCGGGAGATCTGCGAGCTGATCGGCTCGGGGATCCAGCCTGTGCAGAACCTGGCCGTGCTGAAGCGCGTGGCGGCGCTGGCCGGCGACGAGGCGCGGCGCCGCTGGGGCCGCGAGGCGATCGAGCGCGGCTTCGGCGCCCTGGAGCCGATACTGGCTGCCTCGGCCGGCACCTGCTGCGTGGGCGACACGGCCACGCTGGCCGACTGCTGCCTAGTGCCACAGGTCTTCAATGCCAGCAGGTGGGTCTCGGCCGGCGGCGCCCGTTGGCTTGCGCGCTCGCAGGGCCGGGCCGGGCCGTGCTGAGCGATAGGTGGAGGCGGCGTGCCGGAGCGTACTTTGGAAGTGCGCGTGGTCACGCACTCAATGTTGCGTGCGGACTGCCTGTTTGGTATCTCGTCACGAAGATTGGTGCAAAGTCACTATGGTCAAATGGCCGTATTCTGGTCAGTGGACGCTGCATGATAGTGGTGCAGCTGTTTCGCGCCTGTCTCAGTCATTCCTAGTGCGTAGAATATCCCGATTAGGACATGGTTTGTCCTGGCTTTAGCAATTACCGTATCTGTGTCATGCGTGACTTGCCCTGTAAGGCACTCGCTTGTCGCCAGGGCTGGCGGCCCTCCGGCGTACAGATGTACGTACGGGGCCTGAAATTTGATGGTGGTGTCGGCAGAACACCTGTGGCCGGGGAAGGGGCGTATCAGTGTCATCCTCTTCCTGTCACGTGATCTGTTTTTGTTTGCCGGGATCGCGAAGCTTGAGCATGCCTTTACATAGATTTACTGTATAAATTTGTTCTGGTATTTCCAACTTAATTTATATAATGAAGCGTTGCATTATGGGTGAGTTGCACTGTTTTATTTGCGATTGTAGAACACCTGCTGCCGTTTTGTTTTCGTTTTTATCCACAACTTTGGTGTTATCAATGGACTTGGCTTGAAATTGGTGTAGAACTCGACTTTCGGGTGCTGATATGTTTGAGTCGGGGCGTTTTTCATTCGTTCTTTTCGGGCACACGTTTGTGGCTTTTTATTTTGCTGCGAACTTAATCTTGCCGAGGAGCAACTGCGGCTGCTACACTGCTGTACATATGTGTGTAACCCTCTGAGTGCGTCACCAGCTGTTGACCATGTCCCAGTTTAGGTGGACACGCCCTAGTGCACGATTGCTTGGATTTGTTTTCCGTGTTTATCAAATAAGCCTGACCACCTGGCTGCACCGTGTTAGCAACGTTGTCACCCACAGCTGGGACATGGAGAAGAAAAACATCACGCATGCCGCAGTTGTGCCCAACGCTGTGTCGCGCAGGTTCCAGGTGGACATGTCCCAGTTTCCGACCATCAGTCGGGTGCACGGTCACCTGGAGACGCTGGAGCCGTTCCAGGCGGCCCACTTCTCCCGTCAGCCGGACTGTCCGCCTGAGCTCCGCTGAAGCGGCCTGCAGCAGGCGGCCCACTGGACCCGGCCCAGTCGTGCCCAAGTGTCGCGGGGGGGGGGGGGGAGCGGCGGCCCCGGGATCGGCAGGGTGTCGAACCCCCCCAGGACGCGCGCTGGGTACATGGGTACGGTGATTGCATTCCGTCCACAGTAAGAGTGCCAAAACTAGTGTACGCGCGGGCAGAAACGAAGCATTTCAGTACAATTTGCCAGCTGCAGTGATTTGTGCCATATCCGCCTGTTTGGAGGGGTCGACATATTTTTTTAGTGAATCCGCATTTGCCAGTTTTGTGTCGTCCTTGTGCAGGCCTTGGCGTGAATGCCAACGCGATGTTTTCCGGTCGTTGTTCGCATCAGGCATTTGTGCATGTATGTGTGGAACAGTCATTACTGTCGGGTTGAGATTCCAAACCTCCTCCAACCAAGCCTAGGGAGTGAGTAACGTGCAATAGCGGAAGAGAGCGATCAGGTATGCGGCCTACGAGCAGATTAGTTTTGGATAGGAACACAACCGAAGAGATTTGATACTTATGCAACCTGCGTACCGCGGCAATAAACTAACGTGTGGCGGCGGTCAGCTGGCGTTATGTTTTCGTGATGCTTCCCATAGCGGAACGAGACCAGACTCAAGACATGATACCGAAAACCGAAACAGCCTCGTGGCTGCGGTAGTGCCCATGGCGTTAATAGTGAACACTGGCGTGGCACGGCACGCGCAGCCCTATTACGCTCGCCACATATACTGGCCCCTAGTTGTTTTCCGCAGAAGGGTTCGGCCGCATCAAAAATTGGTTTTCAACAAGATCTGGCGTTGACAAGACGTAAAATCGGAGCATTGTCCACAGAAGTGTGCCAGTACACGACAACACTACTAAATTTGACTGCCAGCTTCACTGTTCGTTCACTGCCCCCGGCCAGCTCGCGAGCAGCTGCCGTGAACAGCTGGCAACTACCGGTGGGACAACCGAGGTCCCCTGTCATTTGACGGGACTGTCCGTGTACACGCTGTCGATTGACACGACTGTCGGTGTACATGCTGGGGATTGACGGAACTCAAGTACATGGTGCGGATTGACGGAACTGTCCGTGTACATGCTGCTGATTGACTGAACTCTCGGAGTACATGCTGTTCACTGACGGGACCGCCTAAGCGCACACTTTCGACTGATGGGCTGTCAGAGTACACGCTGTCCACTTAGTGGCCTGTTGGAGTATACACCGTCCAATGACGGGACTGGCAGGGTACACGTTGCCCACTGACGGGACCATCGAGGTCTGCACTGTCCGCCAACTCGCGGCGAGTCCGCGACCCCCGCCTGATCGGTTGAGTGACCCGAGGCGAGCGACCTAGACGAGTGACCCGATAGGAGTCGTTGCGCGTGGCCCACACGCGACTATGGTCTATCAGGGCACACGGAGGGGAAGGGGGGGGGGGGGGACGGCAATGCGGCTACAGGCGCCTTTCAAGGTCTCCCGCGTGTCTACAGCCTGTCCGCGCTATCTTGGCGTCCGCGAGTGGCGATGGCACCGCTCATGGCTGCTGCGGCTCAAGCGTCGTCGAGTGATCGAGATGTCCGGCCATGGACTTGGCGCGATGCGAGCGTGGGGTCACCGTGCGCCCACGCGGTCTACGTCCCCACAGGCGGAAGCTCACATACTAGTGTATTTCTTATAACATATTCTGCTCAGTCATGATCGCATGTCTTTACATCTGCATTGGAACACGTGACATTGCCAGCACCGTACACTTTGCATGAAGTGTCGCTTTCCACCGCATGCAAATGTGACACTAGCTTAATGTTGAGCACGTGGGAGAGGTGAAACGGTAAGATTAACTGATCAAAGCCCTCAGATTACACGTAAAGGCATCAATGCCGGGAGACCAAGATTCGCAGATATCTCAGCTAGCGCAGGGTATATATAAATGCAAGAATAAAGAAGGCAGGTAACATAAAAAAGAAATGAGGGTTACGTTCTTGCGTCATCAAACCCGTTTCGTATAAAAATACCGTGGTGCCTACCACGCCCACACGAGTGCCCTTTAAACATGCATCCATGGCCACTGCGCGATGTCGCAGCTACCACGCCGGAGTGTATTGATCTCTCATACCACATCTGGCGGCGGGCGCTTCACAATATTTCCCTGAGGAAACACGTCGCCCTCTATTTGGTAACAGAGAAAGCGCTGCGTGCCACCCCAGTGGCGTCCTTCATCAACGGTGAGTGATCTGGCAATACGTTCTGTCCGACCTCCACTGCTTGCTGAAACCTGCTGCTCTTCAACGCCACCGGACCCTGCCGGTACACATTCCCGCCAGCGTCCCCTGCTGCTGTTGCTGCTGCTCAGCTCTAACGCTTCGGCAGCTTCTCAGCCCTGATCAGCTCTGCTGCTGCTCACTCCTCCTCCTGCTGCTGCTGCTGCTGCCGAAACAGCGCGCTGAAGGCGGAGCCGGGGTCGGTCAGCAGGTCGGACGGCGTCCCCATCTCCACCAGCTCTCCGTCAGCCATCACCAGCACCTGGTCACACCACCGCACAGCCGACACCCGGTGTCCAATGCTGATCACCGTCTTCGTCCGGAAGCTGTCCTGCACCGTCGCCTGCCGGTCACGGACGCTAGTCAGTGCTGGTCAGGCCGTGCTCAGGGTGTCAGTCAGGCGGTCAGGGCGGGTTCAAGATGTGTCAGTCGGGCGTTCAGGACGAATACGAGGTCGGTCCGTCGGGCGGTCGGGACAGCTTCAGAGCCGGTTGGTCGGGCGATCAGGACGGGTTTAAGGTCGGTCGGCTAGCGATCAGGACGGGTTCAACGTCGGTCAGTCGGGCGGTCAGGACGGGTTCAAGGTCGGTCGGCTGGCGGTCAGGACGTGTTCGGGGTTGGTCAGTCGGGCGGTTAGGACCCGTTCAGGATCGGTCAGTCGGGCGGTCAGGACCGGTTCAGGATCTGCCAGTCGGGCGGTTAGGACGGGTTCACGGTCGGTCAGTCGGGCGGTCAGGACCGGTTCAGGATCGGCCAGTCGGGCGGTTAGGACGGATTTAAGGTCGGTCAGTCGGGCGGTCAGGACTGGTTCACGGTCGGTCAGTCGGTTGGCGATCAGAACGGGTTCAAGGTCGGTCGGCTGACGGACGTGCGACAGGTGCGCTATAGCGGTGAGTGCTGTCCGCGAGGAGGACGGGCCGGCCGTCATCCACTTGGGTCACCCAATCCCGTTGATGATCGCCACCAATCACGTTCACGTGTGCTTCACAACGACCACATTACACGAATGGCAAAGGAAGACGGGAGCGCCTGATAAGCGAATACGTGGGACAGGACAAAGATAATGAGACTGAGCTTTTGGGCTGCTGGCGAGGTAAAAGCTTTGTGCATACAAGCTAATACCCAAAACAAAATCAGGAAGCCATGAAAGGTTATCAAGGTTAGGTTTCAATAACGCTCCCTTCAATTTGCCAACAGCAGATCTGCTTCGCAACTTTGTTCATGCACATTTAAGAACGTCTTTGTTCCTCTGCTGACACAGGGCGCGACTTCAGTGCAGTTGCCCGGACCCTCCTGCGCCGACGTAACAGCGGCTCGCCGAAGCACCCCACCACCTCCGTCAGCTGTACACCGGCCGCGGCCCGAGAGGCGCTCGCTCGCGACGAACCTGTATCAGCCGGTCCGTGTCCGGGTCCAGGCTGGCCGTGGCCTCGTCCAGGCAGACCACCTGCGACTGACGCAGCAGGGCGCGCGCTAGACACAGCAGCTGACGCTGCCCCTGCGACAGCTGGCGGCCCTGCTCGCTCAGCTGCATGTCCAGCGAGTCGATCACGGGCCTGTGGGGCAGCACACGCCGAGCCGGTCAGACGGCGACCGGACCAGACCATGACCGGTCCGACCCGAGCTGACATCACGGGGGAATGCGGCCCGCCCCGAGCTGACATCACGGGTGAATACGGCCCGCCCCGAGCTGACATCACGGGGGAATGCGGCCCGCCCCGAGCTGACATCATGGGTGAATACGGCCCGACCCGAACTGACACCCGGCGAAGGGGCGGGCCGTGCTGAGGCGACACCTAGTCGGGGACCTCACCTCAGGCAACCCTCTGTGAGACTGAGAGGGCTGGGCTGCCCAGATGCAGCGCCCTGACACGAAGGTCACGAAGGAAAAGCACAAAGGAAAAGCAACACACCGAGGGAGGAGGCTGACATGAGGTGACACCTGTGAGGGGAATATCTGACCTGAGGTGATACCTGTGTGGGGGAGGGTCTTCCCTAAGGTGACGCCTCTGTAGGTGAGAGTCTGACCTGAGGTGGCTCCTGTGTGGGGGGTGGGTCTGACCTGAGGTGACATCTGTGTGGGGAGGGTCTGCAATTGGGCGACACCCGTGGGGGAGGGACTGGCCTGAGGTGACACCTGTGTGGGTGACGGTCTGACCTGAGGTGGCACTCTGTGAGCGCGGCCCAGAGCACCGTGTCCGAACAGAGGCCGCTGGGGTCCAGGTTCTGCCGCACGCTACCGCTGTACAGGAACGGCTGCTGCGGGATCACCGAGAGACCTTGCCTGCGGCGCCGAGCAACGTCACGTGGTCAGGTCAGAGCCGCCAGCTGACGGGCCCGACACGTCATATCGGCCCGGTTCAGCGGGCATAACACAATGGATGGCAGTAATAGCAAGGCAGCGAGCCCCAGGTGGGAGGATAACATACCTTCTTTTGAACACCCTATGTATCATGAAAATCAACTTAACAGCGATCTGCATACACAAGCACCAGAGAGGGAGGTTTCTGTCCAAATATACGGCTCCAAAGCTGAGCTCACGAGAGATCTCAAGCAACACACCAGCGGGCAGACTCTGACCAGAAATCAGCTTGGCTGGCCCAGAGAGTCTGCCACAGTCAGCTTGAGGTTGGCAGACTAACGGGTGTGACGGTTACCTGAGCCGCTGCAGGCTGACGTGTGTGATGTTCAGGTCGTCCAACAAGATGGCGCCGTCGCAGAGCGGGTGCATCCTAAACAGGGCGGCCAGCAGCGAGGACTTGCCGGAGCCGGTTCGACCCACCACGCCCAGACTTTGGCCCGGCTCGACCGTGAACGAGACGTGGCAGAGCGCCGGCCGCAGCGACCCCCTGGCGGACACGCAGACCAGCTGAGGGGGGGGGGGGGAGAAGGGGGAGAGAACGGGCCACGGACTGGATAATATAAACAGCGAGTGCGAATAATCGGCGGGCATGGAATACGTAGCGCGTTACGGGGGTACCGGGGTATGAACAAAGTCACGGATGGACCGGGGTAGGATCGAGTCATGGAGGAGCCGATGCATGGACCGAATCACAGAGGGACTGGGGTATGGGCCGAGTCACGGACGGACAGGGTATGCACCGAGTCACGTAGAGACCGGGGTATGGACCGAGTTGTGGAGGGATCTGGGTGTGGACCGAGTCATGGAGGGAGTGGCACCCGGAACACGTGTGTGTGTGGGGGGGGGGGGGGGGGCACCCGGAGCAGCACGACATGGAGGGAGAGTGGGATCCCGGTGGTTTACCTCGCGCAGCCGCGCCTTCTACAGGAGGAACATCCACAGGATCACGGAGAGAGGGTTATGACTAACTGGCGCAAAGACCGCCGCGCGCTGGATGACCGGGTCACCAGCCCATGATGCAAACAAATATAACCAAGGGGCTTGAAAGCCGGTTGTGTCACAGGGTCGTCGTTGTCGTCGTCGTCTGATTGTCGTCGTAAAATGTCGTCGTGTCGTGTCGTACTGTCGTGCCGTGTCGTAAAATGTCGTCGACACGCCTAATTACAACAAGAAACATCAGGGACGTCCAAACCTTGCTTTTCCATGCCATCAACGACAGTGACGAAGACGATGTTTTTCAAACTGAATGTGAGAAAGCAGACCAATAAGCACGTCAGCTACACACCAAACCATCCCGCAATGTGACCCCACACCACCACGGAGGTAGCCGCCCTCACACCTAGTAGCCGCCCACACACCAGGCCCGTCGCCCCACACCACCACGGAGGTAGTCGCCCTCACACCTAGAAGCCGCCCACACACCAGGCCCGTCGCCCCACACCACCACGGAGGTAGCCGCCCTCACACCTAGAGGCCGCCCATACACCACGCCCGTCGGTCACAATGTGCCCCCACACCACCACGGAGGTAGCCACCCTCACACCAGGCCCGTCGGCACATTCGTCCCCGCCACTCTCCCCAGGTTGGCGCCCGATGCTCAAGGCCGTCGCCGCCAGCGATGGTCCGGCGCTCACCTGTAGCGCAGTGTGACGTCGACGAATGTGATGCGACCGCGCTCCGGCCAGTCGGCCGGCGGCGTGTTCAGCGCCGCTGCCGCCGCTGCCACATCCTCCTCGCCCCCGGCCGTGATGTAGTGGTGCACGCGCTCCATGCTCACCATCTCCTTCTCTGATGGCCGCGGGCGAGGCGATGGGAGGGGGAGGGGGCGATGACGGATGGGACGGGCGAACGTGCGAAAGACGGTCTATAAGCGGACAAGCTTGAACCGATTCCGATCGACTGAGACCGAATCTCCCTTGTGTCCCGTCTTTTTCTAAGGGCGATCTTCTCGTTAGACGCCGGGTTTTATCGATCGTCTGATTGAAAAGCGTGACAATACGCCTGGTGATATGCTGCTCGACTGCCGATCACTCATGCCTAGCTAGCGATAGGACGCCATCCGTGGGAACTGACGCTTACACGCTCGAACAAGACGGGCGTAGTGTCATCACGGCTAAGTTATTCCAGACAGCTTCGATGTATGGGTGCGGCGTCAACAGACCGGCCTACAGTCAGCTGTTCATCGGTGCTCACCGGTCTCAGTGAAGGAGCCCACCAGTCCGCTGAGGAAGCCGGTCACACTGAGAGCGCAGGAGATGGCCAAACCCACCAGACCTGTGACGGGGACGGGACTCAGAGGGGACTGCGGAAGCCGGTCACACTGAGAGCGCAGGAGATGGCCAGACCCACCAGACCTGTGAAGGGGCTCGGAGGGGGCAGCGGAAGCCGGTCACACTGAGAGCGCAGGAGGTGGCCAGACCCACCAGACCTGTGACGGGGCTCGGAGGGGGCTGCGGGAGCCGGTCACACTGAGAGCGCAGGAGGTGGCCAGACCCACCAGACCTGTGACGGGGCTCGGAGGGGGCTGCGGGAGCCGGTCACACTGAGAGCGCAGGAGGTGGCCAGACCCACCAGACCTGTGACGGGGCTCGGAGGGGGCTGCGGGAGCCGGTCACACTGAGAGCGCAGGAGGTGGCCAGACCCACCAGACCTGTGAAGGGGCTCGGAGGGGGCTGCGGGAGCCGGTCACACTGAGAGCGCAGGAGATGGCCAGACCCACCAGACCTGTGAAGGGGCTCGGAGGGGGCTGCGGGAGCCGGTCACACTGGGAGCGCAGGAGATGGCCAGACCCACCAGACCTGTGAAGGGGCTCGGAGGGGGCTGCGGGAGCCGGTCACACTGAGAGCGCAGGAGGTGGCCAGACCCACCAGACCTGTGACGGGGCTCGGAGGGGGCTGCGGGAGCCGGTCACACTGAGAGCGCAGGAGGTGGCCAGACCCACCAGACCTGTGAAGGGGCTCGGAGGGGGCTGCGGGAGCCGGTCACACTGGGAGCGCAGGAGATGGCCAGACCCACCAGACCTGTGAAGGGGCTCGGAGGGGGCTGCGGGAGCCGGTCACACTGAGAGCGCAGGAGGTGGCCAGACCCACCAGACCTGTGACGGGGCTCGGAGGGGGGCTGAGAATTGGAGTCTGAGGAGCCTACAATTACTGCACGCAGGACCAGACTGGGACACACAGCGAATGGGATTCGGAAGCAGCGTCCAGGACAACGGTTTTTTATATTTGTTTTTAGGGAAACGCGATCTATGTCATCACGCCTCTTTTTTGGAACGCCAGTGACTGGATTGGCCATATATTTAGTCTTCACGGGCCATGGCGTAACCGGAATTCGCACACGCCCGTCCCGCGTGGAATTCCGTCGTGGCTGAGCAAGAACTTGTGTTTTGTTTCGTCCGTGATGAAAGGCAGAGGACCAGAGGAGGATACCAGCAGTACTCCGTTCATATTTCCATCAAAGCCGCAAGCCGATAATCCTCCTTACCGACACTATTCATTCCCACGCCACATGCTCAATCGTCAGTCTGCCTGACCCGGCGGACGCCTCTCACCTGCGTGCACCTGCACGCCCACGTGGTGCTTGAACACGGCCAGCAGCGCCACGCCCGTCACCATGACAACGCCAATCATCTGCAGCCGGAAATTGAGCCAGGCCACCGAGGCCTGTGTGGCGAAGCGCGCCCTCTGGTTCTGCTCCAGCCGATCCGACATCTCCAGGATCATCCTGAGCAAGAGCGGCGCTGCTTTACTGATGGGGCGGTGGTTGGCAAGCGTGATACAAGCCTGATAGCGGCCGCTGGTAATCATTCGTAAGTGGTAAGGTGGCCAGGATATGCCGGATCCCGCTTCGAACGGGGAGCCCTGGATCAGCAGCCGTTGGTGGCCAGGGCACAGGCCGCCACTGCCGTCCTCAGAGAGTACAGCCAGGCCAAAGAGCTTAACACACATGTGCGCGAGCTCAGTACACGGGAACGTGAGCCAGTGAGCACCCGTGCTGTGTGCCGCACCAATTCAAGACTCCACCGGCGGCGAAAAAAAAACTGCTCGGCCTGTCTTGATCAACTTTCAGAGGTTATGATACACGCACGCAAGTGGGTCATCCAGACAGCCCAGGTTCACAAAAAGCTCAGTTCAAATTCACCATCTTCAATGCGTCTTTTCAACATCATGAAGGCGCCTGACAAAGAACACAATGGGGTCAAAAACTGGGAATCCGACATTTCGATAGGAGTCGGATACTGTCATCTGACCACCTGACCACCCGACCACACAACCACCCCACTACTCGACCACCCAACCACTCGACCACCCGATCACCCAACCACCCGACCACCCAGCCACCTGACCACACGACCACCCGATCACCCAACTACTCGACCACCCAACCACTCCACCGTCCGAACACCGGACAACCGCGCTCTGGCAGCAGCCGCACCTGTCGCGTCCTCGCAGCGCTCGCACTGTGGCCAGGCCCGACAGCGTCTCCACAAAGTGCACGTACACGGGCGACAGCGACAGCGTGGAGAGCCGCTTCAGCTCCCGGGACGTGTACCTGACGACGACATACCAAATACGCGCTGCATTTGTACCGATCCACAAATTTTTGTCATCCACCAAGATGGTGAACGTCATCGTATGACAAGCGTGAATCTTTAAACGCAACATCTGTGAATAAGTCAGGAGTTATGGAATGCAAACGAAGTCCCACACTGCAACAACAATTAGGCGACGTGCACTCAGGAACACAATATCAGAACCGTAACTATCGTGCGTTATCCACGACAGATTCCCCATGATGAACTCCCTCTGATAATCGCTAAGCAAACTACAAAAGACAACACAGAAGTGATGCCGAAGTTACCGTGAAAAATGAGAAAAGTTCAAATGCCATATGCTTGAAACAACCAAACTTGAAATCCAAACCAGGTCCGATAATAAATGAGCACTTGCCTGTAGAAGTTTTGAATGTAATAGTACACGACACCCAACGGCAGCAAAAGCAGGCCGATCCATGGCAGACTTATCACAGTGACGACCGTAAACCCTGGAGGAAAAAGACAATCTAATCTTGAAACATCCGAAAAATGTTGAATGCGAGTTGCCAACACTAATACACTTTTGGAGAGCTACAGCAACATCCCGACCCTTCATTCACAAACGATAGCTTAGAAATGACAACCTTGTTGACATTTCTCATTCGCTTATGTCTTTCAAGATATATAAAGCTAATTAAGAAATTATAAATGCTTAGGGACATAACAAAATGCTTGCCTAAATACAAATTCACTCGAGGAGCTTTATACGCCATCATTTCAGTCAGCGGTGGAAAAATCCTGTTGTCGCCCACACTTCGGGCGACAGGAATCGTTAAGTTATGTACAATCCTTCCAACCTAAAAACGAGTTGGCACTACATTGGGCGTTTGACCGTCTAACGGTAAGGTTCAATTAACTGTCGAGAATAGGTTCCATTGACACGTCACATCCTTGACGATTCGAGCCCTGGTTACCTGCATCACGTACAACAATGACTTAAAAGATCCCAAGTCTTTGACAGAAAAGCAGAACGACGGTGCCGAAACCAACGGTCATCAGGCGGCTGCGCATGATCAAAACCATACTCCCGCTCGGCATACCGGTCAGGCCAGCCATCTGGGCCAGCAGGATGTTCAGGATGAACGGCAGCGAGCTGTCTATGGTGAACAGGTCCGACGAAAACCGGTTCACGATACGGCCCACAGGGTTGAACGCGAAGAACGACAGGTCGGCCTGCAACACACAGCAGTAACCGCCAACTCAGCCGTATCCGCCGGGCGTATGCCGAAGAAGGAGCTTAAATAATACGGGGAACGCTCACAGCAGCTAACCAAAAAAGTCTGACCCCATTCGTGATCTAGGAAAGCACGTCAAAATGCAAACAATCTGCAATCTAAGTGTTTCGCTGCATCCGGGAAAGGTAAACGTAAGCTGGTGGATCACTGACGACAAATGACCGTCGTCTGCCAGTACGCAGATGTTTGTTATCTGGGATTTCATGGCAGCTGCCAGAACTCAGTGGCCATTTTAGGTGATTGCGAACTGGAGCATCAGTCGGCATTTCTGACCATCGAGGTTTACAATGATCGAAACGACTTGTCGCCTTCCATAATGGACAAATTACAAATTAAAGTTGCATGCTGTCAAGACGCTTTGCACTGAGAACACTGAAGGTCATGTTTGGCCTAACGGTCTCCTGAAGAGACTTTCAGTATCATCTTTTCATTGCATATCGTCGTTTGTTTCACGCTTGTTAACCGATTCCTCGTGATATTCTGCAGGTCAATTATTGTAATCGTTAGTACATATTCATGATTCTTATTATTCAATATAAAAAGTCCTTACACTATTACCGCTTGGTGATCATTCGCTCACACCACTTTTAACACGAATAACGACGCTCACGATAGAGGCAGCCACAATCACAGCCACCACTCTGCATCAGCATCAGCGCCCCGCAAACACGTGACATCCCGCCAACGTACCTGGAGCACGGCCTGCAGCAGGTGGTCGTGCACGACGCGCGCGGCGCGCACGCCGCCGTACGCAAACAGGAACGACCTGAGCAGGGCCAGCGAGGCGTTGAGCGCCGCGATGCCGCCGTACACCTGGAAGAAGCGGCGCTGGTGGCCGGCCGGCGCCGCCACCGGGCCCGCCTGCAGCCGCACGCCCAGCAGCGGCACCGTCAGCGTCACGTTACCCGGCGCCGACGAGCCCGTCACGAAGTAGCCTAGCCACAGGTCGGTGGCGTTACTGCTGGCCTGCGGGAGATCCCGGAGCGTCAGAGCGGACGGGCGACGGCTGGCGGCGAAGTTGCGGACTGCGGAGCCTGTGTGCGTGTCTCGGGGGAGGGGGAGTCAGTGGGGCGGGACGCCGTTGGCGGTCCTCATGCCTACAACACTCGGCGGCAACCGAGAGAGAAACACGCGCCCGTCTAGAAGCCTTCTCACTCACACGCCTCACGTCAAATGCTCATGGGCTTGAAAGACTCACTCGCATCACAAGACAAACGCCACGCCAAGCTAAGGATTATGTCTTCAGGCTGGCAGTCGCCACCAGCGTTGCCACAAGCCCTGCCCGGGCGTCGGCCAGCGGCAGCGCGCCGGCCGGCCGCCGCCCCGTGCGCCAGCCGCACCTGCATGCAGATCACTGAGGCGAGGATGAGTGGCGCCAGACAGCGTCCGACGGCGCGGTAGTAGGCGGTGTACACGGGCCAGCGCACGGCGCCCAGCACTCGCTCCTCGGCCAGCACCGTGTCCAGCGCCTCCGACTCGGCCGGCGAGTCGGGGGGCGACGCCGAGTCGTCTGAGCCGGCCACCATCGGGTCTGTCGGCGAGTCGGGCGCCTCGGCCAGCAGCTCCGCTGGAGGGCCTGTCAATCGGGGACGGGGTTTAAGGTCCGTTACGCTGTACAGCCTGGCGACTGAGGGATCAGCACGGATCACCTTCGGACTCAGGACGCCACCGCAGGGAGACGGCGCAGCGTGGGTCTCTCCGAATGTCGATCCACCCAAACAGCTCTTCCTGCCGTACTGCCCCCGTTTCTCTCCATATGTCGATCCACCCAAACAGCTCTTCCTGCCATACTGCCCCTGTTGAGCCAGCTTGGACTCTATGGTACTATCATCTACCAATGTTATTTAAGTGCCTGTGATACAGCAAGACAATTATGCCACCGGGCTGATCCAGCCAGTGACCCACCCTGCATGCTGACCCAGCCAGTGACCCACCCTGCATGCTGACCCAGCCAGTGACCCAACCTGCATGCTGACCCAGCCAATGACCCATCCTGCATGCTGACCCAGCCAGTGACCCACCCTGCATGCTGACCCAGCCGCGCTCCATGACCACCAGCCAGTCGGCGTGGCGCAGCAGGCTGGCCTGGTGGCAGCAGAGCAGCACGCTGGCGCCGCGCAGCAGGCGGCGCACGCACGCGTTCATCACGTGCCGTGCCACGCGCGGGTCCAGCGACGAGAAGATATCGTCCAGGATGTACACGCGCAGGTCCTGGCGGATGGGCGGGGGTCGTCGCGGTCACGCAGTGGTCGCACTGGTGACCTCTCGGGGCGGGGGTCGCACTGGTGACCTCTCGGGGCGGGGGTCGCACTGGTCACCTCTCGGGGCGGGGGTCGCACTGGTCACCTCTCGGGGCAGGGGTCGCACTGGTCACTTCTCGGGGCGGGGGTCGCACTGGTCACCTCTCGGGGCAGGGGTCGCACTGGTCACCCTCTCGGGGCGGGGGTCGCACTGGTCACCTCTCGGGGCGGGGGTCGCACAGGTCACCTCTCGGGGCGGGGGTCGCACTGGTCACCTCTCGGGGCGGGGGTCGCACTGGTGACCTCTCGGGGCGGGAGTCGCACTGGTGACCTCTCGGGGCGGGGGTCGCACTGGTCACCTCTCGGGGTCGCACTGGTCACCTCTCGGGGCGGGGTCGCACTGGTCACTCTCGGGGCGGGGGTCGCACTGGTACCTCTCGGGGCGGGGGTCGCACTGGTCACCTCTCGGGGCGGGGTCGCACTGGTCACTTCTCGGGGCGGGGGTCGCACTGGTCACCTCTCGGGGCGGGGGTCGCACTGGTCACCTCTCGGGGCGGGGGTCGCACTGGTCCCTCTCGGGGCGGGGGTCGCACTGGTCACCTCTCGGGGCGGGGGTCGCACTGGTCACCTCTCGGGGCGGGGGTCGCACTGGTACCTCTCGGGGCGGGGGTCGCACTGGTGACCTCTCGGGCGGGGGTCGCACTGGTCACCTCTCGGGCGGGGGTCGCACTGGTGACCTCTCGGGGCGGGGGTCGCACTGGTGACCTCTCGGGGCGGGGTCGCACTGGTCACCTCTCGGGGCGGGGGTCGCACTGGTGACCTCTCGGGGCGGGGGTCGCACAGGTCACCTCTCGGGGCGGGGGTCGCACAGGTCACCTCTCGGGGCGGGGTCAGCTGATGCAAGTCTCGCCACGACTTGAATGGATGCGAGCGAGACTCCCTCTACAAAGCACAGGGCCTAGGCCCAGATACTGCAACGGGACATTTTCGCAGGCCAGAGGCGACTCGGCCAGTGCTCTCACTATCACCTTCGCTAAATGCCTAGACGGCTGTAAACAATATTATCGCGTGCATAAGCCAAGAGAGCAACACGCGTTTCAACGGTGGCGAACCACCACACTGGAGAGGTCAGGCTGGCACCGCATCCCCAGCCTGGTGCCGCATCCCCACCTCGGTGCCGCATCCCCAGCCTGGTGCCGCATCCCCATCTCGGTGCCGCATCCCCAGCCCGGTGCCGCATCCCCAGCCCGGTGCCGCATCCCCAGCCTGGCACCGCATCCCCACCTCGGTGCCGCATCCCCAGCCCGGTGCCGCATCCCCACCCCGGTGCCGCATCCCCAGCCTGGTGCCGCATCCCCACCTCGGTGCCGCATCCCCACCCCGGTGTTGCATCCCCAGCCCGGTGCCACATCTCCAGCCTGGTGCCGCGTCCCCACCTCGGTGCCGCATTCCCACCCCGGTGCCGCATCCCCACCTCGGTGCCGCATCCCCACCTCGGTGTCGCATCCCCAGCCCGGTGCCACATCTCCAGCCTGGCGCCACATCTCCAGCCTGGTGCCGCGTCCGCACCTCGGTGCCGCATCCCCAGCCTGGTGCCGCATCCCCAGCCTGGTGCCGCATCCCCACCTCGGTGCCGCATCCCCAGCCTGGTGCCGCACCCCCAGCTCGGTGCCGCATCCCCAGCCCGGCGCCGCGTCCCCAGTCCGGTGCCACGTCCCTGGTCCGGTACCGCGTCCCCAGCCCGGTGCCGCGTCCCCAGCCCGGTGCCGCGTCCCCAGCCCGGTGCCGCGTCCCCAGTCCGGTGCCACGTCCCCAGCCCGGTGCCGCATCCCCAGCCCGGTGCCGCGTCCCCAGCCCGGTGCCGCGTCCCCAGTCCGGTGCCACGTCCCTGGTTCGGTGCCGCGTCCCCAGTCCGGTCCCACGTCCCCAGTCCGGTGCCGCATCCCCAGCCCGGTGCCGCGTCCCCAGTCCGGTGCCGCGTCCCCAGTCCGGTGCCACGTCCCTGGTCCGGTGCCACGTCCCCAGTCCGGTGCCACGTCCCCAGTCCGGTGCCACGTCCCCAGTCCGGTGCCACGTCCCCAGTCCGGTGCCACGTCCCCAGCCCGGTGCCGCGTCCCCAGCCCGGTGCCGCGTCCCCAGTCCGGTGCCACGTCCCCAGTCCGGTGCCACGTCCCCAGTCCGGTGCCACGTTCCCAGTCCGGTGCCACATCCCCAGCCCGGTGCCGCATCCCCAGTCCGGTGCCACATCCCCAGCCCGGTGCCACATCCCCAGTCCGGTGCCACGTCCCCAGCCCGGTGCCGCGTCCCCAGTCCGGTGCCACGTCCCCAGTCCGGTGCCACGTCCCTGGTCCGGTGCCACGTCCCCAGCCCGGTGCCACGTCCCCAGTCCGGTGCCACGTCCCCAGTCCGGTGCCGCGTCCCCAGCCCGGTGCCGCGTCCCCAGCCCGGTGCCACTTCCACAGTCTGGTGCCGCGTCCCCAGTCCGGTGGCGCATCCCCAGTCCGGTGCCGCATCCCCAGCCCGGTGCCGCGTCCCCAGCCCGGTGCCGCGTCCCCAGTCCGGTGCCACGTCCCCAGCCCGGTGCCGCATCCCCAGCCCGGTGCCGCGTCCCCAGCCCGGTGCCGCGTCCCCAGTCCGGTGCCACATCCCCAGCCCGGTGCCGCATCCCCAGTCCGGTGCCACGTCCCCAGCCCGGTGCCGCATCCCCAGCCCGGTGCCGCGTCCCCAGCCCGGTGCCGCATCCCTGGTTCGGTGCCGCATCCCCAGCCCGGTGCCGCATCCCCAGCCCGGTGCCACGTCCCCAGCCCGGTGCCGCGTCCCCAGCCCGGTGCCGCGTCCCCAGCCCGGTGCCGCGTCCCCAGTCCGTCACGCTCACCTGGTACACGGCGCGCGCCAGCGCCACGCGCACGCGCTGCCCGCCGCTGAGACTGGCGCCGTTCTGCGTCACCTGGGTCAGGTCGCCCGCGGGCAGCGAGTCCAGGTCAGCGGTGAGGGCGCAGGCGGCTATCACGGACCTGGGCGATCAAACGAACAGAATATCTCGGTGACATGGCACGCGTGGCGATCTGGGGATACCTCGAGCAGAACAGGCGGGACCGAGTATAAGCAGATCAAAGAAAATAATATAAGTAGCATTATGCGGTTAAAAAGATTATATAAGCTAGGGCGCTAGCACGCAAAATCGCTTCTTGCAGATATAGCGAACAGAATGTCTGCTATCGCCCTTATTTTACTGACCTGAGTACACTGAAACGCCACCTAGCATCTTGCAACATCGCGTAGAGGGGCATACCAGATATTGGCCATCGCCGTTATGTAACAACCTCTAACGATGCCGGACGCCTTTAGAATAGACGCATCAACCGCACTCAGTTACCTGGCAATGCTTTATGTACAGGTTATCAGCGCATTTACCTGTACTTCTCCACGTTGTAGGCAGAGCCGAACAGTATGTTGTCGCGCACGGTGCCTTGCTGCAGCCACGGATCCTGGGACACCAGTCCCACCCCTGCCGGCCGTGACGTCATCGGTCAGGCCGCGCCCAACCCACGGACAACACCGAAGGGAGCAGGACGTCACAACCGAGCCGTGCTCGTCTGTCACACAGGAGGGTCACCTCAGGAGCCCCCAGTCGGCAAACGCGCCAGTGTTGGGCGGCTCGACCCAGCACGCGTTGCAGGCCCAGCCAGCGGCACCAGCGCGGCGTACCTCTGTGTCTGTCGGCGAGGTGGACGAGGCCGTCCTCCTTGATCAGCTCCCCGAGCACGGCGTACACCAGACTCGACTTGCCGCAGCCGACAGGCCCCATCAGGCCCACCACCTGACCCTGCCGATGAGGGAAGGGGTAGCCGTGAGCACCGCAGCTTTCACATCAAACACGCACATCCCAAAACCCGTTTAATGTACACGCATCCTCCACGACAATGCCCGAAAACACATGGTACGCATGTGCCTCCCTTGTACATGCTAGGAGCAGTATGCAAGTCACTGCCGGTACAATAAACGATGCACTACGCGTCCCTTCGAAATGTACTGCAGGACGCGAGGCGCTCCAGTTCCATAGCCATCGATGCCGTCGCCGCGACCATCCCAGAGCGCCGGACATCCGCGCCGATCACCCCAGAGCGCCAGACATCCGCGCCGACCGCTCCGGAGCGCCGGACATCCGCACCGACCGCTCTGGAGCGCCAGACATCCGCGCCGACCGCTCCAGAGCGCCGGACATCCACACCGACCGCTCCGGAGCGCCGGACATCCGCGCCGATCACCCCAGAGCGCCAGACATCCGCGCCGACCGCTCCGGAGCGCCGGACATCCGCACCGACCGCTCCGGAGCGCCGGACATCCGCGCCGATCACCCCAGAGCGCCAGACATCCGCGCCGACCGCTCCGGAGCGCCGGACATCCGCACCGACCGCTCCGGAGCGCCGGACATCCGCGCCGACCGTTCCGGAGCGCCGGACATCCGCACCGACCGCTCCGGAGCGCCGGACATCCGCACCGACCGCTCCGGAGCGCCGGACATCCGCGCCGACCGCCAGGTCCATACGCGGGGTCGCCGCCGGCCAGGTGCTCTCTGCGCCCGCTCGGCAGGACAGGGGTGGCCGGCGCGCGCCGCTCACCCACCCGACGGACGTTGACGCTGACGTCCCAGAGCTTGATCTGCGAGCGCTGGTTTCCGCCGTACACCAAGTCCGACATGGAGGCGTCCAGGCTGGAGGACGCGGGCGACTCGGCCTCGGACGACCCCGGCGGCGGCGGTGGTGGCGCGCCCCAGTGAAAGAAGCCCTGCCGCGCGCGCGCGGGGAGTGGTGAAGCGGCGGTGGCAGACAGGCCGACTTTGGCGGGAGCTCCAGGAGGAAAGCTCCGACAGGTCAAAAGCTGGGTGCGGTCTTGACAACCGAGCCGCAGAGGGCATCGGCTGAGTGTAATAACTCAGGGCACCAGCCCACAGGCGGCGGTCAGACTTCAGCGGATGACGCGAGAAGCACATTTGTAGAAGAGCTTCCCACCCGGCCAGCAACTGATGACATGACAATATACCTATAACAAACAGCAAACCACCTTGATGGCGGCAATTTGGAACCGCGTATGATTCACCAGAGCAGACAATTTGGAACTACGAGTGATTCACCAGCGCAATGACACATTCAGAGGCGGTCGACTGCCACGTGTGGCGCGTGACCACATGCCTGCCACAGGGTACCTGCCGGATGGAGATGTCACAGTCGGCCGCGTCCGCCGGCAACTCGTCCGGTGGACAGTAGTACTGGTCTGGGTCCAGGTCCGGCAGCTGTGGACCGACGGGGACACACGCACGACCGTCAGAGGTCAGACGCACTGTGCCTCGGACGTCACTGAGGGACAACCAGGTGCTCGGATAGCGCGCTGGCTGACTCAGGTATCGGTCCGCATCGGCCGGACAGCCGGGTAATCTGAAGCGCGCGGACCGCCCGACCAATCAGCAGACTGAGAGCCGACGAACCCGCCACCGAGTCGACTACGTGTGTGAACATGCACCCCGCCCACGATACGACAGGCACCGCTCCAACAGGGCGGGCGCCGGTATCTGGGAGGCGGGTACGGTGCCGGGCGGCGCCGGGAGCAAGCCCCACTGACCGCCAGGAGCCGCTGCACGCGTCGGATGGAAACCAGCGAGTCCACCAGCCCGTTCAGCGCCCACGGGTAGGCGTTGATCGGACTCTTCAGCATGTTCAACAGCGCGATCGTGGTGAACACCTGGCAGAAGAGCCGGAACATGTTCGCGTCAGGGGGGGGGGGGAGGAGGGTCGACACACAGTCACCAGAGACAATGCCCGCACGTTGGTGCGGAGCCATCCGACGGGTCGCGGAGTTCAATCTGTACACTGAGATCCTACGTCACGCATAATGCTACGAGCCTCGTTTCGCGGGTTGGCTGCAGATGCTACTGCGGGACACCCGTATGTCAAGGAGGCAAAACCAGCGTCCCTAGCCCAGTCACAAGGTCGTGCTTTTAAAGGGCACCCTAGCCGGACCCACCGTGGCGGCCGTCAGCTGGTTCCCCAGGAGCACGTAGGTGCCAAAGGTCAGCAGGCACATAAGCACGGGCGTGGTGGCCCAGAAGAAGACGCACCAGGCGTCTAGATATTTCTGCTTCTTCAGGTAGCGCACCTCCTCGGCACGGCGCACTGCATCAGCAGAGAGCGGTGTCAGAGTGAGCCCGCGGCGCCGTGCGACCGTCAGCGTGAGCCCGCGGCGCCGTGCGACCGTCAGCGTGAGCCCGCGGCGCCGTGCGACCGTCAGCGTGAGCCAGCGGCGCCGTGCGACCGTCAGCGTGAGCCAGCGGCGCCGTGCGACCGTCAGCGTGAGCCAGCGGCGCCGTGCGACCGTCAGCGCGAGCCAGCGGTGCCGTGCGACCGTCAGCGTGAGCCAGCGGCGATGGGCGACCGTCAGCGTGAGCCCGCGGCGCCGTGCGACCGTCAGCGCGAGCCAGCGGTGCCGGGCGACCGTCAGCATAAGCCAGCGGCGCCGTGCGACCGTCAGCGTGAGCCCGCGGCGCCGTGCGACCGTCAGCGCGAGCCAGCGGTGCCGGGCGACCGTCAGCGTGAGCCAGCGGCGATGGGCGACCGTCAGCCTAAAAAGCTTGCGGCGAGCAATATAACCCACACTGACAGCGCTGGCGGTCGCTGTATAATGACGAAAGTTTGCGGCGCATTTTGACCTTAACACCGAGCTGTGAGGGGCTGACCATTTACATGAAGCGCGGTCGCACGTCCTTACCTCCGATGACGCCGGCGAAGAAGCTCTCCCAGCCGCTGAACTTGACGGTGCGGATGCCCTGGAGGACCTCGGAGGTCAGCTTCACCCGGTCGTCCTTATGCTCCAGCATGCCGGCGCTGTACTCACCTGTAGCACACGGGCGCCGGGATACGGGCTGGCAGCGCCGGGATGCAGGCTGGCGGCGCCAAGATACAGGCTAGCGGCGCCGGGATACAGGCTGGCGGTGCCGGGATACAGGCTAGAGGTGCCGGGATACAGGCTGGCGGCGCCAGGATACAGGCTAGCGGCGCCGGGATACAGGCTAGCGATGCCGGGATACAGGACTAGCGGCGCCGGGATACAGGCTGGTAGCGTCGGGATACAGGCTAGCGGGCCGGGATACAGGCTAACGGCGCCGGGATACAGGCTAGCGGCGCCGGGATACAGGCTGGCAGCGCCGGGATACAGGCTAGCGGTGCCGGGATGCAGGCTAACGGCTAAGGGATACAGGCTGGAGGTGCCGGGATACAGGCTGGCGGCGCCGGGATACAGGCAAGCGGTGCCGGGATACAGGCTGGAGGTGCCGGGATACAGGCCAGGATACAGGCTAGCGGCGCCGGGATACAGGATAGCGACGCCGGGATACAGGCTAGCGGCGCCGGGATACAGGCTGGCAGCGCCGGGATACAGGCTAGCGGTGCCGGGATACAGGCTAACGGCGCCGGGATACAAGCTGGAGGTGCCGGGATACAGGCTGGCGGCGCCGGGATACAGGCAAGCGGTGCCGAGATACAGGCTGGAGGTACCGGGATACAGGCTGGCGACGTCGGGATACAGGCTAACGGCGCCGAGATACAGGCTGGAGGTGCCGGGATACAGGCTAGCGGCGCCAGCATACAGGCTAGCGGTGCGGGGATACAGGCTGGAGGTGCCAGAACACGGACTGGCGGTGCCGGGATACAGGTTGGCGGCGCCGGGATACAGGCTGGCAGCGCCGGGATACAGGCTGGAGGTGCCGGAACACGGACTGGTGGCGCCGGGATGCAGGTTGGCGGTGCCGGGATACAGGCTAGCGGCGCCGAGATACAGGCTGGAGGTGCCGGGATACAGGCTGGCAGTGCCGGGATACAGGCTGGCGGTGCCGGGATACAGGCTGGAGGTGCCGGGATACAGGCTGGCGGTGCCGGGATACAGGCTGGCAGCGCCGGGATACAGGCTGGAGGTGCCGGAACACGGAATGGTGGCGCCGGGATGCAGGTTGGCGGTGCCGGGACACAGGCTAGCGGCGCCGAGATACAGGCTGGAGGTGCCGAAACACGGACTGGTGGCGCCGGGATGCAGGTTGGCGGTGCCGGGATACAGGCTAGCGGCGCCGAGATACAGGCTGGAGGTGCCGAAACACGGACTGGCGGCGCCGAGCCGTCAACGTTATCTATAACCGGTTAGGACCGAAATCCATTTGCACTTTAGCCGGACAGGTACCAAGATTTATCAAGCTTTGGTCACGCAACAAGACAACACGACAAAGGTCGCAAATTTCTGCTGGTACTTCTACCGGTCGTACTGCGTAATCGGTTGTGACTGAAAACGATACATCGCTGTTCGAGACGTAGGCGCAATGGTGGCCGAGAAAAAGAACCTAGCAACAGGAATCTGTCGGCACATTTGACCTCTCCAAGTCCGACATATCAAAACACACTTCTCAGTTTCATCGGCACTTTCGCGTTTCAGCATAAAGGCAGAACAGGTCCTAGCAGAGAGTCGCGCCACATTGTAAGACTCTTCCCACCCAGTGACAATGACTGTACCCGTCGGCAGCACGGCAAGCTCCGAAGGCAGCGGACCGAGGTACACCAGTCTAACGGAACCACGCCCAGGACCGACAAAGCCAGGCCCCGGAACGACCGCGCTAGGCCCAGGACCGACCGAGCTAGGCCCAGGACCGACCGAGCTAGGCCCGGGGCCGACCGAGCTAGGCCCAGGGCCGACCGAACTAGGCCCAGGGCCGACCCAGCCAGGCCCAGGACCGACAGAGCCAGGCCCCGGCACGACCGAGCTAGGCCCAGGACCGACCGAGCTAGGCCCAGGACCGACCGAGCTAGGTCCGGGGCCGACCGAGCTAGGCCCAGGGCCGACCCAGCCAGGCCCAGGACCGACAGAACCAGGCCCCGGAACGACCGAGCCAGGCCCCGGAACGACCGAGCCAGGCCCCGGAACGACCGAGCCAGGCCCCGGAACGACCGAGCCAGGCCCGAGGCCGACCGAGCTAGGCCCAGGGCCGGCCCAGCCAGGCCCAGGGCCGACCGAGCTAGGCCCAGGGCCGACCGAGCTAGGCCAGGGGCCGACCCAGCCAGGCCCGGGGCCGACCGGGTCAGGCCCAGGACCGACTGAGCCAGGCCCAGGACAGACTGAGCCGGACTCAGGACCGACCAAGCCAGGTCATCACCGGGCCCATCACGCCTACCCGTTTTGTTGGCGATCCACTTGTTGAGGGGCACCAGCGCCACGGCGAACGCCAGGCCCGAAAGAAAGGAGACGCCAATTTGCCAGTAGAGCAGGTACAGGGTGACGCAGAACTGCAACAGGCGCGGTGTGACGTGACGTGACGCTCGGCATGATGCGCCGGCGGGCGGCTGGGCCGCAGCGCAGTGGTAGAACCCACAAGCTGACACTGTGTGGGCGTCGCCCACATCACCTTCCTCACAACTGACGGCACTGCGCAAACTATATTGGTACACAACACCGGTTCAAAACA
The DNA here is from genome assembly GCF_011947565.3 of Pollicipes pollicipes. Taxonomy (NCBI): domain Eukaryota; kingdom Metazoa; phylum Arthropoda; class Thecostraca; order Pollicipedomorpha; family Pollicipedidae; genus Pollicipes; species Pollicipes pollicipes. The sequence continues at coordinate 17,176,121 of NW_023596136.1, read as the reverse complement.
GACGTCGGCACCTATGGCAGGCGGCCTGCTCACAATGCTCACAACCTTCCGTACAAATGGCCGGTCTCATTGCCTTCGTGGCATTGAGATACCAGCTGATCGCATGCAGGTCGAGAAGGAAACCATCCGGCTTTTACCTGAAACGGGAGGCTCCAGAACGCGTGGAAACTGCTGCAGAGGTTGACGACACGGTCCGTGTCCACGCTCATGTATGTCATCACCTCTCCCGAACTGGAAACGGGAGCGGCGCGTGAAAACGTGCCCGGCCAGAGAGCCGAAAAAACGCGGACACGACAACACATGTCCACCAGAGAACAGGCTAAAAAGCAGCACGAGACAAAGCCTCGGTGTACTTAATATTCGACATAAACTGCAAACGCGAACTACACAACAAGGCGGAAAATTCGTCGTCATTTTTGTCATTGGGGCTTTACGACGCATTCAGCTGCTGAGGCTAAGGCGTCGACCGCCCGTCATCCTGGCAAGAAGGGCAGGAAGGGAGAATGCGCCAAATTAAAGCGATGTAGATGAAAGGCAGTGTTTTCTTCTAATAAACAAAAGCAAAGCTTCCACTTCACCCACCACCAACCGGCACCCATCGACGCCAGCTACGCACCTCATCTTGGCCAGCTGGGCGAGCGGCACGTCCAGGGTCTTCCTGTAGATGGTGGCGATGAAGGCGGCGCGCACCTTGAGGCCCACCTTGGCCAACCGGTAGTCGTACTGCGTGGTGCAGAGTACCCCTGCGGCGCGGAGCACGTATCAGCCCCGCGACACGCACGCCACCAGCACCACCGCAGCCGCCGTCACCGCCACCAGCACCGGCAGAACGAGAGGTGCATACAACGCGCGTCGGCGCAGACTGCAGCGCCTTCAAGAGCACCTCACGATCCCGAGGGAAAGGAGCGCGCGTCTGAAACAATGCACGCCATGACCGGCGGTGGGGAAGGGGGGGGGGGGGCGCCGCAGACAACGCACGGCCAGCGAAGGCCGGCGGTGGGGCGAGGCGCGCCGCTGAGACACTGCACGCGATGGCCGGTGGTGGGGAAGGGGGGGGGGGGGCGCCGCAGACAACGCACGGCCAGCGAAGGCCGGCGGTGGGGCGAGGCGCGCCGCTGAGACAATGCACGCGATGGCCGGCGGCGGGACGGGACGCGCCGCTGCCCGCTGAGACAGGCGTCCGTCGCCCATCAAAGGCGGCGTTGACGCACGGGTGATGGCGGTAGCGGGGGGGGGGAGGGGGGGGGAGGGGGGGGGGAATATCGCCTCGCTCACCGATGACGTTGGCGGCGCAGATCATGGCGGCGTAGCTGTAACCCCTGGACATGGGCTGGTGCTCGTCCTCGATGAACGCAATGATGGCGTTAAGAAGCAGTGGGCCGGCGAATGTGGAGAGGTCGGCCACGAACTTCAGCACTCCCAGCAGCAGGTACTCAACGCCGAAACAACGCATGAGCACGCCCAGCAGAGACACCTGGCGGCACGAGCGGTCAGCATACAGACAGGTGCGCATGTGGAACCACCGAGTCAAGGCGAAATACGCTGAAATAGGACAGAGAGCCAGCGGATGTCGTCGGTGTCGGGTTTCAGGCCGTGTCGACTGTCAATGGTCCTACAGCGCCCATTACTATCGTATTAGGCAGTGGAGTCGCGATTCGAACAGGTCGTTGATATACTAAAAACAATCAACCTAAAACACCCACCCGCGTTTCATGTACGGCAGGACAGGCAATCAACACGTGGTGCACAGTTAGTACCCCATAGCATCATGGGCAGCTGGGGCTGTCATCAACAAATAGCAATTGACGGCGGGTGGCATAAGTGAGAGACGGCTGCCACAGCCCGATGCGAGGTTAGGCGATCTCCAACTTGCTGCTGCTCGAATGCCAGCGGTACCGCCATAGCTTCTCCAAAAAGGACCAAAAGATTGGGTACGTGTCCTTAGCAGGCACTGGTGCGACGGGTGCGCGCGCCCCCTGCGGAGCACGTTTGGCTTCTGCGTCGGCGAGACGATTATCGGAGATTCCCACGTGACTTGAAATCCAACACGATACGACCGTTTCTCCCGCCCGCTCCAATGAGGTAAGACGCGGCGAAAGAATATCTTGAACAAGCAGGCTAGAAAGACACGAGCCACAGACAGCCAAAACTGCCCAATGAGTCAGAGTATCAAATGTAAAAAGCTTGCACCCGCCATCTGTGTAAGTTATTGTTTTTTCCGTAAAAGGAAGTTCCAGGAATGTATGTTCAAATCCGACCGATAGTGCATTTCGCTTTCGCATGTTTGTCAACAATACGTCAGCTCCCGGAAGACCAAGCTTTAGAGGTTGTGGAGCCCGCGGGAAGCCAATAACGTACGCACACGAGATGGCAGCGGAAAAGGTGGAGATAGCAGCAAGGATTCAATACTGGTTTTCATCATTGTCAAATCCTGTTACATTATAAGACGGAGCGCTGGTCTGGGACTCATAACAAATACATTGTAGCAGCGCAATTGGGAATTCGTCTCAACTTTCGATATTAAAAATCACTTTTGACCTTGAGCATTTATGAGGCCTGCCCATTCGTACCACATATTTCACGGGCTGCATTTCATGCTGCGAGACTGGTTGCTTGTGGCAGGCTGGTTGTGGCAGGCTGGTTGTGGCTGGCTGGTTGTGGCAGGCTGGTTGTGGCTGGCCGGTTGCTACACCATTGTAAGCTGCTGATATCTGAGATGCTCGCCCGAGTTATGAACTCCGTTCTCTGAGAACCCTAGCAAACATCACTTCTGGATATGACCTGACCAGTCTCGTCCCAGTGTTACCAAACCCTCCGAGATGAGAAGGGGTGGGAGAGGGAGCGTTTCTTGCCTTCTTTGTTCTTTCCTGCATTCTGCATGGTAACGCTATAGTTTAACGCTAAGCTTGGCCACAGTTTGGATCTGCAGCTTCCGCCTGGTCGACTTCCTCTCCCTGCGATATTTCAAAATGTATTCAGCATGATGAGATCTTCTGTGAGATTAGTTGCTAAATTCACTTACCGCTAAGCCTATGCAGCTCCCATCCCACATACACCTCTGGCCCTTGCAGCCCCATCCCAGACACCTCTGGCCTGTGCAGTCCCATCCCACCGCCATCTCTGGCCTATGCAGCCCCATGCCACAGACATCTTTGGCATATGCAGCCCCATCCCACAGACATCTTTGGCATATGCAGCCCCATCCCACAGACATCTCTGGCCTGTGCATCCCCACCCCACATACATCTTTGGCATATGCAGCCCCATCCAAGACACCTCTGGTCTATGCAGTTCCATCCCACAGGCTCCTCTGGCAGCCCCATCCCACGGACACCTCTGGCCTCTTGGACGTCGCTGATGTCTCCCTTGTCTGGCCTCGGTTCGCTGACTCCGGCTGGCTATCCCCCATCACCCACCTGGATGTATCTTGTCACGTTCCCTGCCTATGTGTGCAAGCGTTGCAACAGTAAGGTAACACCATTGCTGTAATGCGCTGCCATGCTTCTCTCCAAGCCACGCTACATTTGCTGCACATTTTGACCAGCGTTCATCGATGACGAGCGCCTCACTGAGCTGGCTACTGCGTCTTGAGCGCCTGGCGTTCACAGTTGTCGCAGTGAGTGCAGCTGTTCACAGCTGTCAGTGACCAACCTCACCCACTCGCCACAGGGCAACAAGGACCCACAGCTTAGCTTTCCAACCGATGAGCCAAAGGTGAGCGGGGGAGGAGGGGAGGGAGCGGGTGGTGGTGCTCTGTGGGTGCCAAAGTGGTGGTGGTTATGTTACAGTGGTTGTAACATTCGACGATCGCTGTCATTTAAGGGTCACACAAGGTTTAAAGCGGCAAAGCCCCCTGCTCCCAAGAAGTGACGACCGTGCTTCTAAATCAAGCGATATGCACAGTTCTCATGGATTTTATCATCGCATGACACGCATGCTTCCTAATTCCACGTAACAAATACTGCCTGTAATGCCATATGAGGTGTAAAGCATGCAATGCTCGGCACCGTGCGCGCGACTCGGCGTGATGCGTGCGCCCCCGTTTGACCGTATGTACAGCATCTCTGCCGCACGCATCACATCGGCTGCCGAGCCCAGGTGACCCAGACCGCACCTGCGAGGTCGGCGGCGGCGCCTCCAGCAGTGTGTCGGCGTCGACGCGCGCCTGGAGCGCGGCCGCCCGCCGTCGCAGGCACGCCGTGAACTTGGCGTCCACGCGGTCGGTGCTGAGCGCGCGCGGCAGCTGGTGCAGGTCGGCGATGGTGTGCAGCTGCCGGCGGCGGCCGCGTCGCATCAGCGGCTGCGTCCACCAGAAGGTCAGCAGCGAGAAGCAGGAGGCGCCGTGCTCGGCGGCGCCCAACTGCCGCCCGGCCGGCGAGGACGGTCGCACCAGCAGCGGTTCGCGCTCAACCTCGATCGCACCGGCCGGCCCACCCGGCAGCAGCGTCAGCAGCCGCGCCAGGCCCACGGCAAGGTACGTCGCGTCGCAGCAGAGCTGCGCCAGCGGCAACGCGCCACCCACGCGTCGGTACGCCAGCACGCTGCCGGCCAGGTGGACGGCGCCCAGCGCCAGTAGCAGCGCGGCAGGCGCCAGCAGCGCCGGCGGACCGCGCGTGCCGCACAGCAGCCGGGAGCGTGCCGCGCCCGAGACCAGCGCAGCCACCATCCAGGCGGCGGCCAGCAGAAGCGGCGAGAGCGCGGCGGCCGCCCACCAGCGCTCGGTCAGCGCTGCGAACGCCGCGAGCCGCACCAGTGAGATGGCTGCCAGCAGCAGCGACAGCCAGAGCCGGGCGGTGAGGAGGCGGTGCGCCGCCGGCGGCCGCTCCACGCCATCCGGCAGCCGCAGCGCACGGTCCAGACAGAGCGCAGCCGCCACCAGGTACAGCGCGCACACGGGCACGTCGACGGCCAGCGCCTGGCAGCAGGGCGAGAGGAAGGCGCCGGCGTCGTCCAGCGGCTGGAAGGCCGGCGTGCCGCACAGACGCCGCCAGGTCGGCGAGGCGTCGTCCGCCGCCGCGTCGCCACTAAACTCAGAAGACATGCTCGCGCTGGCAGTGTATTTGTCTATTAAACACTTCTCATCCGCGGCAAGCGCCGCCAGAGAAGCCGGCCGTCGAGCAGCGAGCAGCACAGCCCGGCACCAGCGTTAGCACTCGCGCACCTCAGTCCCAGCGCTTCTGGTAGCGCAGCAGCATGCGCTGGCTGGCAACGCGCACGATGGTCGGCGTGATGAGGCTGGTACGCGACAGTTGCGCCACGAAGCGCACCTCGCGCAGCAGTGCGACACGGTAGGCACGCACACAGATGCTGAGGAGGAGGCGCTGCTGGGCCGACATGGACACCTTATTGGCGCGCCCATCAGTCCGCCGCATGGCGACAAGGCTCTGGCCTGTGAACATGGAGCTGGTGTCACCATGATGTATTTGGCTCACCAGTGGCAGGCTGACCTGGGAGGGTGAGCACACCATGTAAACACTCCCTGAATGAAGTATTACACAAAGATGTTGAAGAGACAGGGCTTCTCAGAAAGATGCTTAATATATAAAGACTAGAAAGAAAAATAGACACTAATTGTTCTTATTTGGCCTTAGAGGCATAGCAACAGCTGTGGTCCTTTTGCACATGGACACTTGGCATATGACACATGGTGCAACCAGAGCGGAGATGAGAATGAAACACATTACAAGTGCATTGCAATTACAAGTACAGGGCACACACAACAGCATTATTGCATTGTTGATACATGTGATGTTTCAACTACATGTCAACTTTGCATGCATGTTTTGCACTCCAGAGTCACAAAGTGATGACAGGTGCTTGCCTACCACATAGTCAATAGTTACCACATCTCACTTATTTTCACAGAACTTACAAATGTTCTGAAATAAAGCTTGTCCCTGTATGTTACCTCATTATGCATGTTGATTTACCATGATATTACATCAACCCACATCAAAATACAGCTCCTGACACAACAAAATATGACCAGCCTGGTTGCATAGAAGCAAGCATAGAGTTTTCCAGATGTTTTCAGCAAGTGATGGATGGCATTGCTATCTCACAAAGGATTTATTATTGTTCAGGATCTTTTCAAGTAGTCATCCTTCTAAGAAGACCAAAAATCCAAACTGTGAGCATCCTTTATGCAGCACACAGCAAACACAATCAGCCAGCATGAACATAATTGCTTCAATTCAAATAATATAATCAACAGGATGTATTTAGTACCAACTCAAGAAGAAATGAAACCATCATTATAAATGTCATAGTTTTGGGTATTAATACTCACAATGTTAGACTGATAGATAGCTTGTCATTTTCACAAAACATTATTTAATAGCATTAAGATTTTGGCAAGAAACTGGTGATCTGACCAATACATACAGACTGAATATGAACACCAGCATGAACTGCTGAAAGAAGACTACACATAATTTTCACAGAGCTTAAGATTATTATCAAACAATGCATGTTTTTATGGGGAAACCCATCATGTATGTAAATTTAACCATATCTAACTAGATCAAAATGAAGCTCCTGACACAGCAAAATGTGACCAGCCTGGTTCCATTGAAGGTAGTGTGTAGCTTTCCATATATTTTCAGCAAGGGATGGGTGGTGCTCCCATCTCACAATGAACCTATAATGAGACACCCAGGCAGGTGTTCCTGGTTTATTTACTTCCTTGGTATGGCAATTATCATTCAGCTCAAGTGCCTCTTTGTTATATGCACCCAGTTAACAACACAACAAATAGCAAAAGCACCAGCTTCAATGTAGCATAATAAATCAAACATATATCAAAATGAACAAACCACACAAGTCAAGTAAATATGCATATATATATATATATATATATATATATATATGGATATATAAATTTTAGTCCCGGTGTGCAAGAGTGCAAAGGTAAAAACTTGTGCCTGCTGTTGCAGACTTACCATGACGAAACAACGAATGATACACCATGTTGCTGCCATTGCCATATAGAATGGAGAATGGTGAAAAGATGAAACAGTAACTGATTACATAGCACAAGAGCACTCCTCCTTACCAAGGTATGCAATTTTCAATTAATGCAATATCTCGTGCTCTTTTTATCAAACTTGCCCTGGGTGCTTCCAAACATCAATGAATATGGCAGGTATCTGGGGAATCTAGCAAGTTACCTAGCCAACCTACATAGCTAAACGCATATTGCGTTGCATATGCCCGTGGGGCGTGGAGGCACGCAGAGCTGAGACCACATTAAGTACTCACCCCACTCAATAAGTAAGATAGAAGCACAGAAAATCCATTAACACACCAGAACCTCGTAGAAAATCAAACAGATGGACACGGACTGCAGCAATGCAGACGAAGCATATCGCGCAACCAAGCCCGTGCGTTTAAGCAGTTGCGGGACATTCGGAATTGCCTGGGACAGTCAACAAAAAGGAAAGACGCTACGAAATTCCCAATAGCCATGGACTACCATCTTCGCGGTTCCTCTAGCCATGCCAGCCATGCCGCCTACATGCAGCTGACTGACATCGGTATCGACCGATGATCTCGGGTTTTATCTGGTTGCAGTTGCAGCCACATCCACATTTGGGTAATGCTCGACACAAAAACTCACATTGAAAGCGCGTATTGTGGCCTTCCTAGCAATTTTTATCTCCCCACAATGCCGGACAAATATGTATCGTAAGCATTTCGTACAGAACTCCTTACAGAACAAACGACCAACGCCCTCACCCAGGGACATAATAGCATGAAAATGAATACATCAGTGCTTGAAGGACTACGTAGTCGGCATCGCCCACCGCAGTCCATTTCGCAGACAGCCGGACGAATATTGGCATCCCGATGACGCCACACCGTGTTCTTTGGCCATTCTGGGTTTACGACAGATAGCTGGAACCAAAAAACATCTGCGGCTGAGGCATTAGTTGTACAGTAAGTCCTCCACCACACATCATAGGCCTGTGCACTGAGATAAGCCATATCCCATATCCCATAAGTCAAGCCATATCCCAAATGCAGTTGCGATCATGGGGGGGGGGGGGGGGGGGTTGATCGCTGGCGTGAATGGCAGACCGCTGACGACTCGGAGCAAATTCCACTGTATGAAAAGCACATTTCCATTGTTTACTTTATTGACGATTGTCCCTTCACCGCCAAAACAGACACCTGCCGCCAAATAAAAATATGGGGCGGCCATCTCCATGCCCAAGCTAAAATCGACACAGCATAACGGTGTGCCAGACGCCGGGCGATGCTACAGGAAAAATATGCCGCAGTCCGTTTCCCAACACACGCCATGTGGGATCGCACATCCGGACCGCTCACCGCTCACCCCATCAACGGTCCCGAGTATGGCGTCGCAACCGGAAAAACAAAAATAGACAATTTCAGCACTGAAGCTCGCCTCCGCGAAGGCGGCTTCCAAGCAGAGAAGAATGTACGCGGGGAGGACGGCAGACAAGCAGCTGGCAGCGGGCCGAGTTATGGACAGCTACTTCATCAGAGCGGAGACGACGGCCCGGGCGTTCAGGTTGCGCAGGTCCGTGTACGTCTGGCCGCAGCCCACGAACACGATCGGCTGGCCCGTGACGTACGTCATCGAGATGGCCGCACCCACCTGAAACCAGCACGCTGACGTCAGAGCCTGTCAGACCACAACGGTTCTCACTTGCCTTGCTAACTGCTGTGGGCCAAAACACGTACCGTTCTCAACCGATGGCTTGGACACCGCGTAACCGAAAACGGTAGCAAACGACCAGTGCGGCCCAGCACATTTGCGTGGTAGTCGTCATTACATCAGACAGGCGCCACGTGCGTCGTGTGATGGGCGAGGCGAAAGAAGATGTGACATCAGTTGCTATTGTATAGATGTATTTATCGTGTCTGTATATGGTACGCATGCATGTATCGTATGTGTAGGCACACGTGTATGTGTGATGCCATGTAATGTGTACCATATGCTAATCTAATGAAAACAATCATGCAGATGATGTTATATGCCTACCTCGTGACGACAGACACCATCAGCAGTCGATGCGATTGATTTCAATCAATGGTTTTGCAGGTCCACACATCATGGGAGTTCACATCAACAGGAAGACGCACATCAAGCAGGCGTGGGCCCACTGATTCGCGCCACTACTGAATTCAAACAAAAGTGGCGAACTAAGGGTCCCATCAGAGTTGGCAATTTTGATTGACGAAATCGATTAGCTTGCAATCACTCACGGTCTATAAAATGATATAATTATCGCAAAAGCGAACATTTCGCCTGCCTGTTTGCCACATTCTGTTGTCATATGGCCTTGGTCACAACAAACGGGACGTGTTTTTTTAAACGCAACTGCTGTCAGTTTCGGCCAGAGCACCTTTGATTCGAGTTCAGTTAAGGGACGGTGACATTAGCTGTATTAAAAATGATTACTGGCGGAAATTCCTGGCGTCTGGCGAATCCCTTCCCGACACGGTACGCAGACGCAACGACCCAAACATTTCCAGTATGATCGTCCATCTTCCCCTCTTTTAATAAGTCGTATCTAGTCTTCCGTCGCTACAACGCCTGGTCGACGAGGAGGTGGACCTAATTCCGGCACGAGTCCCCCAGATTTGTCGTAATTCAAAAACTGTACTTGGTTGAATTGGGGACGCTGAATCGCGGTGATATAGCATTGTCGCAGGAGAGGAACATCCGATGCAGCCGGCATGTAAAAGCAATGTAATTTATAGGGCGTGACTATTTAACATTTGTGATTTCTGTTGCTGAAGCCCGCATGAGCCTGTGTCATCAGCGGCTGCTTAGTAATAGCGTCTAGGCAATGTGCGGACTGGCTGGACCGCTCAAGTTCAGTATTTGTATCGTAGTTCAAGCAAGACCCACTCGGCCCAATGTCTCCAAATACCTCGTTACGAAACATGTAGGTTTACGACGATGAGTTGAGACGGTAAGGCAATGAGCTGAGACGGTTAGTCACATTGAGGTTAGCAAACTATCCAGCGCCACACGAGCGACCCCGAGTTTTCGATGGAAGCAGACATTATTCCCCATGTCACCGCTATCACCTTTTTTCCAAACCGTTCGACAAAAAGGAACCGTATCGCACCAACACCCCTAATCCCACTTCGCACTAATAAGCCCCTGCCACGCGCACGCCGCCAAGACCCGACACGAGGGCCCGGGACCCTGTTCGCCAGGTGGACACCCCATCACAGCCCGCCTCCGCGCGCGTGCCACCGTCCGCCGCCCGTCCCACCTTGTCGTCGATGGTGTCGAACTTGGTCAGCACAATGCCGTCGATGGTGTGCGGTCGGTCGGATGCTGAGTGGTCGGCCAGCGCCTGGTTGAACTTGACCAGCTGGTCGACGGCCTCATTGCCGACCAGCGCCTCGCCCACGAACAGCACCAAGTCGGGTTCGTTGACCTTGATCAGCTGAAGCGAAGGTGAGCCGTGAGACAGTCGACTGGGCAGACCGATGGCACACCGTGCCGGGCGGTGACCGGCTGCGGGCGGCGGTTCAAGTGAAGGCGAGCCGTGAGACAGGCGACTGGACAGGTCGACGGCACGTCGTGCCAGGCGGTGACCGGCTGCGGGCGGAGGTTCAAGTGAGCAGCACACGGCCAGCACCTATGTGACATGCTCCACCGTAGGAACTGAGGGCACGGGCATCCATGGGCACCAGGAAAACTATCTGGCGTTTTCATCACAACAGAGTGGTCCAATGCGTGAGTAAGTAGTCCATGGTAGGCACAGATGGCCCTGCAAAACACACAGGAACGACACCGAATACACAGTTTTAACGTTCTTCATCCCTCAGCCCGCTCCACCTTGCAGCATACCTCCAAGCACGTTAGAGGCCAGCACATTCTACAATGTCGTGCACGCTTCTTCGTAAAGCCAACAGTGTACACTCAACCTCCCCCCCCCCCCCCCACACCCCCGTGCACCACCACAGGTACTCTGCACTCTGCGACGTTACGTGAGCGGTGTTCCCCCCCCCCCCCCCCCCCCCCCCACCCCCCCCCCCACCCCCCCCCCCCACCCCCCCCCCCCCCCCCCCCCCACCCCCACCCCCCCCCCCCCCCCCACCCCCCCCCCACCCCCCCCACACCCCTGCCCCACACCCCCCCCCCCCCCCCCCTCCACTGGCGCCGGCGGGCCCATCGCCAGACCTTGCCGAGGGCGCGCATGAGCGGCTCGTTGTCCTGCATGCGGCCGGCCGTGTCGATCAGCACCACGTCCACCCTGGTCTCGCGCGCGAACCCGATGGCGTCGTTGGCGATGCCGGCCGGGTCCTTGCCTGTCGGGGTGGACGCGTCAGTGGCGGACACGGCGCAGTGTGCACGCGGCACGGGCTGTGACGTGGCGTGGCCTGGGAGGACGCTGTCGGTAAAAACCAAGATTAAAAGCTGCAATGGTCACAATATGGTGGTTAAAATGGTCTTTTGGAACATAGAATAATCATACAGAAGAGTGTCAGGGAAAAGCGGCGGCCAGTCCCGTCCGCACGGCAGCCGTCTGCCTTAAGCCGGCACAAGACAGCGTCTGAGCAAAATGCTCTATACCAACCATCTTTTGCATTGACTACTCGCCCCATCAGTTACTGCTCTCATCCCTTCCCTAGGTCGCACTCCTCGCCCTCCCATCACCGCTGCACATCCCCCTTCCTCCTCCCACTCCTCCTCCATCCGGCGCCACACCAGCCACAAACATCCCTCCTCCATCACTGACCGTATCCCTTCTCGTACAGCTGCACCATCTGGCGGCCGGCGTGTTTCTCGGGCGGATGGAGAGCGTTCAGATGACGCGTGTGCGTGCGCAGCTGCTCCACGGCGCCGGCGCGGAACGTGTCGCAAGCCGCGATCAGCACGCTGAAGCCGTTCTCGATCAGCCAGAAGCAGATCTGCGGCGCGGAGGTACGCGCCGGTCACGACAGTCGCTCGGGGGCCCTCCGATCGCACCGACCGGGGCAGCAGGTCGGACGTGAGCGTGGTGAGAATGACGAGCACTCATGCCGTTGAGGTGTTGGCGAGAAGACGGAGGGGGGGGGGATTTCCGCCAACGACAGCCCAGTTGGCGCAGTGTCTGGGGTATCGTAATCCACCTCGCCGAACGCACAGTCTCCTGCCAGAGCCTCCGCTGGCACTGCCTCGGACCTCCTACACATATACACTACTAAGCTCCACCAGGCCCCCGCGCAGACGAGCGAATTCTGATCAACGGGCCACAGCCTTCGTTACACGCCGTAACCAGCGCTCAGCAGCGCCCCACCTTAGCCAGGTTGGTGCTCTTGCCGACGCCGTTGACGCCGCAGAAGGCCACGACGTACGGGTTGCCGGTCTGGCGCGCCGACATAACGTCGCGCAGGATGTCGATGCGTCGCTTTGGCGAGAGGATTTGCACCAGCGAGTCCACCAGCGTCTGTCGCACTGTCTTGGCCAGTCCCTCGAACGTGCCAAGTACCTGGACCGCGTGAGAGACGGCAGGTCCTGGTTAGGAGGTCCGAAGGTAGTCGCCATGGTAGGCTGCATGGTCAGCCATGTCACATCACGAGTTTGACCCCATCTGACCCCACCCAGCGGCCGCCGGCAACCCAGCCGCGGCGGCGGGCGCACCTTGCCCTGCAGTTTGTTGGCCACCGACTCGCACAGCTTGGCCGCGATGTCGGCCGCCACATTCTTGCCCACCAGGTGGTCTCGCAGCTGGTCCAGCACCGGCGTGACATTCTCGCGGGTGATCGTCTTGTTGCCCACCAGGTTCCTGCAGGAAAGAGGAGAACCTTGGGCTCCAGCGCTGTCAAGCGGGTGTTCAGGCCGTGCCAAATGGTGGGAAATCAGGTGCAAAAAGCCGGTAGGAGAGGCCAATGCCAGTGGGTTACCTGTCCTCGCGTGTGGGCATTGGTCAGTGCCAGGCGCCATCAGAGCATGACGTATGTAGGGCCCGCCAGTAATTAGGCCAAACTGGTGTTCTGAACAGGGGTAGGGACGAGCCATGCAAGTGGAGAATCAAACCCATAGAACGGCACGATCGCCACTGCCGTCAGGGGGACCCGGCTAAGCGACAGGGGCTTGGATGCCCAGACCAGCCCGAGTGCCGTCTGTGAGTGTCGTGAGTGAGATGTGAATACAACGTCGCCAAGCGAAGGTATACAACATGGATGCCTTATTGCTTGGCATGTGAAATGCTTGTTCTTGCCTTCGAACGCATCGCGTTCGTATTCAACTCAGAAACCGATAGACAGACAACACGATTCCGCATGGGGGCGCAAGCAGCAGAAACATCCCATCTCGCCAGACGCTTCAGTCGAGCTATCAGTACCGCCGGGAGACCCATCACAAGCAAAGGCCCGGAGCAGTGACGAAACGGAGGCGCGCCCGGGGGGTACTGCACAGGCCGCGCGGGGTCGGATCAGCAGGCTGCCTGCTCGTGACAGTGCGGGCCGGCAGCCAACACGCCACGGCTGTCGCAGCACGGGCACAGCTCAAATGAGCGCCCCTACAGACGCGACCATACGGCCTTGGGAGCGTCGAATGAAGGGACGACCGGCGTAGGAAACGGCGCGGCTGGCTGATGGTGATGATTTAGGCGCTCCAGCTGTTCAGGGATAGCGTAATTTTCGGTGACATGAACAATACATTACGTTTAGCCCAGCACACGAAAACGTGCATTATTCGTTATAAATCTGTCAAGAAAACTGTGGAAGCCCACACGTACATGCTGCATACATGATGCATGCAAGCTTGTTTTCGCTTATCCAAGGATTAGATACAATGCATCGTAACTATCACAGTTCCAACAGCATCAGGCTATACACAAGATGCACCAAAATAACCGTCATATTCACGAAGTGAAGAGTCACTCACTTGAAGACGGAGAACATGCCACCGGCCTTCTTCTGCTGCGACTGCGCGTCCGCAGCCGGCTCGTCGTCGTCGCTCTCGTCCGGCTCCATGTCCTGGATGTTTCCGGCCATGGCGCCCACCATCTGTAGCACGGCCACCACCTCACTTCCCCGCCTTTCATGGGCGCCAGGTGTCAACCGTCGCGTAGCCACTCCATTGGACACTGGAAGTCCACGTGGACGTGCAGGCGCCCCGAAGCCACAGCATCGACTAGGAACGGAGCCTGGGCCACCGACGTGGCAGCCCGCATATGTCGGGTGTCCCACTCGGACACGCCTCCGCAACGGCGCAAGACCCGAGCCCGGCGCGGCGGGTCGACGGAGAGGTGCATCCACCAACGGTCCCCACCAGCGCATGGGGCAAAAGGTGGCGCCCACCATAGCTTTCTTTTCAGAGCGTCTCTAGCGAACAGTGGCGCACATCCGTCGGCCGAGGCATATAGCGGCGCGTCCCAAAAGCCAAAAGGTGCAAACAGGCCGGAGCGACAAATGCCCCGGGGACGTAGGCAGCCAGGTGACGCCAAGGCCGCCGGCGCCACATCAGTCAGCATACAGGACGACGTACGCACAGCTTGGATCGAAACGTGCAAGCGAACGCGTAGAAACTTCCAAGTGATGCGACTTTAAGAGACTGCAATCCTCTCCGGGTGACAGCATAAACAAACCTGCCCACTCGTTTTCACCTGCCCACCTAACTAGTTTGGTTTCTACGCACGTCGCGAGCCGTACTCACGCTGGCGTCGGGCACGAATTCGGGCCGGCGCGGCACGTCGTCGCCGGCCGCCTCTGAGAAGTCCAGGCTGGCCGCGTCCTTGCTGCCGCCGGACAGCGCCCACGTGCGCGCGGCCTTACCTTTCTTGCCAGCCTGCGGCGACTTGGGTCTGCGTGCAAGAACCGCCGACGCGTGACTGGGATGTGGTGTGTGCGAAGGAGGCTGGGAGCGGCGGAAAAAGGTGTAACGAGCACGTCTTGAGCGGTCTAGCGCATATCGATTCAATGGAAGATGAGTGCAAAGTCGGTAACTCTTCCGGCTTCATGATTCGCTAGTGTTGAAAAAATCCTTTTGAAATCGGGATGGTCTGCCAATTGCCAGAAAACAATCCTCAAACAGGACAAAACGGGCACGACCAGTTATAAAACGATAGGCAAACGCACGGAAGTAATCACAATCCACATTTAAAGCCTGCCATCGACTGCAGGTCAGATTCCCCAACCCAAAAATTGTCCCATAACGGAGAACCCGCCTGTCCCGAGACGCACGTCTTCGCCTCCTTCTTCTTGCCGCTAGACATCCTCATCATCATCTTGCGCCGGTTGGCCATGATTTGATCCTCCTCCGACGCGCCAGGCGCGGCCTGCGGCTCCGGCACGGGCGTCGGCTCCTGCTCCGGCTCTGGAGGAGCGTCACCATCGCGTTACGAGCGTACCTGACGGCGAGGTCCGATCAAAACGCACTGCCCGCTTCGGTGAGCAGGCAACATCTGCTGTACCCTCGTAACGCACGGCGATGGCCAGGTCAATGTATGGAGAAGGTGTCAATATAGTTAAACCCCCGCTCACGCAACAGACAGCAGGAGGGCCAGCGCTCTGAAGACCAGCGGCCGCCGCCATCTCACCATGATCACGTCCGTTCCCGTCACCGGCGCCCCCAGCATTACCTGCACCTCCCTTTTTCTTCCTCTCCTTCCCTGTAATACACCAAACCACCTAAGTAACCACTCATAGCCAGCTCATCCCAACAGGCAGCAAAATTGTTAGATCCATGGTCCGCCCAGCTGGTGCCATCACCAGCAGTATTGCATGGAAGCACCGGCCACCAGCACCAGTCACCGCACTCAATCCGTCACCAACTCGAGGCCACAGCACCACCCACCAGGCACCAGCCCAGCATAAGCTTAACACCTGCAATGGCATGCTGATAGGATTGATGAAATACTGACTTCAACAGGCGACAGCCTCAGTTTGATAGAGGGGTGTTGCTGAGTCAGGATGAAGCAGGGAGGAAGGAAAGAGGGGCTGATAAACCAAAGGTGGCAAGTGGGCAGACAACCAATGATGGGTGTGTGGGAGAAATAGCAGCACTGCAACACATATGGTGTGATGCCTGCTACATTGCAATAAATGGACACACACTTGTGACATTGGCTGGGGCAGAAGTAACAGGGATGTATGCTAAGGCTATGTTGAGGATGGGGAGGCAGTGATGGTGAAGGGACATCAGAGGGCAATAGTCCTTGGCCACCACCACACCTGGCTGCTTGTTTTCCTTGTTGTTGCCTCCCTTCTTCTCAATCATTGACCCCACTGTCTTCTGTGACTTGAGCGACTGCTCAAAGGAGCGCATAGCACGTGGTGCAGCTGTCTTCTGCTGGCCCCAGGACTCAGCCACTGCCTGAAGCTGGCTGAAGCGTGAGTCAAACAGGAACTTCTGCAGATGAAAAAGGACAGGTGTCAAAACAAGGGCTTTAGTTTATTGGGAATAGCAACCACATTCCAATATGCAAATACATGATAGCAGTCAGCAAATTTTTAGGATGCACATGATTGGGTTGGGCAGTGATCAGAAGAGTGAACTAACATATACAAACTGGGTGCAAAATGAGCTCTGTCATTAGTGTGCCCTCAAGCCCATATCATAATCAGCAATGAGAACACACATGCATGGGACAGAAAAAAGTGAAAGCATTTACACATATGGCATGGTGGCAGACAGTGAAAATTGACAATCATTATCAAGCCCACTTCACTAACTGAAAGAAAGTCATGTGCTTCATTCAGAAAATATCCTCAAGAGAACTTAACATGCATAACATTGCTTGATACACATTTCAGTGCATACCAGTCCTATCAGTGGCATGCTATGATAGAAATGACATGAATTACCAATGAAGCCTGTGCAACAAATCAAGCTATTCCAGAAAACCTGGCTCACCTGAAAGTATTTCTTTTCCATGAGAACATTCTCAAACTTGTCACGAAACTCACGATGCACGTCATCCAGTAGTTTGTCAACATATGAAAGCTGTAATATCTTCTGAAAGCCAACAACAAACACTAGGTCGAACTCATTGTCCAACCTATGCTTCAGAGTCCAGCTCTGGTGGACAAATGATGACAGACCCGTCCTCTCCTGCCAGATACAAAATGTGATGGGTTAGAAGACTGGCACATGACTCTATGGTCAGTAACTTCAATTGAAGCAATTCAGAATTTCAATACCATACACAAATATGTCCACAATGAAGTTGGCCAAAGTATAACTTAATGAAATACCCTAAGACACACAGCTTAGTTCTATATCACTACCAGCCTGCAAGCTATCAAAGGTCTAGACAAATATGGCTAGGACAGAGTTGGGCCAGAAATAAAGCTCAGGTTTTTTTTAAACTTTGAGACATTGTCTCCTGGGATGGGATCACTCATGGTATCTTGGCCCCAAGGTAGCCAAAGCTGCTGTAGGGTGATCATTCCAGTGGAGCATTGTGTTTTGAGGGTTGCTTAGGTTAGCAGAAGCTGCCCCAAATTGACTGACAGCTGTCCAAAATGAGGCAGCTCTGCTGCCCCATTTGGGAACAGTCAGGACTCAAGCTACCTCAAACCATTATTTAATTTTTTCCATGCTTTGCAGACTGAGCCTGTCAGTCCTCTAGCCTGCTATCAGGTTAGTCTACCCTATTAAGGACCTGAGGATGTTATGATGATACACAGCCATATATGACTGGCAGGCCCTGAAATACTTAGCATTGACAAGCCCTGAGCACAGTCTTGCACTTCACTGACTAACTCACACCACTACAATATCAATATAGATGCAGTGCAGAGCTTATATGGTGCAGCTGTGGTGAGGTTTATTCTGGATAGTGAAATGGTTAGTCTCAATATATGTATTGTAACAGAGTGAATGCAAAGCCCAGTGTCACTAAACACCCAACCCACTCTTGTCAGGGTGGGTAGGTTTGAACCCCTTTGGTGCTTTTTGCTCCTGACCAGGATGGGCTGTGACCAGGGCAGAGCTTATTCAAAGTCAGATGAGGTCAGAAGGTAGGGCTCATGGTGCCAAGCATTACTGCACATTAAAATTTTACCACAAACTTCTCCCACTGAACTGAAATTTCACTAACAGATAGAAGGGCCAGGGCTCCAGACAGCAAAGCATAAAGGTTATGCAGAAATGTCTGGTATACAGCCACATCTCCCAAGTGCCAGTGACATCTCCAGCATAGCACCAACTGGTAACAATACCACTGCATATATATCATCAATTTAAGCATTGAGTTTGCTGAAGGGTTACCATCATTCTCAGCTCACAGAAATACATTCATAAGAAACTATGTACTTGCAAGGGTTATTCCAGGCAAGCATACCTTTCAAAAAAAATTCAAAAAAAACTTAAAAGCATGATGCAATTTGACCTGGCCAAATCCTGGTGTACTGGAGAGCAAAAGGTTCAGTGCATTAACATACTGCACATGTTCTGTGCAGTGGATACATTTTTTGCAAACTGGTCTGGGTTGGTGCAAAAGTCAAACTAGTGTGACTTTTGATCCACAGATGTATTCAATCAAAATGCTAACGCCGATTTCGTGACTAAAATATAAATCATGACATAGTGTGAACAATGACACCAATGATGACAATTGTCTAAGCAGTCATTCCGACTGGTCTACACTGTCTACAGCGTACATTGTTAGACACCATAGAATATGTAGCTTGTATTCTCCAGACATTCGATCTAACAAACATTAACATGCTATTATCTATACAAAGAACGCAAGATGATTGCTGACTAGCTCATCAACATTACCTACCTGCAAAAGCACACTCTTCACCAGAGCATTCACGGATGGCCCAAAAAGCTCAGTGGTGCCTTGAAAGCACCAGAGGACTATGCCTCCTTTCGTAAAGATGACAAAGAAATCTAGCATGTTTGAAAACTGCCCTCCCCTAACCACGTTTCAGCCCACTCTCCCCCGCTCTGCCCAATGACCAAACCAAATCAAAGAACGGCGTCACGCAGCCAGCTGTTTTCCACAACCACGTTCTTACGTGTTTTCTTTTTCATTTACGCACCTAGAGTAATCCTTTACCTTTACGCTAGCTGCCAAATACGATCGTCTCGTGCTTGTCCGCCACATTTGTAGCAGGCGTACCGTCTGTCTTTCTACTTGTAATCCGTCTGTGTACTTTGATATTGACGACATTGAGCACAGCCGATGAGTTCGCATTGATTTGTGGCTCGACTCATGAGTTCAATGCTAGATTTTCCACGAATGGAATTCACAAAGCGGCAGAAAATAAAAACTTACAGCATGAGTACGTGAATGTTGCAGTAAGGTGTTGGCGTCCAGCATGTGTTGTGATGGTACCGTGTGAAGGTAACGCAAAATATGCATAGTCGAGTGCATTTACGTACAAATTTGTGATCTTCCGGTTACTCGTGTGCCTACCTATTGTCGCTAGGTGTCAAACACATAAGGGGTATATGTGATGTCTTGCATCATTTTTATGTGTAGATGTAGGTTTTCTTCTTCCATATTTAGGATCGTGGAATGATTCAGTAAGGTGTAAGGAAAATAAGATCTAGGAAAGTGTAATAAAAATTAAAAGCTTAAGTCATACCTTAAGTCAGTTATAAGGGAAGTTAGAATATCACAGAGAGGGGAAAGGAAGACTGCTGTGTGAGCAGGGTCATAGCTGCCTACCTCAGCATGCCCAGCCAGAATTGTTGTAAAGTTGGGTGATCTTCATACAAATGACACTGGATGGATAAGTTGATTCTCACAGATTGTGTTTGATGCCATAATTGCTCACTTACCATTCAGTTTCTTCTAAATAAATGCCTTTTATAATGCCAGTATTGTGCTTGCAACCTATACATACTTATATAACATGTGTAACCAGAGCCATATGTAATATATGTTTGATGGGTCTGATCTGCTTAAGTAATCATGGCTGAAATCATGATCAAGTTGAATATTATAATAATCATGACTGTAAGTCTGAGACCCTGTGTTGTGCTGCACAATATCTAGTTGCATATTGATAGTGAGCTTCTGATTTCTGGAAAATTGGTGGTACAAGACAGTTCCTAACTTTGTGCTCAAGTGCATCAAATGTATGCAAACATCTAACAGAGTGTTTGTATTCTGGGTGATACACAAATCCCTTAAATATAGTTCAGTCAGGAAAGCCAGATGCGGGTTTTTGAGCACTTGGTGAGGTGGCTGGCTGCTTGTAATGAGCTTAGTTCTAGGTCATTTTAGTCCCCTATGATATACAAAAATTAGGTGAGCTAGGGATACCAATTTCACAGGTTAGTGAGGCCTGAATGTTAAATCAACAATCCTAAGTTTCTTGTGAACTCAGGGTTGCATAAGATTAGATTAAGGGCAGTGTTGAGGTTTCACCAGACCTCCTCACTGAAACAGGTTAAATGATGATCCCTTTCCAAAGCAAGATGCTGCCTGGGGTCATATCAGGTAAGTTACTATCTGACCTTAAATGTTCCAAGTGATCTAGAATGCTTTGAGATTGTTTCAATATTTTGGTTTGAAACTTGTAGTATGAATTATATTAAGCAGCGTCCTAAAAAGCAAATAGTTGACCCAGGTCATTTGAGGTGAGTGATCTCTCCTCACCCTCATGAAGTTACACAAATAATTCTCTTTGCTGCTCCCTTGTGATCATGGAGCACAGAGTGAGCATAACAAATTAACATAGCAATTTAGGTTTCTAGTGAAAATTTGGTTGGTTTTGATCTTGATCTGACTTTTGTATGTAAATCAAGGTCAGCGGAATTAGTTTTAACCCTCATTGCAATTGTATAATTACAAAGGAAAGCACCTCAAAGTCCTCTCATATCTACTGCTATACAACATTTCATGTTACCACACCACACCATTTGGAGGTTATTCCGGAGAAACTTTTGGGGTCAAATTGACCCAGCATCTAAGCACATATGAAGGCAGGTATCCCATGCCTTGTAGATCTAGTGAATGTAGGCCAAGTGGTTCCTTTGAAAGTGAATTAGTTTTTTGTCACAGCACCTGTTTAAATATGTTACTTTGTGGTCATTTTAACATCAGTACCTATGTTTCAGGTCTGCTCAGGTGCTCAGCTACCTGCTAAAGTGAAATAAATACAATTAGTTTATCAAAATATAGAGCAGATATGCCAAACAGAAAGAAGTTCAATGCTCGGTTTCCACCAGTGAGTATTCTCGTATAGTTAGAGGCCCTTCATGCTGTTTGTTGTTTTTTGTAGACTTTGCTCTTTTCTAAGTAGTGCTTGGGTTTCTCCATTGGTAAACAGTTGTATTCTGTCAGACATACAATATGTATGATCTCTTGCCTTCTGCTGTCATTAAGTGCATTTGTGAGAATGTTATTCACATAGATATGATGGTAGTAAGAGCCTCATTCCTCCGAAAGAAGAAGGAGAATGGATGTATAGATGTGTTGCTACTTTGGTAACTTGCCTTCATCAAAACAATAGCAGAAGTCTGCTATCATCTGTTATTGAGGCTTTCTGCACTTGTTTTCGGTAAAAGCATGCCGCGGAAATACCAACAGATCTATATCTCCATTCCCCTGGAGTTTTTTTGCCAAGGAATGCGGCTGTTACTACTGTCTCAATTATGTGACTTGTGTGTTTGTCTATCATGCCAAGTGCATTGCTTGAATTTCAGGCAAGGATCAAGAAGATCATGAGGACAGACAAAGAAGTTGGAAAAGTTGCGGCACCTGTCCCTGCAGTCATCTATATCCTTTTGCGTGTGACAGTGGCTTGTCAGTTAACATGAATCTCTAGTCGTCATCAGAATTAAAATTATATGGTCTTTATTTTTTTGACATAAGTGGGATGTCCTCACTAATGTGTAGCCCATTGTAGACTGAAAACAAATTAGGCAGTGGAAGTCTAGTTCAATCATGGAATGCTATTTTTATTTCCAAAGGAGAGTGACATTATCTGAGAATCTGTCCTGACCTATAACAACCTCAGTATTTTACCATTTAGCATACAATTCCCATTTACAGCCAGATAAATTGTGCAGCATTGTTTTTGGGGCATCCAGAAGGATTCATTTCACATCACCTTAAGCATGATCACAAGTGCAACACCTACTGGGATACACACATACCCTATCAGAAACCATAGGTACTGGGCTCAATTCCCCATTGTCCCCTCCCTTCCTGCTACAATAAGAAGCAGATGATGTGAATGTCTCTATGGCTACATGTGTCCTTAAGTCACAATGATGGCAGCAATGTTGCCATGCATGGCATGACCCACCACCATAATCACACAATGCAAATCCAACAGACAATTTGTTGTGGAAGACTGTAACATACCATGGACTATCAGCACATGGTCATCTTCTTTCAACTCATCACTCTTGGGCGGTTGCTGACTAGCCATCAAACAAGGGTTACATCAATGCAGTGTGTGGGACGTGGACAGACATGATTGTGTCAGATATTATCAATATCAAAAGTCCGGAACGTCTGACGCTCCATCGCCGGACCTGGAGGGTGGCAAACTGTGGGGATGCACACACTGGTCCAGCAGGGCTGCAGCCTGCAGCACCCAGTGCAGAATGTGGATAATTTGTTGCACAGGGCAGAATAGCAGAGTTCCATTTCCTCAGCTCCCACCATGCTGATCTCTCAGAACTGTAAAGGTCGTGATGGGGTATGATTCTGGATTTGTTTGTTGGTCCAGTGGAAAATGCTATGAATGTCCAAAACTTTTTTATTTTCCTGACATCTTTTGTGAGTTAATCTGAAAGACTGAGTTTGGTAACCCCCTTAACCTGCATTGGCATGAGATGCTGGAATAAACCAATCACTTTAAAGCAAAATAATGTGTGAGCTAAACAATGCACAACATATTGGCTATGTGCGGTTGGAATCATAGACATTTGGGTTTGTATTGCACGCAAATGCTGCCACTTTCCTGATTGGTAAAACCCTTCAAGGCAAAATTGGGCACACTAGCCATGAACATGGTATCCCAGGCTCATGAGTTACAATTTGTCCATAATATCTAATACGTTATGAAACTTCGCACTACTGCACTTCACTGTCGTCGGCGTGAATATTGCTCTGCTTTTTCGGCGTGCTTGCAATTTTTGGATGATTTTCCCGCCATCAAGTCTATTTTTTCAGATTTTCGTATTTTTTACTCCATATTGCAAGTTAGAAGTGCGTTTGTGATGTGGCATGCAGTAGTCATATGGTGCCACTGATTATATACCATTATTTTTGTCTACAGCCCAAAAGATGCAGAAGTCATGCAGACTGTGTTAATCCTCTCATGTCAAATGCTGTAGGATATATGATTTATGCATCTCGGTTGCAACACTTCTGTCATTCGGAGTGAGTGATTATGTCGTGATATCTGGAACATTTTGACCTTAACCCCCGTGCACCTCGAGCTTTGGAGCTGTTTGCTGAACAGCTGCTGCATCGAGCTGGTGACGTCACAATGTCACGTGGGTCGCGTACGCTCAGTCCTGCTCACTTGTGAGTATCGGGTCCTACGGAGTTCGACCGCGGGCTACGGGGTTCGAACAAGGCGGGCGACTGTTTACCCCAGTAAAGACACTGCATCGTGATATGGTTACTTCTGCACTGCACTGTGCATGAGTTCATGTCATTCCACTGATTCAGCTCTGTCATTGCCTTAGTAGCACGCATTTCATGGCTTTGGTAGCACTGTTTTTGAGATGTGACGTGGCAGCTAGGATACCCCAGCACAGCACTGGGATTGCATTGCATATCAATTCCTAATAAGCGGTGTGTCTACTTGCTGTCTTGTACTGAAAGGGCCACATTTGAGCTTGTTTGTCCTGTTTCACAACTGTTTGTGCCGCACCGTTCTTCAGCTCGGGGTAGTCGCATTCCGCTGCCACAAAATCATTTTGGTCACTGTTCTGGTGATGCCCTTGTGGCAATACAGGACTATTTTATTCTGCTTGCATTTTGCTAAGCATTTATGACTGTTTTACAGCGGTTGGTGCAATCTGTCAACGTTTGGCGTCATGGTGTATCAAATATGTGCGCATGTATCCCATGTCTTGGTATAATTGCTAGGCGTTTTCCAGGGATTGTTTAAGATGTACGAGTGCGGCAACCATGTGCTGCTCCCTGCACAGATGCTATCTCGCCTCGTTTTTGTCAGCATTGGCCTGTCGAGCAGGTCCGCAAAGCTGCATTCGCCTCGCGTCCATATTCTTGTCAGCCGTACCATCGGAAACGGGGAGCCCATCTGTAATCATGACATTTGGCATGCTTGTGGCGTCGCGGGGAACAAAAAGACGGAGAGGAACCTCCGCCATCAGTCTTCGGTGCCGCCATTGCCCTTCTTCAGTAAGATTTGTTGCTGTCTCGGAATGTGCATTCCCTTTGGACGGAGCGAGGCTCGATCGAACTGCGCGATAGGATGCGGTTTTTATGTCCGAGACATGTGGGATATTTTCAACCTGGTGGGGAATTACCGATGGCCACTACCGCTGAGTATATAAAGCATGGCAGCACCATGAGCACGACATGGTCCAGCTGAAGGGGCCAACAATCAGTAATCATACACGTCATCGGGTATGTGGACGTGGTGATGTCGGCTTCCGGCAGGAAACAATGCATTCTGTCGGAGCAGCGCTTCGACTTTCTGAAGGACCTGGTGGCGAACGTGCCGGACGCCGTGGAGTCGGAGGAGGGGCCCAGCGCAACAGCAGTCTCCTCGCAGCCGGCACCGGCCGCCGCCGCCCGGCCGGTGCCGGCTACCCCCGCCCGGCCGGTGCCGGCCACCCCCGCCCGGCCGGTGCCGGTGCCCGCGGCCGGACCTGCCGACACCCGCAGGTACCGGCCACACCCGGCTCCGTGTGCACGCTTGAACTGAGGACGGCGCCGTAAGCATCACCAGTGCGTGGTCTCGGGCTTGTTTCGGCTTTTTTGCGCCAGACAGTGCACTGCACCTCTTTAATGTTGTATTGTGCATTACTGTATTCTTCATGTCACCATAGCATTGTTCTGCTGCTCAATTTTGGGGTGAATTATTGGGTTAGTGGGTATAAATGCCTAGCCAGTAAAGCCTTGTCGGTGTCGTGAGGATTGTTCCGATCTTTTGACGCGTTGTAACGTCAACGTTT
The DNA here is from genome assembly GCF_011947565.3 of Pollicipes pollicipes. NCBI lineage: Eukaryota > Metazoa > Arthropoda > Thecostraca > Pollicipedomorpha > Pollicipedidae > Pollicipes > Pollicipes pollicipes. The sequence goes on along the minus strand of NW_023596136.1, from coordinate 17,151,070 downwards.
CGTCTCGGCACTTTCTGTAAGCTGCCCATAGAACTTCAGCCATGTATCTCACCCGTTAATATTTTGTTCGCCACGGCATTGATAAAGGGCGCCCTAACGTCCACCAAGTTTTGATGCCCTCGTTCATGCGGAGCACGTCACTCGGTTCGCTGGTCCGGTGTTAGCGCTCTCCGCCTCGGTTTCTTAACCGCTAGCATACAGCTGGTTCGGCTGCCGCGCCGCTGGCGTGTGCAGCAGCAGCCTGGCTTCAGACCAGACCCAAGCGTTACCTTTGACATGGGTCACAGGCACCGGCCGACGGGGTTTTCTGACGTACTAGATGCTACCAAGGGCTCAGTGCTACCGGCTTTCACCCGAGGCTCAAAGATTCAGAGGTGGCCATCACTCTCACCTCCTAGGCCAGCTTTTCCTTCACCATCCCGGGAGATGGAGTCCCTTGGTGCGTCACGGAGCAAGTTAGGTGACACCAAGCTTTCACAAGCGGCGTGAGGTGCAATGTGTCCTGCAATGCTTGCGATGTGAATATACCAAGGTTTTCTATATCGGTTGTTGTTCGCTTGATTCTCACACTGCCGCGTTGGTAACCATTTGCAAATTCCTGCCACATCCTCTTGGCTTCAAGTTGTTTTCGCTTTGTTTGGGCTGTCACCGAAACAAAGTCATGTTGAGAATTGGGATCAGTTATGCACTATCAGCGCATCTTGTTTTTCTCATCGCGTATTGACGTGCACCCCATTTGCACCATGTCCAGATCGGTCGGTCGACCGCCCAAGTACCTGAAGGTGGACATGCCGAGCTCAGCCTCGGCCAGTACCAATGGCCAGCCCCACAGGTAAACGGGGCCAGGGTAACAGACCGGCGTCCCGCCACGGTGGGCGTTAACACGCTGTTCTGATCCAGCGAACGCCTCACAGTATTTGTGGAGCCTTCAAAAGTTTTATGAACGACGATTTGCCACTGTGTTTTGTGTTGACGCAAAGAGGCTTGTGTCGTACATTTATTGGCTAGATTTATGACGCTAAAATTCTTCACGCAATATTTCATGACCACTATGATTTTTCTGCGGCTGATTTACCACGTCTGACATTCCCGTAGTTCTCTGCCCCTCTCCTGCTGCTGATCGTATCGTCCCGCTCTGACGCCCGTCCCGCCGCAGCGCGCCGCCGGGCCGGCCGCCCGTGCCTGACCTCATCCACACATCGATGCTGGGCCTGACGGGCGGCGCGGTGACGGCCGGCATGTTGGGCGACCGCTTCAGCTTCGCCGCTGGCGCGCCGTTCGGCCTCGCGGCCGGCCTGTACGGCGCGCCGGCGTCGGCTCCGCTGCCAGTGCCACCGCCGGCGCACCACGGCGCGGCGCGGCCGCCGCTGGCCGTGCGCTACGGGAGTCTGCCGGAGGGCGAGCGGCCGGACGGCGTGTGACCGCGCCGCCAGCGTCTCCGTCCGAGCTAGTCCGCCGCCGCTGGCCGTGCGCTACGGGAGTCTGCCGGAGGGCGAGCGGCCGGACGGCGTGTGACCGCGCCGCCAGCGTCTCCGTCCGAGCTAGTCCGCCGCCGCCGCAGCGGCGCGCCCCTCTCGCCAGCCGGCTGCCGGCGGGACGGATAGACTGACGGGCTGCCGTGCACGCCCGCCGAAATTCGCCCGCTGTTTCGATTTGTACAATATTTTTGAAACATTGTCCGTGAGGAATACACCGTTTCTTTGTATGTGGCGTTTGGACATCGTCGCGTTTGCAGATGTGGAGCCGATTGTTTTGTGGTGGGAGTCGTGGGCGTGCATCTGGTCCACGGAGTGCAGTCGCCGCGTTGTGTTTCAACGAAGAGATATGTGATTGAGAACTGGCAGTTGCATCGCAATGTTGCATGCTGAGTGTCTGGAACGAAAAATGTTTGACTGCGATCTTGCTGTTGTATCGCAGTGAGATGAACATTTTCCACGGCCCGAATACGAAAGCCTGATAATTGCCCGTGTGCAAGGAAGCCCTAAATTTTGTTAATACGATTTGCGTCGGGTGGGGGGGGGGGGGGGGGCGCACTGCGCCGACAATGTGGTCTCATTCTCAACAAGCTGGAATTGTATGCGTCTTTACGCTGTTCTGGGCGATCGCGGCGCTTTAGGATCGTCACGAATTTGTGTGCTGTGTGGCAACCAAGACGGGAAGTGCCAACGACGAGAACTCTCACTGTTCAGTTTGATGTGCGTGCGAAATGACAGAGCCGTGAGCGGCATGAATGATACTGCAGTACCGAAAGTGACAGTAACAACAGCGGTGAGACTTTTGAAAGGTCTCAAGGATCATGCGATTGCGCCGACCTGCCCATTTAGGTGTGCTTCAAACATAACCAGAGGACAAAATGCGAAGACCCGTCATATCTGCTCGTTTTTCAAGTTTGTGTCAGAAAAAAACGTAAAGTGATGCATGCGAGACCAGCTAGGCAACAGGAGGAGGTAGTCACGAGATGAGTCGGGTGGGGGGGGGGGGGGGGGGGGGGTGATGGCTGAAGTAAGAAATGACTCAACCTACTAACGAAATATGCCACCAGACAGGGTTCTTCTCAGACCTGACCTTCTTTTCCTCAACGTTAGGGGGCTGGAGCGCAAATTGGGAGGCTGGAAATCTCGCTGCCTCCTAACTGAGCAGCAAACTACACCCCTGGTAGAAGATCGTCCTAAACAGCGAACAAAGGCTAACAGAATGGCTGTGGGGACAGCGCATGGTGAATGGTGGTCGTGCATACGCTTGCTGCTTGTCTCCAACTGACCGGTACCGGAGGATATGAAGACGGGCCTTATCAGTGACTCAGGCCCGGGGAAAGTTAAATCACAGGTTGCGACACCGGCCAGTGCGGTGCCGAAAAACTCGAGCCATTTCTGAGAGAGCTACTGCAAAAAGTGGAGAGCTTCGGGATTTTCCCCCGGCATGGCAGCGCCGTAGGATAAAGCCGGGCGCCGTCACAGACCAGCATCGTCTCTCCCGACAGGCCAGGGGCCATCTGACAGATGAAAAATGATATCTCTTACATCGCAGAAGTGGGAGGGGGTGGGGATTATTTACAATGAACCCCTTTCACACACCAGCAATACTTATTCCAAAAAATATGTTTGTCAGGCAACGGGTTTGCACCACGCAGCGGTATGTTGTGCCCCTCGCATCACACAAAAGACCCAAACCTGCACTTTCTCCTCCGGTTTTTTGCCTTTCCGATTCTCCTGGTTTCAGCCCGGGTCTGGGCCTCTTTGCGCTGGGTAAGAACCCAGACCTGCACTTTCCCTCCCGGTTTTTTGTCTTTCCGATTCTCCTCATTTCAGCCCGTGTCTGGGCCTCTTCGCGCTGGGTAAGGAGAAGCTTGGACTCGACCCGGGAGGGTCGTTATTCGAGCTGAGAGACCCCCAAGCCCGCTGGTCCTTCCTCCCAACGTCCCCCCCCCCCCCCTCTCCCGTCCCGGTCTTGGCTACGCCACGCGTTTCGCAAGGTGTAGAGTAATTGGAGGACTGCCTTTCGGAAAAAAAACATGTGGAAGGCACCATGAATTGTCCTCAATTGCCTTCATTGATGACGTAGCTGAAGTATATTTGGCAGCACTATGCAGCCGGCTCTTTACGGAGTTTACTATAGCAATCTCAGCAAGCTCTCATTATTAGGTAGTGCACCTAGCGGCAACATTATCTATTGAATGCAATTGTATTATTTAGCATAAATAATGGTCGTAACAACAATTTTGGTAATCTAATTACTTTTTTGACTTTTTTAGCAATGAAAAATGTCTTTATAAAGGCTTAAATTTTATATGATGTGAAAATACCCGCATTGCTTGCTCTTTCAAGGATGCATAGCCTTCAAGTCAAGCCGCCGTGCAAGGGACACGCACGCTTGTCACCGAGAGCTGCGATAGGCCGGGAGGTTGCGCTGCGGCAGGTATATTTGACAGGGTATTTCAGTGATTGAGGCTTAAAGCAAGACAGATACAGTTGATCTGTGGGAAGATAAGAGAGTCACTTACAGGAATCCGTGAAACATCGCTCCATAGGTGCAGTGAGCCATGCTGCGGTAAGTGCGTCTTCATGTCCCGAGATTAGACGGGATATATTTGATCCAAGTGTCCTATGCAGCCCACTAAAATATGTTTGCTAGCGGGGTCATGGTTGGTGGAAAGCCTATGGAAGAAATTCTTAAGGATGATTACATACAATGTTACCGTCTGTGCTCTCCTGCTGCCGCATACCATGCCCTATTTCTCCAAATTGTTGCATAATGATATCAGCAAAACATCATTAGCTAGATGTCATGCATCCAATAACAGGGTGTCTTTGTGGCCAAACCATGTACAATGGATTATGGACCATGACTAGGATTTTAAAATGTTTTCTGCTGATTACCATGATTATACCACTGTGCAAATAAAGCCAAAAAATTGCCATGATCCCATCTAACCTAGCCTGGCTTAACCCTATCCCCACTCCTACCCATATCCCTACCTTTACCTCTACCTTGCCCATGTGTTGGCTTCCACAATGGGGCAGCTTCACCATGTACTAAATTGACTTGTTGAAAGCACAACTGACTTGCCTGCAGATCATCAGCCAGTATCTTTGTTTGGTGATGTGGTATACTGTGAATGCTGTGTCACTGGTATTAGATTGTTAGTAGTTTATCTTGAAGGGTAAGATGGTGCATTGTCCTCTGTTTGATGCCAGTAGATATGTTATGATCTAAAGGAGTCATATAGTTATCTTAAAATGATTGCTTTATTCTGAAAGGTAGTACAAGTCTCAATTGATATTGATGGCAATTCCAGGATGACCTGGTTTAAGCATAACAAGTTGTTATTCCAGAAAGGTTTGGTGAGCTAGGCAGATTATGGCTCATTTTCTTTCCTGTATTGGAAAGTAGCATCATGTATGATTGAATTTAAAGTACCTGGAAGAGCTCAATGTATTCTTGTTTATTTGGCTAAGTAACATTTTCTGATGCCCAACAATTCTTAGCTGTATCATCATGTACCATGCAGGTAGCTGTTAATACCAATTTTAGGTCAAAGATTCCAGGACAGTTGCCAATTACTTCACAAACTACCTTAAAATCAAATATTTTTAGTGAGTTTTATAGCTTGGTTCATTATTGTAGTTAAATTTATTAAGTATTGCCATCTTTGAACAATGCATTTATGTGTTGGATGTAGTCATAATTCTAACTAGAATATTAAGATGAATTGTTTTGTTCACTTGATGCAAATACATCAAAATACATTGTCCCTTGGAAACATAGGATAGTGTTGTCATCATGCATGAGGGAATAGCTTGGAGATCCACCTATATTATGCATCTTGTATCCTCAAGATCTGCCTCCCTTGAACATTTTAAAACATTCACTTCTACATGGTTATTTGGCCAATGGCTAATGTATGTAATAGGCTGCACTATATGGTGGATATTAGATGTGTTAAATAGAAGTTATCTTGAAAGCTATCAATATATGCCTTATGTATATTAGATTATACACATTGTTTTGGTAGCATCCATGCCCTCATGGTTTGTTGCTGTAAAGTTGTTTGTGTTTAAAATCCTTAAATGTCATATACTCACTATGACTTTGTATATACTGCTTCATCTTTTTCAATTTCATTAATTTTTATGTCCTGTTTCCCAAACACCTTCAAATACAGATATGATTATGGCAGCAACACTCAGCATATGTGTGTGTGTGCATGTGTGTGTGCGTGCATGCATGCGCGCGCGCACGCGTGCGTGCGTGCATGCATGCATGCATGCATGCAATGCATGTAATATTGCCAGTGGTGTATTGCTCTTCATTTTTCCAGGTGGATAGCCTATGTGGCACTGCTGGGATGTCTCTCAGGAGCTGTTGACAGGGGTAACTTCAAAACATGTGACCAGAGCAGTTTCTGCAAGTAAGTGATGATCCCTATATTTCAGATTGTAATGTAAGCTGCTTTTTTGTGTGTCTTTTTCTGTTAAACCAGATATTTTTATGTTTAACTATTACCATGCATTGAACCTGTGTAGTCCTTGTAGTAATTTTTATGCACATGGGTTTGCCTGCTATTCTGCTGTTTTTGGTCCTGTAATATATGGACTTCTCCATCCACACACTTCCTGGCACCCCTCCCCCCCCCAAGCTATCACATAAGGTGATAGCTGAGCTGACCTTCCAAAATCCTGTATGCCTCTTAGGTGTGCAAACATCACACATGCAATGACTGCTTTAGCACATGTTTGACACTTCATGCTGTGGCTGTATCAGGTGCTGTTGAGGGAAAAAGTGAAGGATCCTGGGTGGGGGACAGGCTGGAAATGCTCTGCAAATTACCTAAAAACCAACTCTTTGAATGGCAAATATATTGCTCGCTTTGAAAGCAATGGCCTCAGCCATACAAATGCATGTGTGGGCGCCGCTGTTGCTCAGCTACCCCAGCGGTCGTCGGCGCTGCTGTTGCTCAGCTACACCAGCGGCCGTCGGCGCCTCTATTACTCAGCTACACCAGCGGCCGTCGGCGCCGCTGTTGCTCAGCTACATCAGCGCCCGTCGGCGCCGCTGTTGCTCAGCTACACCAGCGGCCGTCGTCACCGCTGTTGCTCAGCTACACCAGCGCCCGTCGGCGCCGCTGCTGCTCAGCTACACCAGCGGTCGTCGGCGCCGCTGTTGCTCGGCTACATCAGCGCCCGTCGGCGCCGCTGCTGCTCAGCTACACCAGCGGTCGTCGGCGCCGCTGTTGCTCGGCTACACCAGCGCCCGTCGGCGCCACTGCTGCTCAGTTACACCAGCGGCCGTCGGCGCCGCTGTTGCTCGGCTACACCAGCGCCCATCGGCGCCGCTGCCGCTCAGTTACACCAGCGGCCGTCGGCGCCGCTGTTGCTCAGCTACACCAGCGCCCGTCGGCGCCGCTGCTGCTCAGCTGCACCACTGGTCGCCGGCTCCGCTGCCGATCACGGTCCGTCTCTCCCTGCGCAGGCGTAACCGGGCGCTGACCAGCGGCAGCTCGCCGTACCTTGTGGCGGCCGACTCGGTGCGCGTGTCGGGTGCCGAGGCGACGGCACGCCTGCAAGACGGGCACGCGCCGGCGGCCGTGCCGCTCCGGCTCCAGCTGACCGCGCTTCAGGACAGTTCGCTCCGGCTGAGGGTCGTCGAGGAGGCGCCGCTGCGGCCGCGCTACTCGCCTCAGTACGCGCTGCAGGGCGAGCCAAACACTCAGAGGTGAGGAGGGCCACTGGCATATGGGGGTTGGAGCATGGGTGGAACCACTGGAAGGTGAACGTGTCTTCTGGCATTTTGCCAACAGTATCATCATGTTTTGCACTCTTCGCAAAGCAGATGTCTTCTCGCGATTATTCATTCAAAAAACACTTTTTCCGTAGTCGGATTGTTCCCTCCAGCCTCTCCCCTCCATGCATTGCACTACATCTCCCCATGTCCGACTTTTCCGTCACACGGGTCTCGTTTACGCTAATGTAACGAGACCCGGACGCCCCCTGGTGTATTTCCTCCCCCATCGCAGTCTGGCGTACAGACGTTTGGGTTGTGTGTGTCATCGTCCCTGGCATGCCTGCTCCTCTGTCAATCTGACGGACACACATCTGGCTGGTGTCTGCCATCCTTGACATGTATTCTCCTCCCTGTCAGCCTGACGGGCGGATATTTAGCTAGTGTCTGTCATCCTCTGCCGTGGCTCCTCCCCCCCCCCCCCCCCCCTCTCAATCTGGAGGCGGACGTCTGGCTGGTGTGTGCCGTTCCCTGACATGTCTCCTCCCTCTCAGTCTGGAGGTGGACGTCAGACTGGTGTCTACCAGTCCCCTGATGTGTCTCCTCCCTCTCAGTCTGACGGACGGACGTCTGGCTGGTGTGTGCCATTCCCTGACATGTCTCCTCCCTCTCAGTCTGGAGGCGGACGTCTGGCTGGTGTGTGCCAGTCCCCTGACATGTCTCCTCCTCCCTCTCAGTCTGACGGACGAACGTCTGGCTGGTGTGTGCCGGTCCCCTGACATGTCTCCTCCCTCTCAGTCTGACGGACGGACGTCTGGCTGGTGTGTGCCGGTCCCCTGACATGTCTCCTCCCTCTCAGTCTGACGGACGGACGTCTGGCTGGTGTGTGCCGGTCCCCTGACATGTCTCCTTCCTCTCAGTCTGACGGACGGACGTCTGGCTGGTGTGTGCCGGTCCCCTGACTTGTCTCCTCCCTCTCAGTCTGACGGACGGACGTCTGGCTGGTGTGTGCCGGTCCCCTGACATGTCTCCTCCTCCCTATCAGTCTGGAGGCGGACGTCTGGCTGGTGTGTGCCAGTCCCCTGACATGCCTCCTCCCTCTCAGTCTGGAGGCGGACGTCTGGCTGGTGTGTGCCGGTCCCCTGACATGTCTCCTCCCTCTCAGTCTGACGGACGGACGTCTGGCTGGTGTGTGCCGGTCCCCTGACATGTCTCCTCCTCCCTCTCAGTCTGGAGGCGGACGTCTGGCTGGTGTGTGCCAGTCCCCTGACATGTCTCCTCCTCCCTCTCAGTCTGGAGGCGGACGTCTGGCTGGTGTGTGCCGGTCCCCTGACATGTCTCCTCCTCCCTCTCAGTCTGGAGGCGGACGTCTGGCTGGTGTGTGCCGGTCCCCTGACATGTCTCCTCCCCCTGTCAGTCTGACGCGCTCCCTCCTCTCTTCTTCAGTCTGACGGTGGTGGAGCAGCTAGATGACCGTCTACACCTCAAGTTTGGCGCTGACTCCGAGCTGGTCATGCTGTACAAGCCGTTTCAGCTGCAGGTGGCGCAGGCCGGCAAGACTGTGATCACCGTCAACTCGGACGGCCTCTTCAACTTCGAACACTACAGAACCAAGCCGGAACCGTGAGCTGCTAACCTGCCAGTCTGAGGGGCTATTTGGGGCCCGCATTTAATCAAATAGTACTGCGTGCATCGGGTATTGCATCCACTTGTGCTAATGTGAATGGTAGGTGACGAAAGATGATATTGATAGTCGCCAGTGTGCCAGCTGCACAGCCAGGCAGGTATTCAGCCCGGACAGACCACTGATGAGGCGTGCCCGGCCATACCGCTGCCCTATCCAACCTGAACTGACCTGAGCTCTCGCCGCCGCAGGAAGGAGGCGCCGGCGCCTGTAGACGTCGAGGCCGAGCCTGCCAATGATGGCGAGCACCAGGAGCAGGAGCACGAGCCGCCGGCCGACGAGCCGGCCGAGGACGAGTCCGGTGAGCGAATCCAGTCGCCGTCGGAACCAAGCGACCGCACGGGCAGGGCCGGCGCTGACAAACCGGCCCCGATCGCCGGTCCGGGTGGGCGATTAGTTTCACCTGACGTTTAACCTCATTCCATATCAGTTGCTACCTCCTAGATCCACCGCGACTTACACCACTGCGGAGCAGAATGTCCGGCGGACTTGTCATCACGCTGCCATCATTCACCAGCCGGCTCCTCGGGTCCCAGCTCCGGTAACGGGTGGACAGCGCAAGCTTTTCCTCTCAGGGCGTAGCGACCCTGCCGGTACGTGAGCTCCTGCTCCTTGTCCCGCCCGCTCCCTCCACATTATCCGCACTCCCACATCCGGCCATATCACCACTCCTCGTCCTCGTTTTATCGGGGTCGCTGTGCCTACCCCCCCCCCCCCCCCCGCCCACGCCCCTGGGTTGATCGGGTCCTGGTGGCTGAGGGGCGCGTCGTGCGGGTCAGTCACGGCGCGTCCCAACACTCCACTTTGGCCAGGATATCCGCGGGCGTGGGGGACCCGTGGAGCCCCACACGTGTCTAGCGGTATGTCGCTCGCGTTGCGGTTGGGTGCTCCTTGCGGGTCTCCGCTTGGGGCGCCTGGCCGCGCGCAGCGGCTTAAGGGGTCAAGGGGCGGCGGCGCTGAACCACAGTCAGGACGGGGAGGGGTCTCCCCGGTTACGCCTGGTTACTGCGGCAAAGACCAAATCCCACACACGACGTACGACCGTGCATGCCCGGCCTACGCGAAAGAAAAAGATTATATCAGTAAATGCCTCTAAAAACATCTCTTTTCATGAAGCTCGTGAACTTTACGATAGTCATCCAAAAACATCGTATGCGTCCGAAGTGAAAAATTTATTGCCACAAAGTAATGCCATCGAGGACATGACGGCAGTCCATTTCGTGGGACTTCTGAGGTCGTTCGGCCTGTCGGTTGTTCCCTCGTTCCGAACGCCCGACTCCCAGCCGGCACTCCAAGCTCCCTCTCCGCCGATCGAGCAGTCGGTAGACGCCGCACCACTGGCCTCCTCGGTGCGCGCCGGATCACCAGCGGGCGACGGTCGGACGACGGCTCAGCGTGGTCGGAGTCCCCGCGCGCCGCCGGCCGTGCCTTCGTCTGCGACTCAATTGGCCTCTTCACAACAGGCACTCCTTGCCAGTGCCTGTGAGCGTGTGACAGAGAGGCTGGAGCGTCAGGAAGCTGATAGTCGTGCCCGCGAGGCCAAGCGAGCGCGCTTGGCCGAACTGGAGCGCGCTAAGGCGGCAAGCCGTCTGTCCGGGGCAGGCAAAGAGCCCGTCCCCCAAAACAGCACTCCATCGCCACGGAGGTCGGTGGAGGCCCCCACTGGTCCCTCGAATCCCGGCAGAGGCCCACTGATGGGCCCTCCCCCGCCTCCACCCCGGACTGGGTACGCTGGCGTAAAGCGTGCCCCTTCTCCATCTGATGGAGGGAGCCCAAGGATTCGTCCTAGGGTGGGGCACGGCCCCCCGGAGTTAAGCCGTAGCTCTCAGTCTGAGGCGTCTGGGCTTACTACTGGCACAGCCGAGTTCTTTAAAGCCGGGACTTGTTTTAGGCTTTCACATCTTACCGCTTTTTTAATGCGTCCTTTTACAGGCGTTTTTACAGTTGAACTGTAGAGGAGCAAGGGCGAATGCCCTCGATCTCGAGGCTGTCGTCAGCAGGATCTCTCCTGCAGCCGTGGCGCTGCAAAAGACCAAGCTAGCCTCTGAACATTTCTTTTCCTTGAAAGGATATGCGATGTTTCGCAACGACGTGTTGACAGAATGCATTACTCACGGTGGCGTCCTCCTGGCAGTTCATTATAGCGTGCCAGCGAGGGGGCTAAGCTTGCGTTCCGCACTCCAGGTTGTGGCCGTGCGGCCTTATTTCAATCATCGTCACATCACTGTTTGTTCACCTTACCTTCCACCAGGCATCGCTTTTCGATTAGTGCACCTTATATGTTTGCTGTCTGAACTGCCTCCACCACTTCTTCTTCTAGACGATTTCAGTGCGCCACAAAGCCCAAATCATCCCCCCCCCTAGACGATTTCAGCGCGCATCACACCGCTTGGGGGTGTGACGTCACCAATGCTCGTGGGAGGCTGTGTGAGAATTTTATCCAAGGTGCTTCACTATGTATTTTAAACACAGGAACTCGCACACATTTTATAATGTCATCCGGTCAGACGTCAGCGCTAGACTTAAGCCTCTCCAGTCCCCAGCTCGTCCAACACCCCGAGTGGAGTGTCGGAGATGACCCAATGGGAATCGACCACTTCCCAGTGTGGATCCGGTTTAAGAGAGGTGGAGCGTTGGGTGTTAGGCCACAACACTGGAATTTTAGAAAGCGAACTGGTGCGAATTTGAGACTCGGCTTGAAGAATCGTTTGCAACTGAGCCTGAGAGGACGGCACCCTCTATTGAGGATTTTACTCACAGACTTTTGGAATGTGCCAGCAGCTGTATCCCACGCACATCTGGCGCTCCCCGACGTACTCCTGTTTCGTGGTGGACGGAGGAGTGTCGGATCGCCATCTGGGTGCGTAAACGTGCCTTTCGGGCTTTTGACGCCAGGAGCGGTGTAGAAAACCTGATAGCCTTTAAGACGGCGAGAGCTTTTGCTCGGCGCACTGTAGGGGAGGCGAAGCGTGCTTCCTGGCATGCTTACGTGAGTACGCTGAACCGGTTCACGCCAGCATCGCAGGTTTGGCCTCGAATTAAGCGCATATCGGGGCAGTTTTTATCCATGGCTCTTCCGGTACTATGTGTGAACGGACAGGCCATGACGCGCCCGTTGGAAGTTGCGAACGAGATTGACCGGGCGCTGGCCTACCGCAGCGAAGGTGGCAACACTAACCCACAGTTTGTGCGGCACCGAACGCAATGTGAGCAATCCGCAGTGGATTTTTCGACGAGTGAGCTATATTCCTATAATGATCCGTTCACCCTGGTCGAGCTGGAATGGGTGATTGCCAAGCTTCGCGGCGTGTCAGAAGGTCCGGACACTGCACAACGACATGCTCAAGGATTTGCCGCCTTGCGTGCTTCGTGTCCTTTTAGCGGTATTTAATGCGCTTTGGGCCAGTGGTGACTTTCCAGCCTCTTGGCGAGAAGCTACTGTCGTTCCTATTTTAAAACCGGGTAAAAGTGGACTAGGTCTTTTACACTATAGACCTATTTCTCTCACTTCATCGCTCTCTAAGTTAATGGAAAAAATGGTTAATGTCCGGTTAACTTGGTTTTTAGAACATCACTGCGTTTTTACAAACACCCAGTGTGGTTTTAGAAAGAATCGCAGCACAGCAGGCAATCTTTTAGTTCTTGACACTGCGATTCGTATGGGATTTAAAGCAAACCGACACATAGGCGCAGTGTTCTTTGACATAGAGGGCGCCTATGACACCACATGGCGTCAAGGCATTCTTCTGAAGCTATACAGGTATGGTGTACGCGGTAATATGGGCACCTTTCTTCAACACTTTCTAGCTGACCGTTGTTTCTGTGTCCGTGCTGGAAACGCGCTCTCTGAGAGGCATCTTCAAGTTAACGGTGTGCCCCAAGGCGGCCTTCTCAGCGTAGCTTTGTTCGCCGTTATGATCAACGACATCGGGATTGGGCTGCCACAGTCTGTAGGTCATGCACTTTTTGTTGATGACTTCACCATTTGGACTAGCGCAGCAAGAGCACCATCGGTGGAGCGCCAACTCCATTTAGCTGTTGACCGTGTTGAGAAGTGGGGTACCATGAACGCGTTCAGGTTTTCACGTAGCAAGACTGTAGCCATGCTTTTTGTCATAGCCGGCAATGCGGAGACCTGTATCCGTCTGCATGGGCAATGCATCCCAACTTAGCCTGTGGCTAGATACCTTGGGGTATACTTTGACCGCCGACCTACATATAAGGCACATCTTAAGACGCTACGTGAACGCTGTTTTAAATCTTTGGACGTATTAAAATGTGTTTCGCACACATCGTATGGCGGAGATCGGGGCACGCTTTTGCTGCTGTATCGGGCAATCATGCGCTCTAAGCTGGACTATGCATGTTTTATTTATGACAGCGCGTGTGAGTCCACCAAATGAATCATTGACACCATCCATCACAAGGCTATACGTGCCATCACAGGGGCGTTCCGTACATTTCCTACCCGAAGCCTCTTGGTAGAATCGCACAAGCCGCCGTTGTCAGCGAGGAGGAAAATGCTCGGCATGTGTTATGCACTTAAGCTGCGACACTTCCCGTGGCATCCCGCATATCACGCAGTCTTTCCTGCTGCCTGGCGAATGCCATGGCGAACAAACGGCCTGCTGTGCCGTTTGTTCGCCATGCACCTCGGGCGCATGCAGTGGCCGGTGGCCCCCGGATACAAGCCTTACCGCGAGAAAACGAAATTCCCATTCGAAAAGTGAAGCGATCAGGTCACCTGTGCACTCCTCCCTGGCATTTGATCTCACCCTTCACAGACACATCTCTGACCGAAATGAAAAAAAAATGTCTCGCTGCCAGATATAATGAGGTCCAGAGCGCTTGAGCATATAGCGTTATGTGAGGGTTGCACACGTACTTACACGGACGGCTCTAAAACTTCTGATGGTGTAGGCTGGGCGTTTGTGAGCGGTGGCGTCACCCGGTCGTTTTCATTGCCCCCAAACGCTTCGGTGTTCACATGAGAGCCCATAGCAATCATTAAGGCACCATGTTTCATTGAAGTTGGTGACGAACCCTTACATGTCACTTTGACGGACTCTCTGAGCAGCGTTCTGAGTGTGAAGTCTTTTTATCCATCGTGTCCCCTTATACAGGACATTTTGATACGTTTGACTCTACTAGATCAGGCCAGAAAGACAATCATGCTATGTTGGGTTCCCAGTCACGGAATCGCGGGCAACGAGTTGGCTGACGCGGCTGCCAGGCGAGCAGCGCTGGCTCCATGTGTTCGCTCTCTTTCTATTCCTGCCAGAGACTTACCCTGCAATAAAAACCTTCCTGCACAAGTGGCAGCGTTGTTGGGATCGGATGGATGGCAATAAGCTTAGAGAGATAAAACCTAAGCTGGGTCAGTGGTCCTCTTGTTTCCGCAAAATGCGGCGAGAAGAAGTGATCCTCTGCAGATTACGCATCGGGCACACGTACACAACCCTCGGCTATATGTTGGAGGGAGCCGATAAACCTATCTCATCGACGTGGTGCTGTCCTTGCCGTTCGCCACATCCTTATATCTTGCCCGCGCCTCGCGGAAGAACGCCAACGTTACTTTGGATGGCATGACCTGCCCCTTACCCTCTGTAATATGCTAGGAGATAACTCACCATTTCTGGAATCCCAACAGATCTTCTTGTTTCTCAAACACATCAACTTGGGGACCATTTATGCGGCTCATTAGATAGGTAAAACAAAACTCGTTATGGGCGCCAAATGACCACCGCAGTCGGCGCGCCCGTAAACTCCAATCACCAACCAACAATCAGCAGCCGGCTGCCGTGCGCGTACGGCATCAGTACGGCATCTCTCTCAGCCGCTAGTGCGAGCGGCCGTTCGCAGGTGCACCGGTGACCCCTTCCGCTCGGCAGGCATGTGGGAGGAGCACTTCAAAACGCACCGGGACAGCAAGCCGAACGGCCCGTCGTCGGTGGGCGTGGACGTGACGTTCCCGGGCTCGGCGCACGTCTACGGTATCCCCGAGCACGCCGATTCGTTCGCTCTCAAGGATACCAGGTCCGTCGGCTGATGGTGGGAGGGTGTGACGAGTGCCGATGAACAGGTGGGGAGATTAATGTGAGAACAGCTGCTTTGTTAGCACTCGTTTAATTTTGCCCATAGATGGTAAATTTTCGGGCTGCCTCGAACATGGTGTTATTCGGAAAGATACAGGAAGTTGCAAAGCTCCCGCCCCCGCTCTATTTGTGCACGTAAGTGTCGTTCCAGTGACCAAGTTTGTTCCATGTACCGTGAATCTGATTGCTGTTTTTCATCCTTGTTTGCTCGGTTTCATTATTGATGCTCTGTATTATGTCACATGTTTGCCGAAGAAGTCCGTATTGGACCAGTGCGCTTGGTTCCAGCTCGGGCGATCCGTATCGTCTGTACAATTTGGACGTATTCGAGTACGAGATCGGGAATCCAATGGCGCTGTACGGCTCTGTGCCCTTCGTCATCTCACAGAGGTGAGTGTGTGGGCGCACGGATGCTGCCACAATATTTAAGGTGGTAGGGACTTGAGGTGTAATGGTCACGTCCTGAAACGATCCGTATCGCGTCAGCTCAGCTCTGCAGCTAGCCAGTTCTGTTGGCGAACTATATTGACGTAATATTGGCGATCATCATCCCCGGTGATGGGCACCACCCGTCTCCAGCTCACCACCACGTGCAGACTGTCTCTTGCACCCAGCCTCTCCCTGCTGCTGTTTTCTCGACTCCCCGCCTCACCCCGCCTTAATCTGTCCCAGCTCGCTTCACCCTGCTCCACCCCCGCCCCAGCCCGACTCACCCTGCTCCACCCCCGCCCCAGCCCGACTCACCCTCCTCCACCCCCGCCCCAGCCCGACTCACCCTGCTCCACCCCCGCCCCAGCCCGACTCACCCTGCTCCACCTCTGCCCCAGGCCGTCTCACCCCGCTCCACCTCCGCCCCAGCCCGCCTCACTCTGCTCCACCCCCCGCCCTACCCCGCCTCACTCTGCTCCACCCCCGCCCTACCCCGCCTCACTCTGCTCCACCCCCCGCCCTACCCCGCCTCACACTCTCCCAGCCCGCCTCATCCCACTTCACCCCGCCTCAGCCCACCCCTGCCCTTCTTAGCCCGCTTTAGCATATCCCCGCCTGACCCCGCCGCCCCGCCGGCAGCGGCTCGCACGGCGCTGCTGGCGCCTTCTGGCACAACGCGGCCGAGACGTGGGTGGACGTACGCTCGGAGCCGGACGCGGGCCTCGTCTCTACCGTCACCAGCTACCTGGGCGGCGGCCAGGCCGAGACACGCAAGCACCTGCACTGGATGTCGGAGTCGGGCGTGCTCGACCTCTTCCTACTGCTGGGACCGACCAGCCGCGACGTCATGCGACAGTACAAGCAGCTTACGGGCGCCACGCAGCTCCCGCCGGTCAGTGGCCGTTGCCCACACTTGGCGTTTTTGGCGCTGGCAGTTGCCCACACTTGCCCACGCTCGGTAGTTTTGACTTTTGGGTGTTGGCTGCGCTCTGGTCCGTTAGACTGCACTATATCAGGTTTGCTAATTCCCAGTGTCATATTTTTTTCTCCCCCGATACGGCTGGCTAATGCGGAGTGGTGTCCTGTGCGGGTGACCTACCGATGGATTAATAACAATGCCCGTTGTGCGCCGGCCTCTGCGATGGAAAGGAGCGGGCTCTGATCGCTTGTTGTGTGCCTCGGGTCCGGTTAGGTGCGGCTGTACATCCTGTATCCTGACCTGGCGTGAGCCCATCAATGCCCTCCTGCAAGCTGCCTGCCGGCATCTCTTGGGCCATTGCGTGCGCACAGCGGGTGTGCACCATGCGACATGCCATCGGAGCGATACGCTGTGTCCCGGCCTTGCTTCGAGTGGCTCGCCACAATCGATGCGCCAGACCGCCACGCTGCGACAACGGCCGTCAGACGCGGCGTGCCGCGGACTGACCGTCCGGCCCGTTCCAGCTGTTCTCGCTGGGTTACCACCAGTGTCGCTGGAACTACAACGATCAGCGCGACGTGGCTAACGTTCACGACAGCCTGGACCACCACGACCTGCCGTTCGACACCATCTGGCTCGACATCGAGCACACGGACGGCAAGCGGTGAGCGCCGCCGCCCGGCGAGGAGCGCCCGGTGGGGAACTCTACCTGTCTAGGCTGTCGAACCGCCTGTCGAGCCTGTTGAGCATGTCGACTCGGTGGGGAACGCCGCCGGGAACAGCAGCTGACAGCTTTCGGCGACGTTTGGGAAGGTCCTATATCGTGTTCATGGCATGGCATGCTGTCGCCGGTCCGCGTTCTCCCGGCACGCTACTTCAGGTGTGGAGCGTTAATACACCATTTAGCGAGACATCGTTAGGCATTTCTAGGTTCTCGGAAGTTGAACCGGCACTTTGTCTTTAAGGTATGTAATAAAGAAGCTGGCACGACCGGGGGTGGCTGTTGTGTTTCACTGCCTCACTCTCGGCTCTTCACCTCGTGCCCTCGTTTGGCAGGTACTTCACCTGGGACAGCCACAAGTTCTCGCACCCTGACGACATGATCCGTAACATGTCCTCGCGCGGCCGCAAAATGATCACCATCATCGACCCGCACATCAAGAAAGACAGTAACTACTTCGTGCACGCTGACGCCACTAGCAACGGCTACTACGTCAAGGACAGGGACGGCAACGATTTTGACGGTCAGTGGCGATCGGGTGGAACCCGATCACGGTGGTAGAGTTTGTCGTGGTCGTAGCTTAGAGCTGTCCAGGTGTGAACCATAGGCGGTGGCGTATCTTTGAAAGTATCGTAATGATGCGGTGGAGGGTGTCACGCGCTGACGTAAACCGGCGTCGGCCGTGGAGTTCTTCGACAATGTTCTTCCGCCGCCTCCTCCGTCGATGGCGCATCTTGGCCGCGCGAGCGAAGCGTCCCTGTTGCAGGGGTTGCGCTGACTGCTTGCTGGGTAACAGAGCCGCGTTGGCCTGACCGATCTGCACTGTGTTGATGCTGCCTGGGTCACACCCTGTCCGCTGCCCGCCTTATGACGGGCTGTGGTGACCTTCACTTGCCCGTGGTGACCCAAGCTGGCCTGCACTGGCCAGCACTGCACTGGCCTGCACTGCACTGGCCTGCACTGCACTGGCCTGCACTGTACTGGCCTGCACTGCACTGGCCTGCACTGGCCAGCACTGCACTGGCCTGCACTGCACTGGCCTGCACTGGCTCTCTTCTGACCTCGTAGAATCCGCTTTGACGCGTGCCGGCGGTCGGTGACTGGTGGACTGTGGTGATGGAACCAGCATGGCGCTGGTCCGCGGTGACCCTTCACTAACCCAAAATGACCCTGCGGTGAGTCGTGACCTCTGGCCGGCAGGCTGGTGCTGGCCCGGCTCGTCGGGCTACCTGGATTTCTTCCAGCCAGCCGTGCAGGAGTACTGGGCGTCCCGTTTTCAGCTGGCGAACTACAAGGGCTCTACGCTTGACCTTTACACCTGGAACGACATGAACGAGCCCAGCGTCTTCAACGGACCCGAGGTGAGACGCCCACCTGCTCCATGGCGAGCCCAGCGTCTTCAACGGACCCGAGGTGAGGCGCCCACCTGCTGGCTCCATATGGAACACCGCCATGCGCCGTTCCGCTAGTGAATAGCTCAGTCAGCGGGATGCCGGGATGGCTCGCAACACTGGAACATTTTGCAGGTTTGCATGGGAATTCAACAAGTGTTAAGCTTTCATAGAATTACTTCTGTTTTCATCAAGTGACATACAATACCACGTTATGATATTCGCCTATAATTTTCCAATGATATCATCAAGACGCTTGAATCATAGCATTGGCGTGAACAAATAGCCCAGAAACGTTAATAAGTAACGTCCTGACCCTGACAATACTACTGACATCAACAACGTGTCATGCCACCCTCGCCGGTTCCGTGAACACCCGCCCCTGTCCGGCCGGGTGACGATGGCCACCCTCGCCGGTTCCGTGAACACCCGCCCCTGTCCGGCCGGGTGACGATGGCCACCCTCGCCGGTTCCGTGAACACCCGCCCCTGTCCGGCCGGGTGACGATGGCCACCCTCGCCGGTTCCGTGAACACCCGCCCCTGTCCGGCCGGGTGATGATGGCCACCCTCGCCGGTTCCGTGAACAATCGCCCCTGTCCGGCCGGGTGATGATGGCCACCCTCGCCGATCCCGTGAACACCCGCCCCTGTCCGGCCGGGTGATGATGGCCACCCTCGCCGGTTCCGTGAACACCCGCCCCTGTCCGGCCGGGTGACGATGGCCACCCTCGCCGGTTCCGTGAACACCCGCCCCTGCCCGGCCGGGTGATGATGGCCACCCTCGCCGGTTCCGTGAACACCCGCCCCTGTCCGGCCGGGTGACGATGGCCACCCTCGCCGGTTCCGTGAACACCCGCCCCTGTCCGGCCGGGTGACGATGGCCACCCTCGCCGGTTCCGTGAACACCCGCCCCTGTCCGGCCGGGTGACGATGGCCACCCTCGCCGGTTCCGTGAACACCCGCCCCTGTCCGGCCGGGTGATGATGGCCACCCTCGCCGGTTCCGTGAACACCCGCCCCTGTCCGGCCGGGTGATGATGGCCACCCTCGCCGGTTCCGTGAACACCCGCCCCTGTCCGGCCGGGTGATGATGGCCACCCTCGCCGGTTCCGTGAACACCCGCCCCTGTCCGGCCGGGTGATGATGGCCACCCTCGCCGGTTCCGTGAACACCCGCCCCTGTCCGCCAGGTGACGATGCACAAGGACGCGCGCCACCACGGCGGCTGGGAGCACCGCGATGTGCACAACGAGTACGGCATGCTGGTGCCAATGGTATCTGCGCGCGGCCAGATGGAGCGCTCGGGCGGCACACTGCGACCGTTCGTGCTGACGCGCGCCGCCTTCGCCGGCTCCCAGGTGCGTGGCCGGACGCCGAGGGAGAGACGCAGGCGGCCTGTGTAACCGGGCGGTAGCCGAGCATGTGTGCTGGTGGGTCGTATTTGCAGATGGGAGTGATATATCGGGGTGAGGTGACGTCACAGTGCCAAATACTCGGGATGGCAGTTTGAGTTCTGCAAAAAAGCTTGCAGCGTCTGGTTTTTCGGCATAATGAGTTCAAACGCCCGCTCCTTAATTACCGACTTTCTACATACCAGGAGGTACTGGTTAAACGACGTTATAGGAAAAACATTGGTTATATTCACAGTACTCAGCTGTATCATGTCTTCCTAGTACCATGTCAGGTTACATTATTTGTATGATGACTGACACACCTAAGTGTCTCATCCCACCATGAACGTCTGCAAAACACCTCCTCATCCGCTGTCTGCTGCGCTGGAAAAACCGCCAGGCAGTGGTGGTGCGATATCTGCCAAAGCCAGTCACGATGTCGGGGCGGCTGACGTAGCAATTGGCGCCATTCCGACAGCGTTTTGGCGCCAAGTGGACGGGTGACAACACTGCGCAGTGGTCACACCTGCAGTACACCATCCCGATGCTGTTGTCCAGCTCGGTGGCCGGCATCTCCTTCATCGGTGCCGACATCGGCGGATTCTTCGGTCAGTTGCGGCGCCCGGCTGGCGTTGGTCATGGCGCCTGGTGCTCGCTGCGTCCCCATCTCCTCGGGCATTGGCAGCCTGGCAGCCCCCTCTTCCCTCTGCCCTGGCAGGCAGCCTCCGGCCGTGTCAGTCGCGCCAGATGAAGCGGAACTTTAACCATGGCGCCGTGCCACACTTTACTGTTGTGACTGCAGTGTGCGCTAAGATTTTTGCGACGCGAGAACGGAAATGTGCAAGACTCCTGCCCCGGCACGCACCAAGAGCGCTGGTGTACCCAGCCTTCCTCTGGAAGGTCTTCAGCCCGGGTGACATCCTGCGACCTTCGTGCCATGACTCCAAGTGTCGTCTACAGGAGCCGCTGGCCGCTGCGTCTGTGGCTCCGGCGACCCGAAGGCGTGTGTCCCTGACCCGGAGGTGTTGTCCTGACCCCGCGTCGTTCCCCAGGCGACCCGGACACCGAGCTGCTGACGCGGTGGTACCAGGTGGCCGCCTTCCAGCCGTTCATGCGGGCGCATGCGCACATCGACACACGCCGCCGCGAGCCCTACCTCTTCGGAGAGGAGACGACCCGGATGATCCGGTGGGTGCTGAGCGACGCTCCTTCGCGGCGCGGCGGCTGTCTCGAGATCGGGACCGAGTGGCCCCAGACTTATGCCGTGATGCTGGATCGCCGCCATGGGCTCGAATCAGTCACTGGTGCGTCTTGTTCAGCAACTGAATTGGCGCCATGGCGTGATGTGCGTGAGAGGGCGTGGGTCGTGGAGCCCCGCGCTCGCTGCTGGAGCTGTCTGACTGGATGCAAGCGACCGTCCCTTGTAGCAGGGTCGTCACGCCACGCGGCTAGCCGGACAATCTGGCCCAGCGCCGTGTCCGGACTCGGGTCTAAACGAACTCTTTCTCTTCCCGGCTGCTTTCCTTTCTTCCTCTCTCCACTCTGCCCACTGTACCTCACGAGCTCTGCTCTTTTCTACTCCACCCCTCCTTCTCTACCCACTGTACCTCACGGGCATTGAGGCCCGGCCCGCTGTGACGGCCACCCTTCGCCCGTCCCCAGTGCGGCCCTGAAGCAGCGCTACCGTTTCCTGCCGCTCTGGTACACGCTCTTCTACGAGAACGAGCAGACGGGCATGCCGCCGATGCGGCCGCTCTTCATGGCCTTTCCGGATGATGTCAGCACGTACTCCATGGAAGACCAGTACATGGTCGGTGAGTGAGCGGCCGCCGTGCGCACGGGGTGCGCGCGCTGCGGTGAAGGCTGCGACCAGACCGCGAGTGGCCTCTGCACGGGTCAGCACAGCTGGCCCGCGCCTGCTGCGCTGAGTGCAGGGCAAACGGACACGCTTGCCGCCATCGCCGTTTAGCCGCCGGTTGGTCCCGTGTGAGCATTCTGTTTTGTTTTGTGGCGCCGGCTGCTCCAAATTTGATGCTGGGTTGTGCTTAACGGGCTGTTTCATACGGAAATGTGATGTTAGCTGAGACAAAACAGTTCATAGCGATCGTCACAGCATCTTCAATTCGCTGCCACTTCCTCCACATTGTATGAATTTTGACCCGCTGTCCGGAACTTCAGTGTCTTCACCCGTAACGCCCGTGCGGTGGTAAGCGGCTGCGCGTGATCTGGCGGTGCAGCGTGTCCCCTGTGCGTGCGGCGCGGTGCGTAATGCTAACGGCGGCGGCACCTGTGCCGCAGGGGAGGCGCTGCTGATCCACCCGCAGACGGCGCAGGGCGGCTCGTCCGTCTCCGTCTACTTCCCCGGCGCTGACACGGTGTGGTACGACATCGTGACCGCCGAGCGGTTCACGCACGGCCGTTCCACCGTCGCCACGCCCCTGGACAAGGTGAGGCCGGCAGCCGACTGCGCGTCGGCCTGTACGGACGGATGGCAACCGACGTATGCGAGCCGAAGCTGGGGGCTGGAGCCGTGTCGGTATCACGGCACGAGGTGCGTGACACGCGGGGTGCAAGCTCAGTATTCGATTGTGACTG
This sequence comes from Pollicipes pollicipes, assembly GCF_011947565.3. Lineage (NCBI taxonomy): Eukaryota > Metazoa > Arthropoda > Thecostraca > Pollicipedomorpha > Pollicipedidae > Pollicipes > Pollicipes pollicipes. Next base: position 17,128,629 of record NW_023596136.1, on the reverse strand, counting down.
GTGCGCCTCCGCCCCCGCAGCTGCCGGCGTACCAGCGCAGCGGCACTGTGGTGGCCACCAAGGAGCGGCCCCGACGCGCCAGTGCGCACATGGCGGCCGATCCGTTCACGCTGACTGTGGCGCTGGACGCGCGCCAGACGGCCACCGGCGCGCTGTACATCGACGACCACAGCTCGTTCCAGTACCGCGACGGCAAGCACATCTACCGGCGGCTGGCGTTCGAGAACAGCGCTCTCAAGTCTAGGTAGGTGGGCGAGCGCTCGCCTGCCCGCCCGCTGGTCGTGCCCCGTTCGTGGTGGTGGTGAGGCGGTTAGACTCGGTCTGGAGGCGTGTGGCCTGCTGTGCAAGCTGCTGTTTGCGGCGTGTCAGCTGGTGTGGCGTGCCACACACTCGGTGCGGCGAAATGATGGGTTCGCCTGATGTTGGAGCCAAATTCTGGCAGCTGTGCGAGGTCCGAGTTGATTTTTTTCTGTGGCTGTGGGGCCATAAAAGTATTCGTAATCTAGCCATCGTGCCGGTTGGACATTGTCATGTCATAACTGCCAGTATTAATGTCAGTCGCTCGATGATGTTGCAATCTGTTGCTTTTCCCAATTCCTTGTCATCCTAATAGTTGTTAGATTTTACAGCACGCTGTGATGCCGCGGGCTGTCTGGCCCCTGACGCCACGCGGGGAAGCTGTCTTCGCTGCCGTTCTGGTGCCGGCTGTTCACGGCCGCCTGCCTCGGTTTGCAGTCACATCTCTGGCGCGGGTCTGGATACGGCCAGCTGGGTGGAGCGGGTGGTGGTGCTCGGCCTGCGCACCGCGCCCACGGCCGTCCACGTCACCAGCCAAGGTGGGTTAGCCCGTCCCCGCCCTCGCCCCACCCCCGGCCCCGAGGCTGAGCGGGTCGCGGTGTCGGCTGGCCAGACTTGGTGGGGGGGGGGGGGGGAAGTGGGGGTGGGAAGAGGGCACCCACGCGCAGTCGGCTCTCTTAGTCAGTACCCCGGAGAGAAACGGCCGCGGTTGGAATGTAAATTGTGCCTCCACGCTGTGTTGAACATGAAAAATTTGTAATGTCAGTTGAGTAGCGATCGCAGGCTGTCGCCACTGCTCCTGATCTCGGGTGCTCGAAAGAGAGCGATTCACTGGGGCCAGTTCTCTTCTTGCAGATGCATCGGGAATTACTTCAATTTCGCTAACGAGGGGTTACGTTTCTCTGTTCGTGCTCGCCAACATTACGATATAAGTGAGGATTGATTAATGGCGAAAACACGTGGGCTAGCGCTCTCGGTGCGCGCGTTTTCGCACAAGTTCTCTAAGCTCTACTTTTGATTGTTTTTGCCTGTCACCGTGTCTGTTCCGTCAGGTACCTTTTCCTTACAAACTGTTTGGCCTACATCTCTTAGCGGTTTGCCTTGGATTCCAGGTCGGGACGAGGCACTGGACTTCAAATATGACAAAGATCTGCAGAAGCTGGTCATTAGGAAGCCGGCGGTGAACGCGGGTGCTGATTGGTCAATCGTCATTTCGTAATGGCGCTGATTGGTTCATCGTCATATCGCAACAAGGGCGATGGCTGATTGGTCGCCTCGCAGTGGCGTTGACTGGTCGACCGCTATCGCGAACGGCGCTGATAAGTTGATCGTCGTCCCGTGATGTGGCCGACTGGTGGTCCGTCATTGCGCGGCGGCCGCCGGCGGTAGACACGATCTGGGGGCCGGGGTTTGCGTGCGTGTGTCGGTGTGCGCGCGGCGGGTTGGTCGGCCGCCGGCCAGTGATACTCCTGTGGTTGTTATGTGCAGGGCTGGCGGGGTGGGGTCGGCGCGCGGTTCATTCCACGGTGGTGGCGCGCCGGATCGCAGGGACGGCGGGGCGCAGTCGGGTGACGGGCCGGGCCGGGCTGGTCGGCGTGGGCACGCTTTGGGAAACCTCGGGTCTGCCGGGGCGAGATGAAACCGACGTCAGCGGCCACACGACGACAGTTGCCTAAAAGACATGTGTTCTTGAAGCATCTGGACGGTTACCTCTGGAAATCTCGCTCAGTGGATAGGGCGGGTTTGAGCTTTCTCTGGTACGAACGATGCCCGGGGCCCGTCTGCTTCTGATTGTGTCGTCACGAAACTTGGGAACGTCGTTGGCGGTGCGGCCGTGGTTCGTGCTGTCTCCTTGCCCGGGTCGGCATCGCGTGGTCGCGTCAATGTTTTGCTCACTTTGGGAACGTCGAGCATGTGATCCGTCAGATTTCTGACCGTCGGTGGGCAGGCGCCACGTCAATTATCCTTCTGTCTGGTGTTTTGCGATTGATGCTCAGTGAAATGCCTCTGCCCCATTAACCTGCAAACTTGATTCATTGTTCCGTTGGGATGGAGCTGCACTTCTGCAGCTTGCCATCAGATATGCCAAGGCACTGTGCAAGTAAAATGGACCATTTATTTCCGCTGCTGTGCTCAGGCCTGTAAGTTTCGCGTTGTAACGTGCCGCTCATTCTGTGTTATTGGTGTTTCTTTCCCTGAAGCATGCATTTATGTGTGTGGTGTGCTACAAGGAGCCAAATGTTTGTCTTCGATGCTCTCTGCTTTGGTCTGGGCCCCATCTCCTCGCTCTGTTCATTTGTGTTGTCTGTGAAGCTTCGCCAGTGTGTGAACTGTGTGTTTGTTGTGTGTTGTCATCACATGTGTTCGGATTCGGGAAGCCCTTTTCGGCAGTGGTCCGCCGACCAGTTACCCCACTCGTAGCTTTCTGCACGAGCTGCCACGTCTCGCTCAGCGAGGGGCTCACTCCACTCCCGGGGGGGTAGGGAGGGGAAGCGGGCAGTGCAGCACACGGGCTCATCGGCTATTCGCGTCGCCCGCGATGCACTTGATTGGATACGCTGAGCGCCAGTCACCTCCCATCCCCCTCCAAGCAGAGTCCCCCTACTGTTCTGACCTCTCTCCGCATCACGCTGTCGGCTTCCTCGGACAGCGCGCGATGCCCTCGTCGCGACGGCGCGCGTGACGACACTGGTGGGGGTGGCCTCTAAGCTGTGTGGTTGTCTGACTGATACCCCACCCCATGCGGTGAGGCGGGGGTTCATGAGGCAGACTGTCTACGGCCGAGTTGCCCCCCCCCCCCCATTAGAAGGCCGCGTCAAATGCTCATTTTGTTTCCAATTTTTAAAGCACGGAACGATTTTGCGCTTGGTTCCTATGCACATTGTGGTAACGTGTCGAGGTTCGCCTCCGCGGTTCCTGCACACGCACCCCGAGACGCCGCAGAAACATGATCATATATTCTTCGGCACCAGCGGCTTTTGTACGGCGGCGCCGCCGGTGGGCATCGAAATGCCGCGGTGGTGTCAGATCAACATCAACTATTCTACATCCGCTCCGCCCTCCGCTGAATTCCTTGATGATCGATGATCGCATGATGACGTCACGGGTCACGGCCGACGCTTCGCCCGTCGGCCGTGGCCCACGTCGGCGTTCAGTGGCGCCCACGTCCGCGTTACAGTGGCGGCCCCGCCGCGTCACAGTGGCTGCCACGTCCGCGGCCGGGGTGAGGCCCTGTCGCCGGAGAGTGGCTTCACACCGGCTACGGCGGCTGCCACCCGTGGCCGCGGCCATCCCCCCCTCCCCTCCCCTCCGCCTGGAAGTCTGCGCAGCGCAGATGATCAGCCGCATCCGCTCAGCGTTGCGGAGCCGGTCGATTCCCCGCGTCAGTTGCGCCCCGACGCCAATGGCCGGCGGCCTCCTGCGGAACGGTGGGGACGGAGCAGGGCTGGATCCGTCGCAGAGAGTCAGAGGGTGGGCCAGTCCTCGCAGACCCGGGCGGATGTAGCCGAGGGGGCGAAGGGGTGGATCCGTGGGAGAGAGTCGGAGGGCGGGCCAGTCCTCGCAGCCTGGGCGGATGTGCCGTCTGCGCGGGTCAACCTCAGAGGAACCAGGTCGGACTTTTGCTCGACTTAGCCGCACAGTAGTCACAATAAGTGTTGACTGGTGGACGTGCGTGGCCTCGTTCAGCCACTATCTGAGTGATTATAGGCGATAAGTATTGATAATAAATGGGTGTGTGACGCACAGTTAGTGTTATTCACTTACGCAATATCCGACTGATAAGGGCGAGGTTGCCAGTCATCTTTTGCTCCCTGCTTGGGACAACGAAAGTCAATGTGCCGCTACCAAAAGTTCCGATCGGTTCAGCACATAAAACGGTTTCTGCCGGCCCATAAACCTGTGAACAAAACAACACCGCAACGTTCCCAAGCTGCAGTGAAGGACGGTTTAATCCGGCGGTCATCAGCCCGAACGCCTCCAGTCATATGCACTTTGGCCGCACACCCGAAAACGCTGCCGAGGCTGTCCAGTGGAGCCACGTGCTGGCCCGGCGGGTCGCCGGAACCGGGCAGGACTGGCACCAGCGACTGCAAGGTCGTGGCTATCGGGGTTTTGTACCGTCGGCAATTAGGTTCCTGGGTGCAACGATGTACGAGATCCGACGCCCGTCCCCAGTCGTGTTTAGTGGTGCGTCCTACAGCAGGGGAACACACTGCGGGATTGATGACACTGCCGGTGTCGCTTGGAGACCACATGTGACTATATGTAATGACGCCAGTTCCAGTCAACCTCAAGCATTCTTTGATGTGATTGATATTACAGCTTATGAACGCCTCAAGATGGAATCGAGGTCGAACACCTCAACGTTGAGCGTATAACCATAAGACTGTATTAAAAGTCATAACGCTCGCACAGCAACAGTGACCAAAATGTTGCGACATCGGCAGCTAAAGGTTAGCTTTCTCTCGGCGTCTATCAGCAGCCGTCACATTACTGAACGGCAGCAGTCGCCGCCCGATCCCCACCACACCACCGGAGCATTGCAGACTCACTGGGCCCCAACGACGGGTAGCGGCCACCAACTTTTGTCGAAAAACGCTCCCTCAATACGTCAGCCCAGCACGCGATACACAACATAAACGCTGCCAGGGCATCGCAGACGCCTACAGTCCTCTACCCAAAGCACCAGAGATATATCACGGGACAACACACACATACATCGCTGTAGTCGTTTGGTCTTTACGATGTCCTAAGGTGCTGACGCTACATGATGTCTCTCCCTACTCGGCGTGGCAGGATGAGTTTCCTCTGAACACAATCGACCGCCCTACTTATCGCCGAGCATATGCAACATTTGTTGAATTCGGCTCGCGAACGAGACGTTACTACGGTGGGACTGAAGCTTGCCACTTAATACTGGCAGAGGGCCGCTGATTGCAAACCAGCCTCACGCACGTCAAAGACATCACGCACAACTCAATACTGTCGAAATCAGCGCATTACGTCAAAGCCCATACCGACCCCCTCCATTTTCCACATGGCAATACGATACCGCACGGCGCCGACAGGAAAAGGCACAGCCTCAGCAGGGGGTTGCGCTGGGCGGGACATCAGTGTGGGACCGAGCGCGCCTGAACGGGACGCTCAGCCCCCCCCCCCCCCCTGTCATGGCAGCGGGGCCCGCTTCCGCCCATCGTCCGTTGCCCGCGACGCCGAGCCGTTAGCCCCAGATGATGCGGCGCATCTCATCCACGGAAACGACCTTCTCGCGGGGCTTGCCGACACGGCGGCCGCGCTCCTCCTCGGCCTGGTCCAGCCGGAGCCAGTCGGGGAAGCCGACCGGTCTCGCGCCTAGGGGAGGGGGGGAGGGAGGCGGGTCAGGGTGACCAGGCCCACGGGGAGGACGGAGTGGCCACAGCAGAGTTAAGAGAACGATACTGACAAACGGTGACAAATCTGACAACCAGGCGTCGGAGAGTATGGGGGGGACAACTACATATTAGATGGACAGATGGCCACGAACATTCAGACACACGGTGAGCAATCATTGTCTCAAAGTGGCTTGCATCAGTTCTCACACCTTCATCTGATGACCCGCAATTGATTCTCACCACTCTTCATGGTTTGCGCTAACTCTAACCCCTTTCCGGTGTGGCCTGCGGCGGCACCCGCATCCTTCTCCCAATTTGTCTGCACCACCTCTACCTTTATCCGAGATGGTCAGCATCAGCACTCTCCTTGCTCTCGCATGACATTCACCTTGTCTAACCTCTCTCATATGGCCTGTCCCAGGCCTAAATCTGTCCCAGGGTTCGCACCAACTCCCGCCGCACTATCACTCAGCTAGGCCACCTCTCGTCCATCTCCCGCATGACCTGTGACACTCCTTACCCTTTCTCCGGACGACCTGTACCGCTCCTCACTTCTCTCCCGGACGACCTGTACCGTTCCCCACTTCTCTCCCGGGCGACGTGTACCGCTCCTCACTTCTCTCCCGGGCGACCTGTACCGCTCCTCACTTCTCTCCCGTGGCGATCTGTACCGCTCCCTCACTTCTCTCCCGGGCGACCTGTACCGCTCCTCACTTCTCTCCCGGCGATCTGTACCGTCCTCACTCTCTCCCGGGCGACCTGTACCGCTCCTCACTTCTCTCCCGGGCGACCTGTACCGCTCCTCACTTCTCTCCCGGGCGACCTGTACCGCTCCTCACTTCTCTCCCGGGCGACCTGTACCGCTCCTCACTTCCCTCCCCCGGATGACCTGTACCGCTCCTCACCTCTCTCCTGGATAACCTGTGCCGCTTCTCACCTCTCTCCCGGATGATCTGCACCACTTCTCACCTCTCTCCCGAATGACCCGCACCACTTCTCACCTCTCTCCCGAATGATCTGCACTAGTTCGTCGGGATGCATGACCCGGTCGCACTGCTTGCCGGCCGCGAGGTCGTCGGCCACAAGCTTGCCGACGGCGAAGCTGGACGACATGGTGTTGAGGATAACGCCAACGGGGCCTGTGCCGATCCAGCCCGTCACGTACAAACCTGAGACAAACGGTGCTAGTGATGACGGTGATTATGATGGCGGTGACGTTTCCATGTAGTGATCAGGACAAGCTTTCAATGGACACTCTAGGAAAGTTGCACTGGAGCGACGCTTCTTGATATATGGCTCCATGTCATGCTTAACTACTGTTGTGACCAGTGAACCCCAACTGCTAACAATGGCTCGCCATCTACCGGTGAATGCATTGACGGCCGTGGCGTCGTGGCGGCCGCAAAGTCGCACATCGAGATATGGACGTGAGTCAAGTCGTGTGAGTGCAGCCGCGAGACCCGTCTACTGGCCCCCACCAACGGTCCCGCCCCCGCCCCCCCCCCCCCCCCACATTTACATCGGTAGCCTTCAGGTGGCATAACGCCGACAAAAAACAATCGTCCGTTAGCTAGCACGAAAGACCATTTTGTTTGACGTTCGAGCACCGTCCTGGATGTGCGCCTGGGATGTGTGTACTGACTACGATAGCGATTACCCATTCAGCCCCTGTGCATCTTTGTCTTATGATCAAGTTAAAGGTGTTTCAGGAGGTCAGAGACCGGCATCAAGCCAAAGGCGTTCCGGCACACTCCAGCTTTTCGCGAAAGCCGCTTGATATTCCGACGATCACCAACCCATCAATTAGTTCGGTGCACCACATCTTGAACATCTACCAACGTTCACACAGACACATACGTGCGGTACACGGTGAACACGTGCGGGCCGCCGTGCGGACGTACCGGGCGCGCCATGCACACGGCCGTCCGTGTTTGGGATGACGCCTCGGGCGGCGTCGAACGGCAGCGCCGGGTCGATCTGGCGGCCCTTGTACCTGAACACACCGGCAAGACGCATCGGCTAGGGAAAACCCAAACGGTGCGGTAAAGGGGGCTCCAGACGGCGACAGTTAACAGCCGGGTCCCTCAAGTTCCACTACATTTTGGGGATCTTCATTCCGTAACATAAACACTGAGACGTTTGGAAGGATGGAAAATCGGTGATATCTACATGTTATATACCAGACCCCTCACATGAGGACCACACCGTCCAACAGCTTTCACTGGTCTGCACAGAAAAACTGCACGCGCGACAAAACACGCAAAGGTATGTGTGGGTCTGCGCTGACGTTGACATACAAAACCCGCTTATCAGCAAAAGCCTCACCCGCGCAGTCTTTAAGCACACCCAAATGCACGCAAAACCGGCTGATAACACAACTGCACAGGCTGCTGAGACAACAATCTTCGTCCAGCGCGCTGTACCAACCCTATGCTCCGCAGCAGCATCTGGCACGGAATCAGCTCAGTCTGGTTCGTGCCGACCACGTGATCGCCATCCATCGCGTTCACGCCCACCCGCAGCTGATCGACTGCGTCCGTGCCCAGCGCCTCAAGCGGGCTCCGCAAGAACTTGAGGGTCCAAGTCCGCCGCTCGGCGGCGCGCGGACTGCGCGCGCTTTTGACCATGAGTTCTGTGAGCCGACGGCGAGGACGCGGCAGGTCTGAAATCAGGCGGCGACGGCACGCTTCACCCCACAGACCACGAACAGCGCACTATCAAATAGCGCGAGTTCCAATATGTTTCATTCTTCTGCACAACTAGGTAACTGGCCGACTTTACGGCTGGGCATTACGCGACCCAGAAAACAATGTCAGCCATATAACGTTAAGGTCTGGCAGCGTTGAGGAAAATGTCGAAACCTGAGTTTCATGCAATGTCTGACATAGTCGTGGTGTCAATAGATTACATACAAAACACTCAATAAGTTTTATTATCTTCAAAAGGAGCACAATGAGCCCTCGCAGCTACCAGTCCTCCAAAAAAGCTCCGCATGGGCAACGGTGGTGATCTTAGGGTGGCCATGCACACAGGCTCACGGAAGGCGAACGCGAATCGTCACAACCGACCTTTCAGCCGAAAACTTGGCCCTTTTGTCCATCACATGTAAACACATCGCAAGCCATATCACAACCATCCCAGTGTGTACTAACAGGACTAATGGCGGCAACCGCTATTTAGCGGCCCAGTGAGAATGCCAGAGGGTGCCCCCCCCCCCCCCCTCCCCTCACCGGGCAGCAGGGGCTCCAGCTGGTGGAAGGGGTAGCCGTCCCAGATGGCTGAGGTGCCGACCAGGTGGATCTGTTCACGCAACTCCTTGATGGTGAAAGCGGCCTGCAGCGGGCCGCGGCGGCCCACCACGGTCACGTGACGCACACGTGACTCAGCCAGGGCAGCGAGAGCCGACTCGGTGATGTCTGTACCCTGCGGCCAAGTGACACACACGTGACTCAGTCAGGGGAGCAAGAGCCGACTCGTGCCCCGTTCGATCCGTCGTCAGCACGATTGTCAGCTGGAATGCGTAACGTTATGCTTGCTGACGGAGCGTTCGATGTGGGCTGTCAGGAAAGTGTTTTTTATTTACTTTCCTTTTTCCTCCACCTTTTTAACCGTTTCAGACCACACACTAACTCTGGCTCACCGCCGGTCATGACACGCTACCTATGAAGTGACGTTTGGAAGGGAGACTGCTGCTCCTGTATTGTCATCATCTATTCCAACCGTAAGTTGAGTGATTCTTTACGTTCCGAATTCATTTCAACTTCTTCCCTTATCCCTTTAAGTGTTCACTTATAACGCTACCAATTTATTGGGAAACGCAACCACAAACCACGCCAATCACCGTCGCTCACCGTTCCGTGGCTACTCCTGGCAGTTCAATTCACTACTGATCTATCCCTCGTCGCATTTCTCCAAAATTAGACATTAGTGCCCTCAGCCAACCAAACGCACTCGCCTACGCAAGAGCTACCTAATGAAACTCCCGCTTCTTGTCAGTGATTGTTTAAAATTTGGTAGCTCCTTCTTTGCACGCTGACGGGCAGACAAAAAAAAAAAAATCTGGCATCATCGTTCGACAACGCGTGACGTTATAGAGCACGTGACCTTGCGACCACGTGACGTGACGTAGGGAAACCCTGCAGCGCTCACGCCCGGGTCAGATCGGCGCACAACGGCCAGCTGTGAGACGGCCAGCCCACGGCGAAATCGACGCGTGACGACAGCAGTGGATCGTGTCCTGGCACGCACAACCCAATGAGCGGCCCAGAAGCGGGGTGGGCTTGATCTTCTCTGCACCTACAGCCGGATACATATCGCCCAGGTCGTAACTCCTCCCCCCGCGCGGACGCTCACCGCCAGTGCGTCGACGCTGGCGGTCAGCAGCCGTAGCACGTCGAGCGCCACGTTGCCCATGCCGACGATGACGACATGCTCCGCGGCCAGGTCCACCGGCGACCGGCAGCCGGGCAGGCCGTTGTACCAGCCGACCAGGTGTCGCGCCGACGCCACGTTGGTCAGCTGCTCTCCGGGGATGCCCAGCGGCCGGTCATCGTCAGCGCCGTACGCCTGAAGCAGGGGACCGCGACTGAGGCGGCCGGCGCGGCGGACGCGCGGGAACGGCGCTCAGACATGGTACCACAGACGGTGTCCGCGACAAAGGCCTTGGACTCCTCGGCTTTCAGCGTTGTCAACTGGGAGTTCTCATTCTGACAATAATTCAGCTTCAGTATACCAGTATGTGCTGGTTGAACGACGTTATGAAAGAGGCAATGGCTTTAACAACAGATCTCAACGCTTCAAGCTGCATTCGTGGTCATGAGTAAACATGAGCCGAAAATTGGGACACTGTCAAACCTGAACACCGTCTCACTAATGACTGAGTCACGTCACTACTTCAGGCTGCGCGCGGCAGCCCCACCAGCCGTGACGCTTACGCATGCGCTAACTTGAACTCGGGTCACCGTAGCTGAAGTGCAGTGCCATGCCATCTGTGATGCTAAGTGCCACTGTGAGGTGATAGGGCCAGGTCGAGCTCGAGAACAGGGACTTTATCTGAGTTTGACGTCTAAAGGGGACCAACCAATTATCTGTGGGCTTGCTGGCGCCGTTTGAGGCGGGAGAGAGGGAAGTGGTACCAATCACTTTGCAGAGGCTAACCGTGGCTGCGGTAGGGTCGTCGCTACTAGTGCGGGATGCGGGCTCCCCTGACCCCCAGACCTTCAGATTCAGATTGATGCAGATAAGTATTCATCAAGGATCTTTCACTATAGCGGCACTTCACCTGATCCGTCAATACAAATCAAACGTTGAGGATAAACATCTGAACATCACTTTAAGGCAGCACGCAGAGCGCACGTCGTGCATATATTATTTTCAGCGGCGCCTGGATAGGATTGCACGTTTTTAATCTCCACTGTGCGATAGTACATGCGGATCAGCATTGGTACGGTTGCGAATAATGGCCCCTCTGATACACAGCTGGAGTCTGCCCGTTTCAGTTCGGACCCGACGCTGTGTTACGCGGTCTGCATTCCAGATGCCGCAGTCGTGTAGTTCGCGAGCCTCTGGACAGACGATTCGCTGGCGTACTTGATAGCCACCAGTCCTGATAGCCCGTCCAACCGTGCAGACATCAAGATTATCAAGATTCTCGGCTAACTCAGCCACCCGCTGTCAGCCTGTTCGATAACATTTGGGATACGATCGCAGCGTCTGTGACCACTGACCGATGCGTACACGCTCATGCACTGATGAGTGGTCGATAGAACAGGAGCCTACACGCTGACTGTCCGTGTGTCCGCAGGTAGCACGTGACCGGCGCGGCTGAGAGTGATCAGAATACCTGTACCTCTGGGAGGCATGGCGTCAGAATGAGACTGACAGTTCAGATGGCGGCCTAGGGAAATTCTCGGGTTTTCACCATCCTTGCATCACTTGCTACGGACCCACAGGTGATCGTGACTTGTGGCTTGAAGGGAGGCTTCTCAACACTGCTGGCGTGCCCAAGGCCAGCATTTGAGTTTTGGTAGTGCTGACTTGCATGCCACTTTGACACACTCATCGCAAGAGGGAATCGAGAGCGGTCTCCGTGAGATCGAATGAAAGTTGTCAAACCTTGGCCTTTATCCGTGCTCAGAGCTTTCGTGGTATCTGTTAGCTGAACTATGCTGACACCGTTGAGGTAGCACAGACTCAGGCCATTCGCGAACAGTATATGTAAGACGTAACTAAGGCTTCGCTGGACACCCTGATTCTTGATTTTGTCTTCCCTCGGTCAAGACGTTATGTTTGAGTCGTCAAAACTTCTCTCTCTCTCTCTCCCTCTCTCTCTCCCTCTCCCTCTCCCTCTCCCTCTCCCTCTCCCTCTCCCTCTCCCTCTCCCTCTCCTCTCCCTCTCCCTCTCCCTCTCCCTCTCCCTCTCCCTCTCCCTCTCCCTCTCCCTCTCCCTCTCCCTCCCCTCTCCCTCTCCCTCTCCTCTCCTCCTCTCCCTCTCTCTCTCTCTCTCTCTCGTCTCTCCTCTCTCTCTCTCTCTCTCTCTCTCTCTCTCTCTCTCTCTCCAGTCGGTGTTCACAGTCAGTGTTCACACCGTACAAGATTAGCTTTTCCATAAGTTTCTGGTGTGGCACGTCGAAGTATTTGAAAGGATCGAGAGGGACCGGAATTTGATGAGGTCATTGACGACGCTGAGAGCTATCTTGGTTGAACGTCAGTGTGCCGATAGTGTAGTGGTTGACGTGTCTGCGTTAACCAGTGCACGTTTGGGAAACCAGAGATACGGAATTTGATTCCCCGCGATGTCCGTCTTTCTTGCCAGGGTGAGAAGCAGGCGACGCCATATAGCCTTAGCAGCTGAGTGCGTCGTAAGGTCCCAATGACGAGGACGTTGGTTGAGTGCTGTGTTCGGTACCCGTGTTATGCTGCAGTCAGTAAGCAAAATGACGCGTATCCGCTGGACTGCTGGTTGCATTCAATTTCGACTGCCGTGTGCTTCCACTCCGCTTGAACGAGTATGTTCGTAAGGCTTGTGTTCATAATGTTGAGGAAACCGTGATCGAAACCAGGAAATAAATGTCCGCAGCATAGCGATGCTTGCGCCAGCAACTCCGATGGTAGGTGTCATCCTCACACTCGGTAACGTCGTGCACAGTGGGACAAATATCGTCTACTCCAGTTGGAGCTATTGAATTCATGCTCGGTAACGTCGTGCACAGTGGGGCAAATATCGTCTACTCCGGTTGGAGCTATTGACTTCATACTCGGGAACGTCGTGTACAGTAGGGCAATGTCGGTATGTTGTATCTTAAAAGTGTTTGTGGTGACACGCCGTAACCTGACTGGTACAGACGTGGCTGCTGGCCTTACCACCGCTGGGGTACCTGTAGCAGGACAGTGGACAGGCTGCTGGCCTTACCACCGCTGGGGTACCTGTAGCAGGACAGTGGACAAAGGGTCTGAAACTGAAACATGATACTGGGACTGTAACAGAATTCTTCAAGCGCAAAAGATCCTGGAAATTTATTAGGAAGGTAGGGTGGGGATAGGGGCGGGGGACTGACAGGTACAACTCGTGCATGGATGAGTCAGCGACGTGCAAATAAAACTGAATAAGACGATTGACTGACGTAGATATGAGCAAGAAAGGCCCTCAACTCCTGGACTTTCAGAATTATGAGTTCCAAGTTTTATGCTGAGTTATCGACCTTTCATATGCCAGAAGGTACTGGTTAAGTGAAGTTATTGAGAAAACACTGGGTGTATCGTCAGTACCTGACGTTTCAAGACGTGCTGATGAAGACGGGAGATAATATGCACTGGCTGAGGAGTCAAATACTGTTCGTCATTGTTTCAAGAGTCAAGTGTTGTAAAATAGCAAATGTTTGCTTTTAAAACGTAGTTTGCTCAGCATTCCCTGCCCTATGGGAGGTTGATAAACACAAGCATAAGGCCTCTGAACTCATAAGATTGGCAAAGGGACACAAAGTTGGGGAAAGGTAACAGCATTAAGTTGCCTTACGTCTGCTGGCCGGGCCGCGATGGCCGCAATGCCACGTGTTGGTGGAAATGACAAAGTCTCGATCATGAAAAAAGCACATGCGAATTCTATGTTACGATTAAATATAATTTAATATTCCTGCTACTGCAAAATTTAGCAAAGGGCAACGAGTCGTTTGATTTTGATGAAGGTAAGGCAAAGCTAAACATGCATGCTTGTTTAAAACCGCACCGATCACGTATGAAAGACAACATCCCCGGGGCGACTCCTACAAGGTGACGTAACGTCTGTCAGTGACGTCGGCGGCTGACCAGCACGACGGCGTCGTAGGCCCGCCGCAGCTCCGACACGGTCACGTGACGTCCGACCGTGACGTCAGCCAGGAGGCGGACGGCGGGAGAGCTGGCCGTCTGGCAGAAGGTGGTAGTTACGTTCTTGACCTCCGGGTGGTCGGGCGCCACGCCGAAGCGGACCAGACCGAACGGCACCGGCAGCTGCTCGAACAGGTCCACCCGGCAGCCGGGCGCCTTCTGCCGGAGCAGGCGGGCGTGAGGCGGACCGGCGAACGCTCCCAAATGGCAGGATGGCACGGGGCGGCGCGAGGATGAGCTTCTATGACGTCTGGGGCATTGCGAACCTTAGAGAGACTACGTACAGCGCACGATCTGTGATCCGTTATGGAACGTACACCTAATGACCGAATTCGACGCGAAACACCAGAACAAATGAATACGGTCATGAAATATGCTGTGAATCTCCGTCAATGATGATTCGAAATTCGCCAATCTACGGGAGAGAAGTGAAAATCATTTGTGTCATCTCTTACCGTGAACTCGGAAAGGACCAAGATTCCTAGATCTGCAGACAGCTGCAACCTTCACCTTCATGTTTAGTGATAATAATTTGGAGAGCATGCCTTAGTTTCCTGATAATGGCTTCTGAACGAATTCTTTCAAATGAGACAACTTGCCCCGCCCTGGGGCACATGTATCACATAGCGGGGAAATTATGTCCATGTTTTTAGAGAAGTTGCATTGCAAGCAAGCTAAATGCGTTACATGTAGACAAAATGTGCTCGTCTGTACTATTTCGTAATTCGTCGTAATCGCGCCATGGCAATATTTTGCATTTGTAATCAATCAGTTTTTGTTTTGCGACTACTGCCACCTTGGTTTTGGATTGCTCCAGTGTAATTATGGATCTACATAGCAAATTTATATGCTGACTTGTCTGGATGTCAATTAGCCATGGCGATTCAGTCAGTTAATTGTTAACAGCGTGTCAGTCAACAACCTATTGTCAGTACATTGTATAAACAATGTGACATTCCCCTTGCACAGCTGATGCAGCATGTATGATCCAACATCTTGGAAGCAAGTCTGCACTGTGCTGAAATCCTTGGTTAGCAGATGCCAAATGCTTTGCAGTATGTGCAACACATGCATTTCCCCACCATTCAGTACATCATTTGGATTAGCCTTGTCATACTATAAGCCATTAAAAACACATTTCCATGGATCACTAGTCTTCAACGATGTGCAAGAGATTCGCTAAGCTCAACCCAAGTGCAAGCAGCTGGAAGCACACTCAGTGAGCTGCTGTGTGTTAGGTGAGTGACTCAAAACTGCCAAACATCACGTATGTTTCAAATAAACCATCCTGATAACACTTGGACATAGTATAACCCACCTTACTCTGCCCTTCTTGTTTACCACTACAACAATCACCATCCACATCATGTTCTTGCAAACCTGCTCACAGCTCTTAGCTTCAGAACTTCTCCCAAGACATTCTACACACAAACCTTGATGATCTGCTGGGTGGCGTAGAAGCCAGCAGGTCCAGATCCTACCACAGCTACATATGGCTGATCAGTGGTCATGGCCAGCTGGCGCCGCCTCTCAGGCCATGGAGATGAGCGGACCATAATCCGCTGCAGCAGGTCATCACACCGTGGCCAACAACGGAAGCAGGCTGACCGCATGGTGATCTTTCACTGACTGCAAACTACCAACAGAAGAATGGGATGGGATCACAAGGGCAGTTGTGACAAGATAGCTGCAAGGACATAATACATATATGACAAAAGTAGACACATCAACAGGAGAGCAATTTAATATTGCAAGCATTTATTGGCAACCTCAAATCATAAATCATTGTAAAAGTACTCTACACACAACAAATCCTTGCACCAGCTTCCACAGTGAAAGGGTTTGATGAAATAATAGCGCCTGTGGCATGCCACATCTTCGTCTTGCAGTGCATTTATCCAGGATGCCCCCCAATGTACCTGACCTGAATTACACCCAATACAAGCCAGACTGCCCCAAGGTCTGTGCATATTGGCCATTGACTTCAGTGCATGAAGTGTTTCAAGGAATTAGAATGCTGCTAAGTTAATTTCTGACAATATCATCAAATATACTTGTGTTTTCAAGAAAAATTAAGAAAAATGTCTTGAATTGTGTTTGGTACCCATATGCACCAGATTCAGTGCATCAAAATTTTTATATCCGGCACGGAGGATGGATATTTTGCAGACTGGGCCATTGTCATGGAAAACCACTGTGCATTCCCACACTTCAGCAAAAATGCAGCTTGTCCATTTCCCATTTGCCGAACTGGAAAACGTATACCCATGGCTAATACGGCTTTCCCGATCACCAACCTCTACAATGACCATATCCACCGCGTTCACCTGTGCTGCAGCGCTATGCCGTGCAGGAAACGAAAAAAAGCGGCAGTTTGTAGCGGCTGCGCAGGTACTGCAAGACAAATTGGATTACCCAACAGCTGATAATAGTAATTCAAAGTCTTCAGAAGATGTCAGTTAAATCAGTGTTTTTTCCATAAAAATAATTCTCAATATTTTAATTAGTCGTAAAAGTGTTATTTCAATGCATTTTTAAAACTTATTTTACAAGATCAAGAGATGCGTGAATATTTTGAATTCTGCACTGTCCACAACTATGCAATTTTCGCAGATTCTCGTGGATCCTCGCATGTTTACGTTAATTTGTGTGGTGGTGGAAGGGAGGTAATGCCTCGAGAGAACCTGGTCTAAGTGCCCTGTCTGTGATATTTGATATAAAGTTGTAGTTTTGGGCGTATTTATGTATGCCAAGTACCTGCCGCTAGAGAGGAATGAAGAGGTAAGTATAATCAGCCATTTTGTGTCCCATGGGTTGTGAGGGCGCCACAGTTGTCTCCGTTTCGTGCTTGCCACCGACATGTCTCGTTGGCTCGTGTTTTTCAAGTTACCCCTGGACATTCGCAAGCGTGTCGTATAGTTAGATGGTGTCCACAGGTTGTAATTGTTGTAAATACGTCCACAAATTATTGTTTAATTTAGGAATTAGCCACTGATAGAGGGTGGAGACATCTAATTTGGGTGGTTGGCAGGAATAGTTTTTAATTGAATTTCACTTTGCACTGCCGTGGTTAGTGATGCCGCAATTTGAAATAGGGTGGCAACTGATTCCTGCTATCAGTCCATACTTCATTTTGTATAGTACATGCACAAAGTATGCTGATATTGTAGTGGTTCCCAGGTTTTCATCTAGTTTGGCTACAAGGATTTAAGTTGTAATTTACACTGCTTAGTGTATCTTACCTTTACACTGAGGTGTCATCTCAGGCTATGAGTTACCACTATCTAGACCCTGGGCCATTCATGCATCTTGACAGTGACCTGCTAATCTTCATGGAATTTGTATTGCCTGGAGCAAAGCCACATTGTCAATGGTGTCTGCTCAATGCCGATTGATTGGTTGTTTGGGGGGGGGGAGTGGGGAGGTGTGGGTACCAATATGTGATTGAAGCCTAAGAAAGCTAAAACTTCTCATTTATTTGAAGATTATTGTATAGTTCCTACTCAGGGTATGCACATTCTATGCCCTTGCTATCGGTTTGTGCTTGGCTTTAACAGGGATTTTCCTTAACAGTTGATGAAGTATTACAGTCTTCTATATTCTGCATACTATGGTAGTAGACAAGGTATGAACAACCTCAATGATGACTGGTTGTCTATCACATAAGCTGTCAAAGGAACATTACCAAGATGCTCAGTCAGTATCAATGCTTTTTACGTGCAAACTTAATGCCTAATATAATGGCTAATGCAAGTTGCACTGCTAGCTAAATAACATATGTTTATGATAGCTTTCATGTTTGCTGAGAGATTATTGCAACTTTGAGAGATGATGTACAGCAGTATTTAGAATCATAAACATTTGTAAATATAGGTTATATTTAGTCAGCATACAAATAGGCAGATAGGCATATGGTAGGTGCAGAGAGGGTTTAAAGTTTACATTTAATTAGCATAACAACAGAGGTATTAGGTGGGGTTACAGACAATCTGTTCCTCATGCCTTTCTAGCCTCTTCAAAGCTCCTCCAAACTAACCTGATTGCTTCTTTGGATGCACCAACCCCATCCAAACTCAACAAAGCTTGGCCAGATCCTCCTCAGACCTGCTCCAAATTGAAAGGCAGTATTTCAGAGAGGTTTCAGGAAGGCTGTAATGGACATTAGTTGCTCAGTGTGTTTATATCTGTATTTGCTATCATATAACAGAAGCGAGGATGGTTGTGTAAATTAGTGTAGGTAGATGGCATTTTAAGATATAATTTTTAGTATTGTGTTCATATAAATTTCAGGCATTTAGGATGTTGAGTTTATATTTTTGAACACTGTTTTCAGAAGCATTCCCAATCAGTGTGCCCTACCTGTTTTGATGAACTGCATGCAGACACCTGACATCTCCTCCAAACTTGTTTCTCTGACAGCTGAGTTGGTACACATTCAGCACTCCTGCAACTTTCAAATACTAAACTCATCTCTTTTTTTCTCACCATTATAGTAAATCAAAATTTTGCCAGGATGTTTTGCTTTTAACTTCAAATTTCATTATTAGATGGTGGTATTCAGGGCTTATGCAGCACTGTACTGTTGCTGCTTAGCATAGACTTAGATTGCAGAAGCTCCCATGTTCAAATGGTGTTGAATAAATCTTAAAAGTAATAGGAGTGTGAAACTTAACACTGAAACATATCCTCTACCTGATAGCTTAGAACATGCTATTGGATTCAGCTCTCAGTGATGCAGCTTTATTTATGGTCAGTTAATGAAACTTAGATGTTTGAGCATAGCTTGCTTTGAGACCTGTGGGTTAAAGGCAACAATTTGAAATGATATATGCATGATGATGCTGTGTTAGTGTATGCCATCTTGGAGCACTTATGGTGTATGGTAGCTGCCAGCCATATGAAATGCATTGAATAGCAGTGCTGGTGAATGTAAAGTATTGTCTTTACCAGCCATTGATTCAGTATGGATATTAACATTAATCTTATTAATGCATGTGTTCTTCAGCCATACTCCTTTGAAAAGCAACACAATAAGAACCAATAGGCATATAGAAACAAGTTCATTCTATGTTAAAGAACCATGTCTGTTATGCTGGTGTGAATAGTGCACCTAGAGCAGCCTCTATGTCTTATGGTTGCTTTCATGCAGTATGCCTTCTATGGTTATGTGCAAACCATTTAAGCAATGAGACGCAATATGTTACAAGATATAGCTACTGCCCAACATACTTAGAACCTACACTGGAAATTTCAGGCACACAATAAAATGCTACAGAATTTTACCATGCTATGCAGACTAGGTAGTAAATTAGTGGTGATGCCCATCTATTGATGCTTAGACAAGCTGTAATCCAAGAAAGTAAGATGAAGGAAGAGCAGCATTACACTGAATGAATGCATGAAAAAGGAAGGAAACCATGCAGTTTTGTTTTTCTTTTTATTTTATTTAAATCTGTATTGTGATGTTGACAGTGTATACAGGTCTAGGTCTTCTCCTGGGTATTGTGATGTTGACTAGGTGTATGCAGGTCTAGGTCTTCTCCTGGGTATTATGATGTTGACTAGGTGTATGCAGGTCTAGGTCTTCTCCTGGGTATTGTGATGTTGACTAGGTGTATGCAGGCCTAGGTCTTCTCCTGTGTATTGCCTTCCTCAAGCAGTATTCCACAGAGGTGTGCCCCAGTCAAGTGTGAGGCATACCAGTGCATGTGAAGGTTCATGGGGGCAATTTTACTGGGTTCATTAAATTGATAAACTAATGCAGACTGTCTTAAATTACAAATAGTGCATGCTTAGCAAATCTGGTATTTTCTAATCTATGCATTATTTGTTAGTATTATTTTAAGGGTTGAGAATACTCTGGGATAAATTATTCCAACTATTTCAGGTTTGCACTTTTGCCACACATTTAATTCTAGTTACTTTGAGTTCTGGTGCAAATAGTGGATTTGAAGTTGTTCAGCCTGACATGCCCAGCCATCAGCTTGTGGACTAGGATGATTCATTATCTCTCTCTTTCTCCTGCACTATGCTGACCACATCTGTAATATTCACACAACATGATTACTTAGTATCTCGCTCTGTCCCCTGCACCATGCTGATGGCAACCACAATATTTGGGAATCATGTGCTTGTGATATAGAATATATTAGACAAAGACAGGACAATATTAAGCACTGACTATGCAGAGTGAGTCCAGCTGCTGTTGACCATGCTATTAACAAGCATCCACTCTATTGAGGTTATCCTAACTCCTGTATGTGTGTGAATTATACATACTGTGTTGGCCATGCCTTCATGTGAGAACACAATTTTTCATTTTTTCCCTCTCAAAGGTCTGAGTTTAGATTTTCTTGGTGCCATGCCCACCAGCCAATGTTAGTTCAGCCAGTTTGACTTGAGTATCTTCAAGGCTGCATCATGAGATCATTTTGTGTAGTTTTCTTGTTCTGGGGATTGAACACCTCATGATAAATACTACCATGCAAAATCCTTTTTTCAAGTGTTACACTGTAAACTTTCGACATCTGTTCTAAGATGCCTGCAATATCTTCATGGATTTCCACTCACATGAATGCACCTGTTTGGAGAGACACATCAGAGAGCCCACCCACATAATTTGAGGCTGACTACTCTGTGTGCCAGGTTCTGCTAGGACTGCCTGCCTGTGCGTGAGCTCCGCACGCTGCTGTGGAATGCCAGATTGCTAGAACGCCGCGCCACTCAGCCGCCGCCATGGCTTCCACGTCAGCGTTCGTGGACAAGATCGATCCTTTCGCCAAGAAGTCGCTCAAGAAGAAGCAGCGGAAGTCGCAGGGTTCGTCTCGCTACCAGGCCCACAGCAATGTGGAGATCGTGCCGCTGCCGCTCCTCAAAGGTTAGTCAATTGTGCGACCTGCACACCACGACTGCTGCTAATATATGATTTATTACTAGTTGGAGTATTTTTAAGCTTTGCACACTGTTAGGGGTGGTTTTGCCACCTATGTTAGCATCGTGGCCGCGCGCGATGAATCCGCAAGGGATAAAAATCTGGAATAGTCACCTTCCACTGAAATGGTGCTGTAGGCCTTGAAAGAAGTGCTTGAGTGGGTGTTCTGCCTGACGTAATGTTTGACGTCTAAATGGGGCTCATTGTCCGTGGCTGACGGGTGCTACCATTGGTTTGCACACATCAGCATTTTATGCTTCAACTACTTATGGATATAAAATGTCCAGAGCTCTAGAAATTCGGCTCGTTTTTATTTTTTGTATTGGTGCTTTCCCTGACCTTTCGTGCTGTAGCCTGCTTAACATATTACTGTCCTTGAAATGCGGTGTGATTGTGCTATACTGGGCATTGGAGATCTGCAACATTACAATTTCTGGAACTCTTGCTTCAGTATCTATGTGGCAGCGCCATTTACTGGGTTGCAATGCTTTCTTATCTTGGAAGTGTCGTGATTAAGTCACTTTTATGAGTGAAGGAATTAATGTGTTGACATTTCACACTTCCGTTGTTTGGCACTACAGCAATGATGTCATGTTTGCTTGCAAGATCATGACTCGTGTCTATCTTTTAATAGGTGCAGTACCATTTCTTAACACTACAAATAAAGTCAATAACATTGAATTCTCGGAAGGTGGGCTCTCTCGATGCGGATGTTGGTGGACCGTGTGGTACCGTTCATTGAACGTGCCCGCATGTCTGATGCAACGAGTGAACTGTAAATAAACAACTTTGCTAGCGCCGAAAGATCCGTCTAACAACTTGCGCCATTTTACCACACCAGCTTATGAGGGTACTACTGTGCGATTTTTGAAACTGCGCAGGTTCCAAAAGATGGAGCGCTGCAATTTTTAAACAGGAAGTTGTATTAGTGACGTACAAATAATTCCCACCAGATGTGAGTGCACTCACAGTAGCCTTATGTTCATGACGCCTGGTAGGGCATTTTCATCGATGACGCTTAGAGTCCTGCCAGTGTGCATATTGGCTTTGGTGGTTGGAGACAAGACAGGAAGTTAATGTGGAGGGTGACATTATTATCATTATTACTTTTTTGGTGCCTTGCAGTGGCATGCATGACAGATGCGACCGCCATAGGACGAGGCATTCCGGTTATTAATATTAGGTTTGTGTTTTTGTCAGAAATTTGCGTGATTTTCTCTTGCTTAATGTATGTCTTTGCGAGCGGTACGCTGTCTGTGTGTACGCTGAGCGCCACTCACAAAGTTTTGAGCCTTCCGTGGGCCTTATGGGAGGCCTGGACGTTGTAGTGGTATTTTCGCCTCGGCATTTCCTCTCGGTGAATGCATTTCTTCGCAAACCGTTGGCTGTTAACAATGTGGTACTTGCAAAGTTTAGAGCTTGCCGTGGGCGCTATGGGAGGCCCGGTCATTAAAGCGGTACTGTCGTGGCAGTGCTCGGAGATTGAGCCGCACGACGCCCTGATCCGAGGCAGAAGTGCAAAGTGACTATATCTCTGGCCCTTGACATGTGTGCGGGCTGAAATGCTGGTTTAGTATTCACGTTTTGTCCTAAAACGAGATCCAGTTCTTTAGACACAACTGCTGCTGCATTAGACATAACTGCAACTGTGTTAGGCACAACTGCAATTTTTAAGTAGGTAATGTCTCTGGTAAATGCCTCCGTCAAATCCTGTCCTGCTCAGCTGGCGTCAGTTAATAGAAGCTCAAGTCGAAGTATCTGTCGCATACGCATATCGTCGTTTACCTTGCGAGGTGGACAGTTTGTGCAGATGCTAAGAACTGATGTGGGCCGGTCGCCTCTTTTAAGTCAGTGCATCAATTCGGTTTTTTTATTTTGGTGAGAACCTTTCCTGACGGACTTTGTCCCTTCTTAGTACCGCAGTAAATCATGTATATTGCACCCCACGTATGTATAAGGTATCTTGTGCCTCGGCATGTATATTGTTTTAGTGGTATACGGCGATCATTGCTGGCAATTTTGGAAGATCGACGTATTTGATGTTCTTTTCACTCTAGCTGGTAGTTTTCGGACGGCTTTGAAACGCTTTACAGGCATGTGCAATGAAAGAGGTTCGCTGTGCACTGAGACAATTGCGGGATTGCCCTAAGATGGCTGCCAGAGTCTCGTAATGTATCATTTCGATCCCTTTAGTCAGGAGGCACTGGGCAAGTAGTTATATTCACATCTCCACTTACTGGTCCTTTAATGTTTTTTTTCGTGCCTTTTGTCCAAAAGCGACAGTTGCCTTTTGGCGCAGTGGTCCCGTGCTTCGTCCTCCCCAGCGTCCTCCTGTCCAGGCGGCGCCGGCGTGCTCATACAGCGCCGCCTGTCAGCCAGCATATTGGCGCTGCCAGCTCAGCTGTCTGGCTGACGGCGCCCGCGGCCGCCGGGAATCGCGTCGGTGGCTGCCGTGGCTGTGACGCGACGGTCGACTGCACCGGCCGCGCCTATCGGTCGCGGATGAGGCGGCGGCTGACCGCAGCCCTGATTAGATAGGTATTGCGGCTTAATTGGCGCCCCGGAAGAAGGATTCCCGCCCGCTCTAGCTGTGAGATGTGCTGCAGTCCGGGCTGACACGTTGGTGGCGTATTTTGGCTTGTTGCGCGTGGAATTCGAAGAGATTTCACAGCTGCAGATCTTGTGAACATTGTAGTGCAGCGTTAGGTGTGGTTGGTGTGGTGTTGACCAGGTCATCATGTGTGACGCCCCAAATGTACCGCTAAGTGCTGCGTGCGGGGATCGGGAGGTTTGGTCAGGAGGGAGGCGGTTCCACTGCTAGTTAACGTCATGGTACGCCCTGGCGCGCGTCATCTAGTAGCTGTAGTCCTGGGAATCTCAATGTATCTTGCCGTCCCTTGCGCTGGTGGACTGGAAAGGGTAGTGCGCGAGATTACATGCCGGGTTAGCTGTCCTTGATGATTGACTGGAATAAGTAGTGCGTGAGATTATATGCCGGGTTAGCTGTCCCTTGACAACAATATGGTGAGCCGAGGTCATAGGAATGAAAACCGTCATTGATGATTTGTTTTCCTTGGATTCGCCGTCGGTGTGTTTGTATCACCTGCGCGACACACTGGGGAAATTATGTCTTAACAGTAGTTATCTTATGTCTGTTCTGCTGGTGGCCTGTTACAACGAAATACAAGTCAAGGGCGTAAAATTTCATCTGCGGCAATATTATGGGCTGATGATTATAGCCTCAGATCAATCTTCAAAGATCGTGGCCACAATCACGCCAGGTCCAAACGAGCCAGCGGCGTGCGGTGCCCGTTGGGGCGCGGCGGTCCGGCCGTCAGCTGGGGTCCTCCGCCGTCGGGGGTTGACCGGCACGCGCCGCCAGGGGCCGGCCGGTAGCCTGTGCGGCGTGACGGCGCGCCCGGCGCCGGCTGGCCGACAGAAGCCCGGCAAGTGGTGGTGCCGCCACCCCGAGACAGCAGTCCAGAGCCGACCGGCCACCCGGGGCCGACAGATTGGTGGGGCGACTGTGAGGATGGCCTGGGGCCGACACAGTGGCCGGGTGAGACAGGTCCAGGCCGGGCGACGGTGAAGACCTGGGGCCACGCAGTTGCCGGAGGGACACGGAGGACTTGGGGCCGACACAGCGGCCGGGTGAGACAGGAAACCAGGGTGCAGGCTGGGCGACGGGGAAGACCTGGGGCCGCACAGTGGCCGGAGCGAGACTGGGGACCTGGGGTCGGACACATCGGCCGGGCGGTGTCGGGGCCCTGTGGCCGTCAGATTGGTCGGGGCGCAACGGCGCTGCTGTAGCCAACGGAGCGACCCGAGACCAGGGGCCGACAGCACCGTCACTGTGCTGCAGTTATCGGGCTGTCGCGTCTTCCTATGTCAGGGACGGCCACGTGAGTTTTGAGGCAAACTGTAATCGTTGTATGAATGGGCTCCGAGCTATGTTGGCCAGGCCTTCCAGTCCTGATGGGCTTGTCATGTGTTGCCGTCTGTGTGGCCACGGGGGCTGAGCGTCAGGGTCCGGCCTATTCATCATGCCACTGGCAGCTGGGCACCCTGGGCGTGGGAGCCGCCAGGGCGGTGTGAAACTGGACGGTGTTTAATATGTTTTTAATGGGTTGTTCAGGATTACACTGCCGCGTATTGTTTCTCCACAAGTTGATAGACCCATTCCCGCCCTCGTCCTGTTCCTACCGACATGTGCAAGTGTTCTTTTGCCCGCAAGCGGCTTTTTCATTCCTTCTTTTTTAGACCAAGCGTGCTTACCACTGCCGCTAACGTACTGAGCAGTTCCCAAGGGTGTGCTATCCCCATGGCGGACAGTATTGATTCGGTGGTTCGTGATAAGATTAATTTCCAGAGAGGGAATCTATTTCGGCCGGAATTGCAGTTGTGCAGTCGCTGGGATGTGCGCCGATGGGCAGCGCTCAAAAGCAGGGTGTCTGGTGTGATCCAGATGGCATGGGCGAAGATCCGTGTCTAGTGCCCCGAAACACTACAAATCACAGCATTTTGTGGCTTACATTGAGGCTTTGTCTCGCGTCGTGTATTCCACAGCGCCGCGGAAGGTGACTCTGGCTGTGTATCCCCGGCTTTGGACGATATCCGTGGCTGATGCTGGCGTCTGGTAGTCAGTGTGCGGCGGACGGCTGCTCGGAGACAGCGCCTTGCGCTCTTCTCCGCCGGCGCCTGGCCCTGCGGGCGGCCGCTCGTGTCCTCATCTGACCTGCGTTCCATTCAGTATTTCGTAATCGGTTCACGTTCGATTCGGAATCAATACTGGACGGCTCTGTTCTGGTGCACATTAACATGTAGCGTTTTGAGAATCAATCTATGGTTTTTGACATTCCTGTTCACCAGGCCTGTTCCTTATCATTACGCAGCGTCTGAGTCGATTATCATTAACTCATGCCGCATTGATGTTTATGCCTTTTTTATTTATTCCTTTTGTTCCTATTCCATTTTATTTCTGTACGATGCGTTTGCAGTCAATGTTTCATAAGTTGGACCGAAAATTTTTAGTAACTGTTGTTCAAAAAAGTGTTCAAGAAGATTATAAGTGTGTGCCTTTGGATTGGCACAAACTATGCCAATTAATACGCAGGGTTCCCAATTTTGGCACAATACCTACCGGCTTAAATTTTGAAGTTCACGTATGGGTGAGGCAGGCGTGCATTGCTTGGGTCATGATTCACTGAATCATACCTAAGATAAGTGTACTATCCCTGTCTTGAATAAATCAACACTCAAACTCTACCCGATTAATTACCTCAGATTTTGTTTCTTTCAAGGAATGATCATTGGTGAGCAATCCTATTTCAGCCCATAACAACAACAAAATAATATTTTTGACCATTCTGACTCCCTCACCATAATCCAGTCATCTGGCAAATAGCGAGTAGCTCCGCACCTGGACAAGTGACGCCGGCATCGCCCCTCCCCCTCCCCCCTCTTCAGGCCTTGGATTTCGACGACGGTGGCTCACCATGATGTAACCAAAAATAATTATCCCCTGAGAGTCACATTTGTACTGAACTGCTCTAATCAGTTGATGTTGAAGGCATCGGTCATCAAGTTCAAAATGTCTTCTGCCTTGACTGAAGCAGGACTAAACCAACAAGGCTGAAGGTGCCACAGCATCATATATCTCACCGCTGCTTTAAGGCCTTGCTCACCGAAGCCCAAACGTGTGAAACGGGGTACGAGGAGCTGAAGATAACGGGAACGAAGAATCTAACAATTGTTACGATGACATACAAAGCCATAAACATAAAAGCTCTACCACATAATTCTTATTTATGAAATGGTTTGAATTTATAAATATAACACAATTACATGACATTTCGCTTGCTATTTGCACAAGCAAGAAATTAAGAGAAAAAATGTTTTTTTAACGTTTTTGACAGGCCATAGATGACAGTGTGAACGAAACATGGCACCTAGGAAACTCGTCTTACGACTTCTGCGTGACTAGGAATGGGGATGCGTAGGTTTAACATCTTCAAAGTGAGAACGCCATTTTTTTATCTTTCACTTGTTAGATCAGATGCGTACGATTTTATCAGTATTCCCAGATTTCTCGAAATCCTTATGAAAAGCTCAGAATCTCAAACTGAGGTAGCCTCTCCTGCGGGAAAAACTTCATTGGACTCCCTGCTCACCAGCACGGAAACGCATTTAATGTGCCTTGCTTCTCCACGTGTACATTTTGTAACGTTTGCAACGTACCAGCTTGTTAAAATGTTTGCATAATGAATGTTATAAAGGCTTGAAACATTGTTTAGACAAAATGATATGCGACCATGAAGCTATTTTTATCCGCGAATTCAACGAAACCTTGTACCATGGCTTTGATTTCTTCCCTATGGCCTTTGCGACAGTGCCTCTTTTCGAGGCACGCGTTGGCTCTGGGAATGGGAGTATCACAAAGTGACACACTGGTTCAAGCTTCAACGAATGGGCTTCTGGGTAGCAGGTCCTTGCCGCCCGCTGGGTCAATCACGAACCTTCTTAGCACCAATAGAGGTGCCGCGACGGTTGTCATGATGATCGCGGTGGTGACCTCATGGAAGAAGCGTAGTGCTGTTACAAAGCGTGGGCAGCGTAATGTGGACTAAAAAATAATACAATTAGACGTGATTGGTCCTGGTGTGTCACTAGAGCGTGTTTTGAAATCTGCCCCATGAGTGGGACACACCCTTTACATGATTTTTTCCAGACATGGATAAGCAGTACTTTTTTTCGCCGTAGAATTTTCAACCCTTCCAGGCATTATTGGATGTGACCTTGGTTATTGGTTGTGGCCATGGGGTGATGGGAGGAGGCTGCAATGCATGCGAGGCTGGCTTGGTCGGTAAAGGTAGCGGTGCTCAGGTGAGATCTCGGGTGGGCCTCAGCGTACCGTCTCGGCGCGGCAGACTGTGTGTCTGGTGTGCCGACCCTGGCAGTCGGACGCCTCAGGCGGGCCTCAGCGTACCGTCTCGGCGCGGCAGACTGTGTGTCTGGTGTGCCGACCCTGGCAGTCGGACGCCTCAGGTGGGCCTCAGCGTACCGTCTCGGCGCGGCAGACTGTGTGTCTGGTGTGCTGACCCTGGCAGTCGGACGCCTCAGGTGGGCCTCAGCGTACCGTCTCGGCGCGGCAGACTGTGTGTCTGGTGTGCCGACCCTGGCAGTCGGACGCCTCAGGTGGGCCTCAGCGTACCGTCTCGGCGCGGCAGACTGTGTGTCTGGTATGGCGGCCCTGGCAGTCGGACGCCTCAGGTGGGCCTCAGCGTACCGTCTCGGCGCGGCAGACTGTGTGTCTGGTATGGCGGCCCTGGCAGTCGGACGCCTCAGGTGGGCCTCAGCGTACCGTCTCGGCGCGGCAGACTGTGTGTCTGGTATGGCGGCCCTGGCAGTCGGACGCCTCAGGTGGGCCTCAGCGTACCGTCTCGGCGCGGCAGACTGTGTGTCTGGTATGGCGGCCCTGGCAGTCGGACGCCTCAGGCGGGCCTCAGCGTACCGTCTCGGCGCGGCAGACTGTGTGTCTGGTGTGCCGGCCTTGGCAGCCGGACGCTTCAGGTGGGCCTCAGCGTACCGTCTCGGCGCGACAGACTGTGTGTCTGGTATGGCGGCCCTGACAGTCAGAGGCCTATCATGAACACTGAATCGGCTCAATGGAACAGGTTATCTCCGCCCCGCAGATTTAAACTTTTGTTCACGGTTTTGAAACAAAACTCACAGGGATTCATTTTACCTTCTCGCTGACTTATCGATTCAGATCGATATTTTTTTTCGGACAGCCAACGATTCAAGTCACGAAACAATAAGATAATGATAAGAATTAAATCCTGTACGCTTCATCCAAAAATGACGCGATTTACAAATCCTCGACAGATCCATCGTGATTGACCGGAGGCTCTCATGAATGCGCGTTTGGAAATCAGACTGTCTGAAGCTTAGTGTGTGTTGCGCAGTTGGACACAGGCATTGCCATCGCCATCATCATTGTCCGGCACAAGCATTGTCCTGCCTCTAACCCCGTTGGCAAATGCATGCCGAGTGGACCTCAAGTTTTCATCAGTTTGGTAGTGCGTAAGTGATGGCTCGCGCTGTGACAGAGCCTGAAGTGGAGGGTGAGGGCGGCACCAGGCGTGGTTCGCGGCCTCGGACGGGCGCCGCTGCTCTCAGCGATCCGCGGCTGACTGGGGACTTGCAGTGGTCCGGCACTATTTGTCTGCCCACTGTCTCGGACGTGTGTGCGATGATGGACCCCTGGATATGCGCGAGTTTGGCCGCGCGGAAGTAAGCACGCAGGCTGGGCATAGCTCTACAGTCGTGAGGGGTTCTGGGAAGTCGTGCCGCGAGATGTGCTTCTTCAGTCTGAGGCCTGCGCTGGACTCGCACGGCAACTTCTGGGTCGTCATGCTACACACACACTCATCGTGTTCTCTCCAACCGTTGCCGACCGCCCCAGAAGAACTGCTTATTTTCGCAAAACGAGCTGGAGCGCTCCAGGGTCAGATCCGCCATCGTTGTGCCTGCGTCATTTGCTCTTGTCGGCGTCATGTTCTTGCCTTGCGAACGTCGTGTGGCACTGTTGTACCACCTTGTCAGGGCACTCCAAATGAAACGCGTAGTTTGTTTGCAGTTGCGGTATTTCTGGCAGCGATATTGCGGATCGTCAGTCAATTGTTATTTTTATTCGTGACTATGGCAGACCCAGACGTACTGCGGGCATTGGGCGATTGGATGCGTCAGACATCACATGCGTGGCGTTCGCTGTTCGAAAAGTCGCGAACTTCTGCTGGTCAGTTCATAACTATCATGGGAAGCGCGTTTTCGGCTTGTCCCCAGGTTAATTTTCGGTATCCGGAGTGTAGCCATCTGTTCACCTTCGCATTCCGCGTACTGTAGCTAAAAACATCTGTGTGTGGGAGCGCCGGAGACGAAGGCTAACAGGAGATCAATGCCTCCACGGTCAGCGCACATTCCTGGGCCCCCTCTCTTGAACAAGCGGTGTATTTACGGCACGCAATGTAAAGACGTTATACGTGTGTGTAGGCCATCTGCCTATAGAACCCACCGCCTTGGGCTGTGGCGCTGCCTCGTGACGTGTTTTGTTGCGTTTCATTCAACACCGGAGAAGAACGCCAGGGGGCCAGTCCCGTCCGCCTGGGGGTCACGCAGCTAACTAGCGCTTACGTTTTTACCGGCAGATGTGCCGCCGGCCGAGCAGGAGGACCTGTTCATCCGCAAGCTGCGCCAGTGCTGCATCTCTTTCGACTTCATGGATCCGGTGGCCGATCTGAAGGGCAAAGAGATGAAGCGCGCCACCCTTAACGAGCTGGTGGACCACATCACTTCGGGCCGCGGCGTGCTCACCGAGGCCGTCTACCCGGAGATAATCCGCTGCGTACGTCCGTCCGCCCGGCGTCCGGTGTCCGGCTCGCCGCCGGTCCGCGCTCCGTGTCCGGCCCGCCGCCGCGCTCCTTGTCCGGTCTGTCGCCGGTCCCGTGTCCGGCCCGCCGGTGGTCCGCGTTCCGTGTCCGGCCTGCCGTCGGTCCTCGCTCCGTGTCCGGTCCTCCGCCCCGTGTCCGGCCTGTCGCCGGTCCCGCGTCTGGCCCGCCTTCGGTCCGCGCCCTGTGTCCGACCTGCCGCCGGTCCGCACTTCGTGTCCGGTCCTCCGCCCCATGTCTGGCCGGGCTTCGGTCCGCGCCCCGTGTCCGACCTGCCGCCGGTCCGCACTTCGTGTCCGGTCCTCCGTCCCATGTCTGGCCCGGTATCGGTCCGCGTCCTGTCTCCGGTCCGCCGTCGGTTCATGCTCCGTGTTCGATCCGTCGTCGGCTCATGCTCCGTGTTCGATCCGCCGTCGGTTCATGCTCCGTGTTCGATCCGCCGTCGGTTCATGCTCCGTGTCCGGCCACCCGCCAGTCTGCGCCCCGTGTCCGGGCTGATGGGACGAAGTGTGGCCTGTCAGTCGGCTGTATAAAAGCGCGCGTGACTGGCCGTGCTCCGTTAGCAAGTCGTGTGTTGCGAGTTTACTGTTGGCGTGTTGTCCCCGTCGCTAGCCGTGACCGGTGGGCTGATCCACACGGGACCTCGTGGCACGCGTCATCGAAGCCGCTCTCCGCCGCCGGCCGTGCGCCGCGCCGTCGCTTGCGGTCTGTGCCGCGGCGTGTGGCCTGCTCTGCGGGCTGCCCCGTCCTGTCCGCCCTGTCGCCGCCGCTGACGGCTGCGCGCCGCCCTGCAGATCGGCTGTAACCTGTTTCGGACGCTGCCGCCAAGCGAGAACCAGGAGTTCGACCCGGAGGAGGACGACCCCACGTTGGAGGCGTCCTGGCCGCATCTGCAGGTCAGTGCGTCACGCTGTGCCTGAGCGAGCTCCGGACGAAGCGTCGTCGCCGTGCGTCTGTCGCTGCTGCCGCCATGCGGTCTGCACATGTTGAGTAACGGGCACACCAGATATGTACCAGTGTCTGTCACAGCAGACCGTACTGCCCCTGCTCGGTACACGCTCTTGATGAGATGCCCAGTGTCCTCATCCCAGTGTGCCGAGTGTCCTCATCTCAGCCTCCCGAGCAAGGTCTTACGGCCAGAGCTGCCTAGTCGGGCGGTCTCCAAATGATGAGCAAGCAGTATGTAGTCCAGACCAAAGTTCAGTGACAACGAGCCGTTTCTGTGTGCTTGCACGTTGCCATTTGTTCTCAGCATGAACCCGTAATGAATTGAGATCGGAGAAGAGGGCTTTCAACGGTTTCAATCATACTACCTCATGAAACACAACCGATTTTATCGGGACGTTTGTCGACTCCTCAGAATTCCGAAACCCATGGGTCTTCTTTGCGTCTTACTCTGATCAAGAACCAAAGCCCAGTGGTGCTTCCCGCGACTGACACTGCATCCCTTGCCTGTCCGGGAGGTGCCTAGCCGCATTGTGTAACACCGAGTGTGTCTGCTTTCAGCTTGTCTACGAGTTCTTCTTGCGCTTTCTGGAGTCGCCGGATTTCCAGCCTAACATAGGAAAGAAAGTCATAGACCAGAAGTTTGTTTTGCAAGTGAGTTTGTCAGGTGCAGCTGTGTCGCCGTGACCCCTGGCCAGCTGCGGGCTGGCTTTAGACAATGGCCCGCATTCTTTCGCACTTTGGTTCCAATTACAGGGATTTTGTGGTTGCAGAACCAAGGTGACTTAAAACGTATACACACGCATGCACGCGCGCACAGTATATATGTATGTATGTATGTATGTATGTACGTATGCAGGTATGTGTGTATGCATGTATGTATGTATGTATGTATGTATGCATGTATGTTTGTATGTTTGTATGTATGCATGTATGTACGTATGTATGTATGTATGTATGTATGTATGTATGTACGTATGTATGTATGTATGTATGCATGTCGCGTCATTGGGCAACAGTGGGACATTACGCAACGAAATGAAAATCCCTTTTGTCCCTGCAGGGCGTTTGTTGCCGCGTATTCAATCGTATTGAAGTGGCGTCGTCTCCAGCCAAGTCGGACTGATCGCTGGAAGACGTGGTTGTTATCATGTCAACTGCCCTTGCGCCCATGACGTTTTAGGCCATTTATCGCTGGAGCATGGCCGCGTATTGGGCGCGGCTTTGGCTTCTCCAGCGGCACCGGTCGCCCGGCGTCTGACCGTGGGCGGCGCGCGCGCCCGGCAGTTGTTACAGCTGTTCGACAGCGAGGACCCGCGCGAGCGCGACTTCCTCAAGACGGTGCTGCACCGAATCTACGGCAAGTTCCTCGGCTGGCGGGCCTTCATCCGAAAACAGATCAACAACTTCTTCCTGCGCTTCATCTATGAGACGGAGCATTTTAACGGCGTGGGCGAGCTGCTGGAGATCCTGGGCAGGTGGGTCGGCGGGTATCACCCAGGTGGGGTGAGCTAGATGGACAACGGGTCTGGCACGGACCACCAGGATGACGTCCCGTGGCGTGCGATGACTGTTGGGCTCTGCTTTCACCGGGATGGATGCAGTTATGCGCCTTAGTGGGTGGTCTCGATTGATTTGGGAGATGGTTAAGCTTCGGTGGCGCCGGTTTCTTTTTGTCTTTTTTTTTAGTTGTGAGGAGTGGGTTGAAGGCTGATTATGTCTTCCATCTGTTTTCCACGTAGCTTTTAGTTCGTCGCACGGGTTCGTTGCAGTCGATGAGCAGCAGCAACATTTGGGTGCAGTATTAGTGTCTTCATGTTCACCGTCGTTTCCTTGCCATAAACTGATGAGATGATGGGAGCGCGGTATGGTCCCGGCTGGTCGTCGACCGACACCGGTCCGCGGCGGCGAAGGCCCGGTTACCCACCGCCACGGCCGACACCGGTCCGCGGCGGCGAAGGCCCGGCTACCCACCGCCACGCCGCTCCGAGTTCCCTGACCATCGTCATGCGCCGCTGCCGCCAGCATCATTAACGGCTTCGCGCTGCCGCTGAAGCACGAGCACAAGCAGTTTCTGAACAAGGTGCTGATCCCGCTGCACAAGGTGCGTTGCCTCTCGCAGTACCACGCCCAGCTAGCCTACTGTGTGGTTCAGTTCCTCGAGAAGGACCCCACGCTCACCGAGAAGGTCATCCTCGGTCTGCTCAAGTACTGGCCCAAGACCTGCAGTCAAAAAGAGGTGAGTCGCGGCCGCGGCGCCGCGCGCTGACGTAGCGAGACGCGTGGAGTGGCCGCCCGCGGTCGCCGCACCGCCACCACCGAGGGCTCCTGGGGATGCTGCTGGCGGCTGTGGAGAGTGAGGAGAGGCGGGCAGAGCGCAGACGGTGGACGTGCCGTCGATGAGCGGGGGTGCTGCGTGGCAGAGACGGGGATATTCTCGAAATGGTTGTTACGTCTTCTTTCCGGCTAAGGGTGGCGTCAAGTAACGGTCAGTTTATGGCGCCGACGCCTCATGCCCATCATTCACCGTAACGTGACTTAAAAGGCCTGATGACGTTAGCGATGAGAGCGTGTTTGCGGACAGATTCTGAGGTGGTTGGATGTGTTCCGCGGATATGAGCTGTGGCGCTCATCGTTGTGAGTTCTTTTAGTGAAAAGAGCGGACCATGTTGTATCAGGAGGTGCTGGTTAAGCGAGCGTGGGAGTGTTATTGTGATATGATCGGAAAATACTGGAGCAGGCAGAGCACCGCCTGGCAATGTTTTTGATTACTGATTACTGCTTTGAACCTTTAAGTGTTCTCATGAAATGTCCCAATAATCGTGTGATATTTTCGTTCAACCAGGACCTCGTGGCATAATGGGGGTCTGGTATTGTCAACATAAAAACTTGCCGAAAATCTGGAGCCTGTATCAGAACGTTATTCATGGCTTTCGTGCAACTGGTGGATTCAGCAATCCGTTCATTTTGGTGTATTTCAGCTGATAACATTTCTTTTCAGTTGACGTTGCTTACTATGACATGGGCTATTTCCGCCAGGCCTGATCAGCCCTGGAGCCAGTGCTTAGGCTGGTCCATGCTGATCCGGCAGGCTGGCCGCGCCCTGAGGCTGCGGGGCTATTTCCGCCACGCCTGATCAGCCCTGGAGCCAGTGCTTAGGCTGGTCCATGCTGATCCGGCAGGCTGGCCGCGCCCTGAGGCTGCGGGGATATTTCCGCCACGCCTGATCAGCCCTGGAGCCAGTGCTTAGGCTGGTCCATGCTGATCCGGCAGGCTGGCCGCGCCCTGAGGCTGCCTGGCTTTCCGCCTGGCGATGGCATTCAGTCAGCCGTTTGATTTGGCCGGTCTGTTTGTGTTATCTGTTGAAGTGGCTCTAATGGCCTCAATGGACCCTACCTCACCGAATGGACCCTACCTCAAAGCTAGCGCACCACGCTGATCACCTGTGACTGCGTCACTGTAGCGGTGTTCTCGTCCGCCACCCGACCGCCAGCGTGTGCGTGTGTATGTGTGTGTGTGTAACTGGAGCCGAGCCGGCGCGGCGCACGTGCCCTGCTGACCGTGGCGGCGCCGGGCGGCAGGTGATGTTTCTCGGCGAGATCGAGGAGATACTGGACGTGATCGAGCCGAACCAGTTTGTTCGGATCCAGGAGCCTCTGTTCCGCCAGATCGCAAAGTGCGTCTCCAGTCCACACTTTCAGGTGAGTGTGGCGGCGGCGCCCGCCGTCTGTGGCGCTGCTCTGGGCAGGGTGCCGCAGTTATAAGCCCGATGGAGCGGAACACGCACGTGCCAGAACGGGACGCTTCCGAATTATCCATTTCCAGCTGGTGATCGGAATAGTGAGCCGTCCCTGTTTGCGACGCTTTAACGTGGAAACCCATTGGCACGTACAGCTAGTGTCTCAAGACTGGTGTATTCTAACTGTGCATTGTCTAAATAATGCATGTATGTGAACGGATTTAAGTCATTTCAAGATGTTCGGAGTGCTGGCGTAAGATACATTTGTGGCGAAAGTGATAAGAACCACGTTTGCACACAAAAATAAGCCGGCCTTCAATATGCCACAAATGTGTTTTAAAGGAAGATGTTATAGCAACATTTGGCAATTATTTCTTGGTATCATAATGTAACCGTCATATCAGGTGCTTCCTGAGATGATGGTCATTTATGCTCGGGACATACTCACCATGCCAAATGGCCAGGATCTTACCTCGTGTCTTCTTTCATGAAGCCGTGTTTCCACCTCCGTGACTTGTCTCCGTTCTGCTCTCACTTGTACCTCGGCCGGGGCGTGGGAAGAGCTCCGCTCCGCAGCGTCCTGTCTGCAGTCACGGGACGTCCGGGGGTGGAGCCCGTGGTGCTAACGCCCGTTCCCGCCGACAGGTGGCAGAGCGAGCGCTCTATTTTTGGAACAATGAGTACATCATGTCGCTGATCGAGGACAACAGTAGTGTCACGCTGCCCATCATGTTCCCGGCTTTGTACAGGTAAGGGTGCGAGCCGGAACTCCCAGCACGCTCTCGGTCACGGCAGTGGTGGGGTATTCGGGGCTTATGAGAATGCCAGCAGCCGTAAAGTCGGGATCCAGTTGAAGCTTACAGCGGTTTCGAAGGGAGCAGGAGCGATACCGAACAGTTTCAGATGTGTTGTTCCACTGTGAGTTGTTCAGTCGCGCCCAGCCGTTCTGCCGCTGACCCCGTCACCGCTGCGCAGCCGCTGGCCCGCCGGGCTGCACGTTGCGGTGTGGGGAGCGCGGGTGCTGCCGCTGACCCCGTCACCGCTGCGCGGCCGCTGGTCTGCCGGGCTGCATGTTGCGGTGTGGGGAGCGCAGGTGCTGCCGCTGACCCCGTCACCGCTGCGCAGCCGCTGGCCCGCCGGGCTGCATGTTGCGGTGTGGGGAGCGCAGGTGCTGCCGCTGTCGGCGCGGGGCGCCTCTCTGGTACCGAGGCTGAGGCCACGGCCTGTGGACCGTCCAGCCGCCGGTCTGAAGACGACGACGAATCGTTCATGCATTGTGGTCAGCTTTCCAAGTATTCGATTTCCTCTCCGCCGCCAGCTATTTGCGACTTTGAAGTCACATAGATGGGCGCGAAATGATCATGATAGTTAACGCACTATAAAACACTTATAACTGACAACAGTCCTTTGGAGCTCATTGTAAGCGGGGCGATATTGTTGGCACCGGTCTAGTGCTAGCGATGCGGCACGCTGGCCTGTGGGTGATGGCGTGCCCTCGACCTTCAGGATTAGCAAGGAGCACTGGAACCAGACTATCGTGGCGCTGGTCTACAATGTGCTCAAGACGTTCATGGAGATGAACGGCAAGCTGTTCGACGAGCTCACCGCCTCCTACAAGTCGGAACGGCAAAAGTACGTGCTTCCAATGAGAAAGATCTCCAGCGATGTGTTCTCCGGGCGTCAGGCACGGATGAATGTCTTGGATGGATGACTGATGAGCCATGGCTGGGATGGACGGCGTAGGGGGATGTTGGGTGCTAGGATACTGGACAGAGCAGGATAGGTGCAGCGGACTGTGACTGTTCTAATGGAGTCTCCTGAATTGCCGTGTGAAACTGCACGCATATTATGTTAGGGATGGCCACGACGTCGAGCTCGTGGCCGTGTCTGTGCGTTGTTTGTCCTGGCCCACCTGGCGCCGTTGCCCCGTTCTTCGGGTCGCCCCCTACTCATCACCGGTCCTAGTCTGACTTCCGCCCGCTCCGCTGCAGAGAGAAGAAGCGGGAGAAGGAGCGGGAGGAGCTGTGGAAGCGGTTAGATTCGTTGGAACTGCAGTCCAAGAAGGAGGCTACCGACGCCAAGTAAACAGCCGCGCGCTCTCTCTCCCTCTCTCTCCCCTCTCAACGGACAGAGCTGGCGGCCGGCGGGCGGGCGCCCGCCCCCCACGTGCGCGAGTGCGTGCGTATGCGCGCGGCTGTGCGAAAGTGCGTGCGCCTCAGGCGCGGACCGTGGGACGCTAGTCAGTGCGTGTGCGTGCGCGCGTGGCTCGCCGTGCTGAACCGGAACGGGCGGCGCGTCCCGTCGGAACACTCATGTGATTCATATTACGGGACGGAGCGTCGATTGAATAACAGTGGCTGTTTTCCGTTCGTAATAGTTCAATCCCTTGCGCGTTGGCACACTGTCCGATCCTCTTCAACACATGGGCCCACCCGGCGGAGGTAGTGATAGCTAATGCTCTTGGCCTTGTTTTGTTGTTGCCAAATAAGTGTATGCACGCTGAGTACCGCCCTGACGGCCGCTTCTCTGACTGACGGCCGCTCTGCCGCTCCCGGGCTGCCGGCCGCCGGCGCCGCTCCGGCCGGGTCGTGCCTTCGCTCTGGCGCGCGCGCCGGCGGCGGCCCGTCTTTCTGCGCGCGCGCGCTGTCCGGACCGGCGCCGCCCGCCGCCCCCGGGCCGTCCGGCCGGCGCCGTGTGTTGTGTCCACTGTTGCCGTGTGATGGTCCCTGCACGCGCGGCTGCGGCGCCCCCCGGCCGGCCCGTCCCTCATCCCGGGCCCGGCCGGCGCCGGCGCGCCCCGTCCCGCCCTCTCATCTGTGTGCCATCGGCACGCGCGCGCGCGCGCGCCTCGAGCGCCGCTCTCAGGACCGGACAGTTGCGCCAGTGTGTCTCCTCTCCCCGTGCTGCTCCTGTCCTCTCCTGCTGTCCTCCGTCTCCGCCTCCGCAGGCGCCTGCCCACAAACCGGTCAGCGGCTTCACCCCCGGTTTTGTTACCCGTCGGCTGGCGCGCTGTACAACTGGAGGTCACCGTTTGGCGTGGGACGCGGGCGGGCTGCCAGCCTATCCCGGGGAACCGCGAACCACTTTTACAGTCTTTTGCTGGACCCTGAATAATTGTACATACTCGTGAGCATATATTGGAACATGTGGCTTTATGTACTACATTGCAGACGCGGTTCGTTGGGGTTTGGCGTCCCGGTGATAATCGGTCTGAGTTTGGCGTCCTCCTTCGTAGAGTTCCATGCGATCAGTTGTGTAACGTTTTGTGATGTGTAATTTTTGTCCTATCAGCCACTTCTAACTCGGTAGAACGTCTCTGTGAATAAACTGTATATATATATACATACATAGATATGGCGCTGTTGCCTTGGTGGTGAGATCGCCGAGTACATCGCCGGGTGCACGACACCAACACCGATCACGACAGGAGCGGTACACGGCCGTGGTCTCGTGCCGGCACACCTGGCGCTGAGATTCCCAGAGCTCTTCGCGTGACCAGCATGAAGAGCTGTTGCCTCATGTGGTCGGTGCACCGCTCCTTGATGGGGAGCAAAGTATGCTTCCGCGTGTTCGCACTCATCAGGAGGCGGCGCTGACACTACACCTGGTTTAAAAGACATTCTCCACAACTGAATACATTTAAGGAAGCTCCAGATGTGATGAAATAAGCTCACTTGTAACTTTTGCTTAACTTTAAGTTGAAAAGGCCGCTCAAGATAACACAATTTCTGCCTCTAGTAAATATGACGCTCCTCGGTTCGTCATCGTTTGGTTACCTCATCGTACCTAGCACAACAGTAAGACCCAGTTGACCGCCGTTTTGTCTGGAAGTCGTGCTCGCGAACGCTAGATATACGCGACTCGATGGTTCTATTTTTATTGACTTTGATCACCGCATGGCGGACGGTATGGCAGGTTTCGAACGATGGCGCTGTGGATGCCCGGATGGCCTTACAATCTCCCCGAAATAGTCTGTTTATCTTGGCGGGCGTGTAGCTCAGAAACTAGACGGGTTTAGGCCTTTCGAAGGGCAAAGTTGCGAACTGCACCGAATGATCTTTAAGATGGCCATTTTAGTCGGAAGCTTCACACAAATGTGGAACACTCCCTATTTTAGTCGGAAGCTTCACACAAATGTGGAGCTCTTTCTTTAATATAGCCTGTCTGACCATCCAGGCCCGGTGCGTCGCGTTGGGGCATGGTGCGCGTTAGTCCAGGCGCGGCGTTTGAAGTTCACGTCCTGCTCCATTGCGCAGGTGCACTGGGTTCGCGGCGCCATAGTCATGCGATATATGAGATGGGGACTAGGCGACAGTAGGGATGTTAATTAGGGAAATATAGCGGTGGGGACTGGGGAACTATAGTGATGGAAGCTGGGGAACTAGACAACTATAGGGATGGTAACTGGAGAACTATAGCGATGGGAACTTGGTGAACTACAACGATTGAAACTAGGGAACTAGGAAACTAGCGATGAGAACCAGGGAACCATAGCTATGGGAGCTAGGGAACTATAGCGATGGGAATTAAGGAAATATAGCAATCGGAACTAGGAATCATGGCGATGGAAACTAGGGAAATAAAGCGATGGGAAAAAGGGGAGCATAAGCGATGGAAACAAGGGAACTGACGCGGTGTTGGTGGTTTGGCGTTTAAGCACGCGTCAGTATTGGGGGGCCATTTTGCACCCGCTCGGAGACGATCATGTGTCCGTAATGGGACGCTATAAATGGGTGTCAGCTAGTGTTGAGCAGTTTCACCTGTACCTTTACACGGATGAAAATAACACCTAAGTCCATGTGTGCTAAAAAAACGATTATATCACCGATTTCACAGCATGGGTTTCGACCAATCAGCCGGTGGAGAAGCGCTGGTAGAAATACCGTCGCCTATCCGCTCCATAGCGCAGGCACGAGACGAGGACATATTCCATAGGCGATAGGTCCCCGCACCTGTCACACTGTGGCACATCCTGGTGCGTCAAGCGAAACGAGTGCGTCGCATGCGTATGGCCCAACCTAAGCCTGAAAAGCACCACTTCCTGGGAGCTGCTTTTCCGGGCGAGCTGACTCCCAATTACGAAGTACTTGGAAATCATCTCACCTTCCGGCCTGACTTTCCTGAAAGCGTGGTGATACTGGTCAAACATGTTCTCCCATGTATCGCCGACGCACTGGGATATGTCACACTTCAGATCTCTAGCGGGTACATGGCGGTTTCCCCTCACATGCAGCAGCTTTCGTTTCTGCGTCCACTTTCTCCGTTACCAATATGCCTACCTGCCTGGGGATCCACAGAAATGTGATAGGGCTGGCGGTGTTGCCCAGCCGTCCCGGCTCCTCCCAGATTGATCGCGCCATAGAGGAGTGGGCGCGCGTCATCGACGTTGGCTCTAATGATAAAAGTGCACTTCGTGAGTCGGTCAACATGACTACATCCCCTTCTGGGCGACAAGTAACGTGCTGAAGAGTTGCTGAGATAAGAAGCTGTTCAGTGGAAAAACTGATGTGACACGGGAGGCAGAGGTTGCGATCACCGCAAACAAATGTGCGATCATTGCCTGTCAAGTCATTGTAACCGTCAGACAAATATTGTAATGGTTTTCGTATTGTGGAGTCCGCTCCAACTAATGACTGAGCAACTCTCGCGGGATAGTGCCACTTTTATGATGCTGGCAAAGCTCCAACTCATAATTTGGGGTCGGGCGTCGCCAAGAAGCTGGGTTCCAAAGAGTGTGCCGAGCATTACCATCTAGCATAATATCCGCCTCATCCAGCCAGTCCCGGGCGCGCAGAAACATCGTCCGCGCTCACGTAGGCCGCCTCCTCAAGAAAGAGCGGATCAATGTGTGGGAGAAAATGGAATCGAGGGCTGAGTGATCCGGAATTTGTGAAACCTTTGTTGAGTAATTCGAAGCAAATCGTCTTCTAAGATGCAGGGGCGGTTCATCGGCCTCCAACAGTAAGTTCCTTGTTCGGATCGTACGAAAAGCTCTAGTGGCTTTATGAACACATGCAGGGGAGAATTCAGGATTTCGCCAATTGGGAGCGGGAACGCAACATTGTGAGGCCCACTTAAGTTTAGCCCCCCCCCCCAAAAAAAAAATTGCTTTTCGACCAGGCGCGCAGTCAGAGCTTTGGCAAGGGTGAGGCACAGGGTTGACGAAGGTCACCTGCTAAAAAGGCCCCCAAATGAGCTGAATATGGCCCAATTGTTAATGAAAGCATGCTTTTCTTTGATATTTTGCATTTGACCCATAACTGGAATAGAACCCAGAAACTACCGCGAGATCAAATCTCTCCTGTATTTTATTGT
The DNA here is from genome assembly GCF_011947565.3 of Pollicipes pollicipes. Classification (NCBI taxonomy): domain Eukaryota; kingdom Metazoa; phylum Arthropoda; class Thecostraca; order Pollicipedomorpha; family Pollicipedidae; genus Pollicipes; species Pollicipes pollicipes. The sequence goes on along the minus strand of NW_023596136.1, from coordinate 17,087,220 downwards.
CATTCGACTGAATAAATCATGCGTTAAAGGACTGCATGAAATTAACCACCGCCGAATAATGCAGATCAAAAAGGGTCAACATTTTGTAATACAGCCCAGTTCCCACCAATTTTTTCGATCCTGAAAACGAGAACCATCGCCAGGAATACCGGTCCGGAATGCCTCTGGCGATGAGAATTGGGGGAGGGGGGGGGGGGCTTGTTATGTTCTCGCGTCGTTGGCCAGCGCGCCGCGCCAGCCGTTAGCGCGAAATATCGCATTGTACCAAATGACCACGGTTGAGATCGATGCATACTTGCTCCGCCTGCCACATGGTACGGGTGTGCGGACCCGGAGGCGTTCGTTTAGCATTCATCGCAGAGCAACCCCGGCACCGCGCTCAAGGAATGGAAAGGTTAGCTCACTGCACTTGTTCATTACACACGTTACTTGTGCAGACATTACTCGAATTGATCCGGTTACTTTTTACGCCAAACACTGACGCTCGCCTTGGAATTTGCTATAATCAACAGATAATTACGAACGCACACTTATGTGAACCCATACACAGAGTGCAGATATTTAGACACGTGAAGGTCCCCTCCCCCCCCCCCCCCCCCCCTCCTCCCCTGTAAAGGTCGCTGAGTCCCACCCTTTTTAGCCCGTCCTCAAGAACCTGGTCCAGGGAGGCCACGGTGCGGAGCGTCTCGGGAGACGGTCCATCACGTCCCACATCGTGTTCGCTTTGAGATGGGGCGTTCGCTTTCTCGCGCATGCGCAGAATTCGGTCGTGACACCTAGGATGCCTGATATTGCTGCATCCGCCACCTAGCGGCCGGCCGCGTCCCCAGTGGTGGCGTAGCCGACAGCCGGATGGCGGCCGCCTGGCGACAGATTTCCGAACCAACCACCCCGAGGTGTCGGGTGCAACCGGGCCCGTGCGCTTCCTCGAGATAGCGCTCGCACTCCTCGCTGGAACACACAATGCCGACCGCGAGCGGCAAGAAGTCCGCGATTAGTGAAATACTTTACAGGCCGACCGCCACCGGCCGGCCGGCGGGCGCCCTTCCACTGGTCAGCGGGGGTCCGACCGGGCCGGCCGCGGAAGTTGCTCTCATTTTATCTATTGGCCGGACCGGGCGCTGGCGAAAGGCCGGAGTCAGCCGGGCATTCATTTTGGAGTGCGTGCTCCGCTGGAAAGTGAGGCCAAGCGTGAAGGCGGTAATAAAAATATCCAGGCATTTGTGAGACAGGTATGCAATAAAATGTCCAGACTTACAGATGATTTAAGCAACCGTTGTTTACGTAACATGCTTGGTCTGCTTTCGCTGTGGATGTAAGAAATGAAAGAGGCACTTGGAGCACATATCTTTAACTTATACGTGTGCAAGTGTATCACATTTGTCTGTCATTTACGAATCTACGCGACATTTCTGTTATTTCACAATCATGTACAGACATTTACACCAGCTCAGGACCACTTGGCCAAACCATGTAGCATGGCCAAGCCATATTTTCTGGAAATGTACAAAACCCAGTCAGAATTGATTAATGATTCAAACTATGTAATATAGTTTTGAACATGAACGTTCGCAATTCTCAGCAACAATTATCAGACAGGCACTGGCTATCAGAAATTGATGCAACTGTTACGGTCTTACAATCTGCATACGTGTAACGATTCCTATCCAACGTACCGTCCTGCTGGCTCGCTGTTAGATGTTACGATCACAAATCACAAGGACCTCATCCAACGCTGTGGTGTCACCGCCCGTCACTATAGTCCGCATGACTTAACGCGAATATTGCTGAAAGTATCAAAAGAGAAACGCCAAACCAACGTCATCACATCCCACTGCCTGAATCGAGTTTATTTTGATTATTTCAGTGATTTGCTTGTGAACGCCGACCGGTCTCTCGTCCATGGAAGTGTGACGACGTCGGAGAAGTGGGACTCTTTTCTAGGAGTGTTTACACCCCATTTGAATGCCGTCGCGCCTGCCCGGCGCATCAAACTGCGCAATCAATCCGCCCCGCCTGTCTCAGCTGATACGCGTGTGTTGATGGTTCGTCGTCGCGTCGCTCTAGCGTGCTGTTCGCGTGCTGAGTACATGACACTCAATAAGCAGACACAGGCAGCTATTAGACGGGACTGTCGCGATCATATTAGGAAGCAGATTTGTGAGGCAGGTCACTCCGGCATGTGGCGGTGCGTTAAATCGATCATTGGCAGTAAACAGGGTACGTCGGCCACACCTAACATTCATCCTGATACTCTGAATGACTACTTTGTGAAGGTAGGGCCTACGAATGCCGCCAGCGTGCCGAACCGAGACACGGCTTGGCCAGTCGGGCTCCGCCGAGTTATGACCTGCTCATTTAAGGTGCGTCCTGTGTCATGCGATGAGCTGCTTGCAGTTATGTCTACGATGAACCCGACGACGTCCTGTGGGCTGGATGAGCTTAGTACGCCGCTCTTACAGAAGTCTTTTCGTGGTGTCGGCTGTCCGCTGCTTGGCGTCATCAATAGCATTATCATTGATGGAACGGTGCCCAGCGCCTGGAAACACGCTTTTGTCACAGCGCTCCCGAAAACCAGTGAGTTGAACGATCCTACCAAATTTAGGCCAATCTCTGTGGTGTCAGCGATAGCAAAGATAGTCGAGCGTATTGTTCATCATTAACTTAGTTCATTTGTTAACGAGCATGATATATTTTCTCATACGCAACACGGATATCGCACGGATTTTTCAACAGAGACAGCGCTTGCTGTAGTGACTGATAAAATACTCACCGCGATGGATGCTGGGGAGATCGCTCTGCTTGTTTTGATAGATCTGTCAAAATGTTTTGACGTTGTGTGCCACCAGCTTCTCTTATCCAAGCTTAAGATATACAATATCGACACGAAATGGTTTGAAAGCTACCTTTGCGGGCATACCCAACAGGTTCAGGTCAGATATCCTTCAGGGCATACTGCGCGCTCCCGTAGTCTCCGAATGGGATGGGGGTATTTCAAGGTACCGCCCTCGGGCCGCTCCTATATTTCATTTTCTCGAACGATCTAGCGTTACATTCAGAAGGCGCTACAGTGATACAGTATGCCGATGACACACAGATTTTGGTTACTGGAAAGAAAAGTGCAGTGCGACAGCTTGTCGCAACCATGTCGCAACCAACCATCTCGTCAACTGTATGGGACTGGTTAAGCAACCACGCTATGAAAGTCATTGCAACAAAAATACAGTTAATGGTTTCGGGACGAAGGCTATGCTGCGTCATATACCTCCTGTGCATGTCAAGTCCGGGTCAGCTGTCGTCACTGAAAGCAGTAATGTCAAAAACCTTGGTGTGGTGATGGACAGAAATCTCACACTTGAACCGCACATTGATCAAGTTGTTGCCAGGTCGACGGGCGCTCTGATAGCCTTGTCCCATGCCAAACATGTACTCCCAAGACACCCTCGTTCGCACTGTCGGAGCTCTAGTTCTTTCCTCCATTAGATACCGTATAGCACTGTATGGTACTCACGGAGCCACCCAGTTCCATCGCGTGCAAAAACTCGTGAACTATTGTGCGCGGGTTGTGAGCGGAAGGAGGTGTGACCATATATCGGATGTTGTCAGGGATCTACGATGGCTTAGTGCTGATCAGCTCGTCAGATATCATATGTTGTGCCTGCTCAAAAAAGTCTTACTCACGGGTCAGCCACCAGATTTATCCGCGATGTTCACACGTGCTGAGCACACTCATGAAATGCGACAGGCTAACCAGCTGAGGCGCCCCCGAGTGGTGAGCAACTCTGGCACTCGCCGATTTAGCTGCAGAGCATCGGATTTGTTTAACTGCCTGCCGCCCGACTTGCACAATGTTCAGAGTCTAGGCCGCTTCAAGCGCCAACTTATGGAGTTTCTACTGAGCGAGGCGAATGTTGGCACATGAGTGGGTGCGTGTGTGAGTTCGATTGTGTGTGATGCCACAATGTGAATGCAATAGTGTGATTCACCGAGATGATCCCTCGACCGATGTGTGATGTGTTAGGCTATTTTTAATAGGCTTCACATTGTCTCTTTTATGCCCGTTTTTATCAACGATGACGTGAAAATTTAAAAAAGCCACTGGATATTGTGGAAAGTTGCGAAATATATGGGCATGAACATGAACAAAAACTTACAGGTCAGGCGTTGCAGTCTCTGCTGGCCGCGCAGCGTTAGCCTCGCGGCTAACACTAAGTTGGATCAACGGGTGGACAAAAATGATGACACATTTGGAAGAATTGCCTATGAACGCTTTAGCACATCAAACCGTGCACTCAGAAGATAGCTGGGCGTATATTTCAGCTGCGCGATTTTTAGATTGATGAACTGAATGGTAGGCCTTAACAGCCCGCGAAGTGGTGCTGGAATCTGGAACTGGAACTGAATGGTAGGCCTGAACAGCCCGCGAAGTGGTGCTGGATCTGTTGGAAGAACTGGAAGAGTAAAAGTACTACCTCTATTTTTCGTGTTGTGACTGGTAATCTGTCCAGAGCATATCCTTAAAGCTGTAGACAAGATATGCCCAGCCTATTGTTTCAATGGTACGAATCAATTTTTTTACGTCATTCGGAAGCATTATTTTACGACGGTCGCTCTCGCGTGCGCGACACCCGCCGCTTGGCGTTACTCGCGGTGGCCAACGCTGTTCGGTTTTATAGAGACCGCAACCCAGGCCATCGCAGTACTTGCTTCCGAGACTGCGGGCGCGCAGGCTCACACCCTTTGATAATTTGGTCCACTGGTGCATTTCAGAAAAGACCACACGTTCTCAGGCGAACATCGGATGGGCCCGTTCGTTGTTTTTTTTTCTTCTTAAAACTCATTTCAACCCACGATATTCAACACTAAATGAGACCCCTTATTTCTACCCGGGAAAGGAGCCACGTTGAGAAGAACACTAGGGGGCACGCTATTGTTCCCGGTCAAACGCTGAACAGCCATTCCGTCCCACCGCGGGTTGTCTTCAGGCTGGCATTCTGGCGACACGGGGCTGGATCTGCTGGTCGACCTTGAGACCTGAAAGAGACATATCGTATCATATTGTTCCCCTCCCTGGCGCGGGAAGCCCTCTGGCCCGCGCAGACCTCAGTTGATCCCGGATGGACGCAGGAATCTTCATTGAAGCAGCAGCATCGCTGATCGCCGAGGATGGTCCAATAATTGGCGCATAGACCTCAGTTCGGCTTAACGGGCCCATGCTGGAAATAGGCCGGAAGGCCCATCGTTCGGTACTGGGGGTCTAGTACTGGTACAGAACACTTCCATTGCCTAAATGTGAACAATCATCATAAGCTCTCATGTTTCCTTACAATGTCGGAGGGCCCGGACCAACGCAAGAGGCCCTCTATCATTCAGAGCCCCATCCCCGTCCCTGTTGAGCAAATCCTCCCCTGACCGACTGGAGGCCCTATGTTGACACAGAATCCCCTGTTTGGCACTGCGGGCTCCTGAACGATACGGGAGCCCCACATTGTAAGGGGGGGGGGGCGACCAATGTAAATCGCGGGCATAGTCCTGTCCCTGCTGGGGAAATGGTCCCCAGACTGGAGGCCCTATGTTGACACAGAATCCCCTGTTTGGCACTGCGGGCTCCTGAACGATACGGGAGCCCCACATTGTAAGGGGGGGGGGGCGACCAATGTAAATCGCGGGCATAGTCCTGTCCCTGCTGGGGAAATGGTCCCCAGAGTTCAGACTGATACGGAGCAGATTATCCGGTGTTGGGGAGCTCTGAGCGAAACAGAGGAATGCTCCGTCTCAGGAATCCGCGATGGGTGCATGGATATGAACCCTCCACCGATGGGTGCATGGATATGAATCCTCCACCTGACATTTGAAGTCACGGACAGATGTCCTGAATGCCACCTGGAACCAGGCCTTTAGGTCGTTCAGCCTTTCAATCAGGCTTTTGATGTTTGGTCTCAAGAGACCCTTCGGCCTCCCTTTGGACCCATCAAATACCGCTCCTGGTCGGCTCGGGCCACTTGCCGCCACACGATCCCTGATCGGCACTGTGGCCCCTGGCTGACACAGGAGCCCCTCACTGTATCATGGATCCCGAACATTACAAATCGTGGACTGCGACCTCGATCGTTCTTGGAAAATGAGTCTCAATGGTTCAGACGGACATGGAGCCAACTGTTTGGCTCCGTATCGAGGCCCTATATAATAGGAATAGAGAAATATAATTAGAGAACCCTAACAGAAGCCCTCTGACTAATATTTCAGGCCGTGAGGACCGGCGGTACGGGTGGGGGGGGGGGGCAGACCGGACCTCAATGCGACCCTTGATGCTTGGTCCTGAGGGGCCCTTTGGCACCTCTTCGGACCTCATCAGACAAAGCTCGTGACTGACTTGAGGTGACCAACCGGGCCATGACCCCTTGTTGCACACTGTGGACCCCTGACCGACAGAGATACTTACAGAGATACTGAGACAGAGATACTTCTGTCTCAGGGAGCTCGGCCAGTGCAAACCGCGGCGCCGCTCTTGCTCCTGCTTGGGAAATGGGCCCCCAGGGTTGAGACTGACGGGGAGTCGACTGTTCGGTGTTCGCGATCTCTGGCCGAGTAAGGCACCCGCATTTTCTCAGGGGATCGTCAAGCGGTGCAAGAGGACTTCTGACTGATGTTTCGGGTCACGACCCTACGGGCCGCGATCCCTCATGTTACCTAGTCAAACCTTCGGGCTTTATACCTTCCAATCGGGGCTTTGATAGTTTATCCCGTTTGGCCGCCTGCGCCCCTCGTCGGGCCTCATCGGACACTGCCCTTGGTTGGCCTGGGGCCCATTGCAAGCACAGGACCCTATGTTAGGAACTGTGGGCTCCTGGCAGATGCAGGCGCCCTGACCAGTGTAAATCACTGGCCTGGCTTTGTAGCTGATGTATGCTCTGAGACCCATACTGATACGCAGTGAACTGTGCGGTGCTGGTGGTGTCTGGCCGATACATAGACCAATATCGAGTCAGGGTGTCCCTGATCGGTGCAAAGGGCCCTCTGACTGTCATTCGAGGGCCCGTCTCTGCAGGCCGCCACCCCTGAATAAAACTCCGACCAGCCCGTCGTGCCCTTAGACTCTGCAATCGAGTTGTTGATCGTCGGACTCGGTGAGCCTTTGGGGCTCTTCGGGCCTCCTCGAACACTGCCTCTGGCTGATTGGGGCCCCTTGCTAGCACAGGGCCCCCCGCTAGGCACTGTGGGGCCCCGAACCATGGAATCGCTGGCTCCGGCTTTGTTCTTGTTTGGAAAATGGGCTTGAGTGCCCATGCCGCCACGGAGCGGACTGTGCGTTATTGGTGGTGTCTGACCGACACATAGGCCGTTATTGACTCAGAGGCCCCTAATCAGCATGCAAGGGGTGCCAGATAAAGGTGACATATGGTGTTGGAGTGCCGACCCTGTGCGCCGGGCCCCTGAATACGACCACCGGCCGGCCTTTCGGTCCCTTAACGTAGGTTCCGAGGGGCCCGAAGGGCCCTTCAAAAATTTAGGGGGAGGGGCACGTGCCCTCTGTGTACGCCCCTCTCTGCCTGCGCCTACCGATAATGATCCTTCAGTTTTAAGATTCTTAGTATGCTGTTTTTTACACCGGAATCCATCTCACTGTGCGTAGCCCTTGAAAACTAGGCGTGATACGCTTGCACATACATGGAGCTTATTTATTTTCTTAAGATCATAGTTAATCCTGTCATTTTGAGGCTAACTTTTCGGAAAGGATAGTAAAATGAGTTAAGTTTGACCGCTAAATACCACTAAAATCAAGAGCAAACTTACAGAGAGCCGTTTGGTCGATGTGATCATCTGATGGCTGATGACTAATGCAGAGTTTTTGCTTTGTTGATTATGAAGGAGTACAAAATATTGTAGCATCTAGAATCATAGAGAACGTGATATACAAGCGTAAAAGGTGTCACAATTTCAATAACCAACGGAAATGACGCATGCGACGTCGGCGGCACTTTAAGTTATGTTTGACAATTGCGCGTAAAAATTTGTTGGCCTATATCAGACTTCTCCTTTAAGGCTGAGGCATGAAGGCCAATAGGGACGGAACCTGAGCGATCATGGGTGCCACCGCAGGAACACAAAGAAGCGTCCGTGAGCAAGTGTATGATTCTCAGAGCAAGCGAGAAGAACTCAAGACCGACGAGGCGGACCCCTGCGCGGTTGGGAGTGCCCCTAGCAGGCTGACATATAGGACGCCAGCAAGAGTACAGGGCTCTCTGAGCAAAAGGCAATTGCCCAAAGCCAGTGTGCGTGAATTAATGCCCTTGTGCGATCAAGAATGCTCGGGTAGGTTAAGAGAAAGGGACCCGATATGAGTAAAGGTCTTCCGCAAACGAGCTCAAAGGGAAAGAGCCCTAAATCAATGGAGAGGGCCCCTGAGCACCAATTGGATCGGTGTCTTACCTAATATGGGCCCCAGCAACAAGGCAAGGCCCTTCGAGTAAGTGGAAATAACTCGAGACTAATATGAAGGGTCCCTGAGCAACTGAGCGTGCCCCGGCATATGGGGCCCCAGCAGAAGCGTATAGAGCCATTCGGGTGAACGGGAAGAAGCGATGGAGGGCTCCTGACCGATCAAGAGTGCCCAGGCATGTTACCAGATAGTGCCCCAACAGCAGTTTTAGGCCCTACGAGAAAATGAGAAAAAAACAGAACAAGGGCAACGTGAAACGCTCATTGGCGATCGGATTGACATGGCAAGTGGACACACACACACACACACACAACACACACACACACACACACACACACACACACACACACACACACACACACACACACACACACACAACAACACAACACACACACACACACACACACACACACACTCATCAAACCACTGGTAGCAACGATCCTCTTAATTAATTCTGGGACGGTTTTCAGCATGCTTCCGACACCTCGTACCCGTGACTTCAAGCTAAGTGTAATAGGCTCACGACTGCCGTCAGGACTTCTGCAGCACGTGGGTGCTCACAGGACTAATTTGGTTGGGCCTGAGGATTACCTGGAGTGTCCGTCCTGACGAGGCCGCGGCAACAGACCAGAACGGCACAGAGTGCCCCGACCATCCAAACTCCCAGCCTGAGGATTACCTGGAGTGGCCGTCCTGACGAGGCCGCGGCACAGACCAGACGGCACAGAGTGCCCCCGACCATCCAAACTCCCAGCCTGAGGATTACCTGGAGTCCGTCCTGACGAGGCCGCGGCACAGACCAGACGGCACAGAGTGCCCCGACCATCCAAACTCCCAGCCTGAGGATTACCTGGAGTCCCGGCCTGGACGAGGGCCGCGGGCACGAGACCTAGACGAGCGGCACAGAGTGCCCCGGACCATCCAAACTCCCAGCCTACGAGGCCGCGGCACAGACCAGACGGCACAGAGTGCCCCGTACCTCCAAACTCAGGCCTGACTAGGCAGCCAACAGAACGCAGACGGCACAGAGTTGCCCCGACCATCCAAACTCCCAGCCTGAGGAATTACCTGGAGTCACCGTCTCTGACGAGGCCCGCGGCAACAGACCAAGACGGCACAGAGTGCCCGCGACCATCCAACTACGAAACTCCCAGCCGGAGAGATTACCTGGAGTCCGTCCTGACGAGGCCGCGGCACAGACCCAGAACGGCACAAGTGCCCCGACCACCAAACTCCCAGCCTGAGGATTACCTGGAGTCCCGTCCTGAACGAGTGCCGCGGCACGAGACCAGAACTGCACAGAGTGCCGGCCCGACCATCCAAACGCTCAGCCTGAGGATTACCTGGAGTCCCGTCCTGACGAGGCCGCCCGCGGCACAGACCATACGGCACAGAGTGCCCCGACGCATCTCAAGACTCTCAGCCCTGAGGATTACCTGGAGTCCCGTC
>NW_023596136.1:17058365-17070865 GCF_011947565.3 Pollicipes pollicipes | reverse complement strand
TGATCCAAATTTTAAGACGAAAGTTGATTGCAGATCGAGTGGTCAACAATGTGTATTAAAATGGCACGGTCATGTGTGCCTGAAAATGTTCACCATTCAGTCAGAATCGATTAGTGACACAATTCATGTAACGCGTTTTTTAACATGCGCGCTCGAGATCTTAGCAACAAAAACCTCGACACCAGGCGTTGCAGTCTCCATAGTCCGCGCAGCGTTAGCTCAGTATTTAGTTGTGTCCCACCGGTGGACGAAAATGATGAGGCTTCTGAAATGATTACCTTTAAACACTTAAATCCACTAGTAATACAAGTTATGTGATGTAATTCTGAGCATGCGCACTCGAAAATTTTAGAAACACAAGCCACGACTCCAGGTGTTGCAGTCTCCGTAGGCCGCACACCGTTGGTCTAGCAGCTAATATTAAGTAGTGGCCAATGAGTGGACGAAAATGACTACGCTTCTGAAAAAAGTATCCTTGGACGCTTCATGACACCAGATCTTACAGTCAGAAGGCGGTCTGAGCGCATATTCCACGTGTGTAGTTTTTAGACCGATGTACAGACCGTGTTTTCGCAGCTATTTATCTATCCAGAAGACAGATTAACACGGCGCCCGCCGTCTGATGGCACTTGCAGTGGCTGAAGCGGTTCGGTTTTTCGGAAGCTGTAGCCCATGCCATCTTTGCCCTTGCTCTCGAAGTTTTGGGCGGGCATTGAAAAAATAAACGTTCTCAGGCAAATATGGCATGACTATGTTGACTTTTTAAAATTTATTTCGACCCACCCTATTCGACAACAATGAGACCCCCACTCCACTCAACAATAATAAGACCCCTTATTTCCTTCCGGGCAAGGGGCCTCTTGAGTAAAACACCAGGGGTGCATTACCGTTCCCGGTCAAGGGCCGAAGGGCCATTCCGTCCCATCGCGAAGTGTCTTCTGGCTATCATTCTGGTGGTACGGGCGGGACCTCCTGGTCGATCCGGAGGCTATTAGCAGGGTATATCATATCACATCGTTCCCATCCCTGACACGGAGGCCTTCTGACCCGCGCAGTTAGCCCCGGATCAGCATAGGAACCCCCACTGACGCAACACCATCCCTGATCACCGCTGGCAGTCCGATAGTTGTCACGTAGATTCCACTTCCGTGTTTTCTGTGTTCTTCAGAGATATTGAGTTCTCCCTGACTGTAGATTGTGGATGAAATAGGGTTCCTTTTGTTAACATGGCTAACCCACGTTTGTCTTAAAATGCTCAAGATCCTGTCAGAGCTGATTACTGATGAGAAAACTACGTAATATGGTGTTGAACAAGCGTGCTCGCAAGGCGTAGCAACGACAGTCTCGACGCTCGGCGTTTGCAGTCTCCAGCCCACGCGGCGTGGGCTTTGCGGTTGCAACACTAAGCAAGGGTCAATGAACAAACGAAAAGAATGACGCATCTTAAGAGGGATGGCTGCTGAACGTTGAAAATCGGCATGCACGTTTAATGCAGTGCGGAAGTAAGCCAAATGCAACCTTAATCTGAAAAAGTGTGTGTGTGTGTGTGTAGTGTGGGGGGGGGACTTAACATTGCTGGTCCCCCACCTTGAAACGTGGGGGGCCATGGTCCCCTGCCCCCCCATGTTCCTTCGCCCATGCCCCATTATCAAACGGGAGCTGTTGGCTGCGGTGCGGGGACTATCCAAGTGCCTCATATATCTTCTCTGCCTACCTGGTTTCCCTCTTCTCACGGACAACAAGCGCTTTGTGTCGATCCTGAACTGCTACACCCTTGACGCGGTGCAGAATCCTCGACTTCAACGGCCCAAGGAGAAGATGGCACTGTTCATTTTCACGGCGATGTGGAGGAAACATAAGGAACACGCCATACCACACGCCCTATCTAGAGCACCTGTGAATGATCTCACTGCGAAAGCTGCCAGACTGGTGGACCAAGTGGAACTAACGTCATTTGACAGGCACGCTGTTGTCCTATGACGAAGACGTGTCAGAACATCTCAAGGACCTTTGACTAGAGGACCTTACCAGACCGCCATCCAGCGACGCGACAGACAAACGGTTGCTCTGCAATGTCCAGAACGGCTGGCCGTGATACAAAAGCCTCTAGACATCGATCTGCAGCCCTACTAAGTGGGCGATTCGCGAGTACCTCGGCCCATTGCCGACACGGCGTCGATGCGGATAAGGCACTGTCAGCCCCTGATCGGCACAGGGGACCTCCACTATTTCAGTGGCCCGCCAATACAAGAGGTTTCGGATGAATATTTTCAGACCCCTGCCCTGTCCTTACTTGGAAAAGAAGTCCCAGGGCCCAGGGCCCAGGCTGGCGCGGAACCGACTTTTCGGTATGTTGGTCTCGGTCAATGGACTCAGATAGAGGCTCACTCCGTGTCCCCCCCCCCCCCCCCGATCGGTGCAAGAGGCCCGCCGACTGACTTTTGAGGTTGGAACTTCTGACTGGGATCCTTTTCAAATGCCCTTGGCTCGCCCTTTAGACCTTTCGATAGTACCCTCAATTGCCAGCCCCCCCCCCCCCCCCAAGGCCCAAAAGGCCCAAAAGACCCCTCAAGACCCTCGGAACGTGGTTGCATCCAGAACCTTGGTAAGGGGGGGGGGGGCAGAGGGTTGACGGGGGGCTACCTGATAGTAAAAGCCACCCCCCCCTAAAAAATCGTCGGATAAGGCCCATTTACTTATGTGGGGATGTTGCTCTTTTATATTTTCATTGTTACCTCCTAAAACTGGAATAAAAGCCACACGCTACCGCTAGACCAATTCTGCTCGAAGTTTATAGTCAATAAGCTAAAAAGATTACGAGTAAAACGTGTGCGTGAACTAAATCGCTGGCTTCATTCATCTTACAATGGTCCAGTGGAATTTTTTTAAACCGACAGAATTTAGGAATTTGTCAGAATTTGTATCTTTACCGTACAGAGATATCAAGGACGCCGCGAATGTAGACTGAGGATCAAAATGGATCAACATTAATGGATCAGTATTAGTATGGTCAAGCCGTGTTTGTCTGGAAGCATTGAACATTAAGATAAGATCGATTAACATAACAACTTATCTAACGTAGTTTTGAGCATGCGCACTTGCACTTCTTAACAACCAAAACCTCGACGCCAGGCGTAGCAGACTCCGTAGGGGTGCCGCCGTTAACACTAAGCCGTGGCCAGCAGGTGGATGAAAATGATGACGCATCTGAAAGAAGCACCTTGCGATAACTTTCGGACATAAGATCTTACATTTAGGGAATATTCGCGCGTCTATTTTACTCGTGCGATTTTTAGAGTGATGACAAAACGGAATGGCTTTCATAACGCCGCGAAGTGGTGCTCGAATATGATGGTGGAACTAAAATACTAAAGATGGAATCTCTATTTTCCGTAATGCTGTAACTGTTAATCTATGCAGAGTATATCTTCAACGTTGTCAAAAGATGCACCAATCCTTATCTTTGAATTGTGCGAATTAATTCTTAAACATGTACAAATACCCTATTTCAAGATGGTCGTTCTTACGCGCACGGCGCCCGCCCCCTGGCATTAATTGCAGTGGCCAACGCCCACCCGGATTTACGGAATCTGCAACCGGGGCATGGCTGACCTTGCTCCCATGATTGCGGGCGCGCAGGCTCAAACATTTCGATGTAATTTGTGTGACCAGTCGATTCTGCAAAAGAATGAACATTCTCAGTGAAACATGGGATGGCCTTGTTTCTTTTGTTAACTGATTTTGACACATTCTTTTCAACACTGATGAGACCAATTGTTTCTGTCCGGGCAAGGGAGTCCCTTGATTAGAACACCGCGGGCACAATATTGTTCCGGTCAGGAGCTGAAGGGCCGTTCCATTCCACCGCGGGTGTCCTCCGGCTGCCATTCTGGTGACACGTGCCGGTTCCCCTGGTCGATCCGAGGCCCTTCCAGGAATGTATCATATCACATTGGTCCGCTCCCTGATGCGGGAGGCCCTCTGACCAGTGCAGTTGGCCCCGGATCGACACCAGAACCCTCACTGGCGCAACAGCATCCCTGATCGCCACGGGTGGTTTAATTATTGGCACGTAAACTCCGGTTCGGCTTAACGGGCCCATGCTGGAATTGTATTGGAGATCTCACCGTTCTGTACTGGGGCCCTGACTGGCACATGACCGTTCTATCACTTCAACGTAAACACGCATAACTTCTCATGTTCCTTTCATTGCCAGAGGGCTCGCACCAACACAAGGGCCCTCTGTCATTCGGGGTCTCGTTCCCGTCCCTTTTTAGCAAGCCTTCCCCCGAACGCTTCGAGGCCCCTTGTTGACACAGAACCATGTTAGACACTGTGAGCCCCTGAATGATGTAGGAGTCCCGACCAATGTAAATTGCGGATCCGGCCTTGTCCCTGCTTGGGAAATGGGGCCCCAGAGCTCAAGCTGACGTTTGAGATTATGGCCCTATGGGTGGGGGTCCTTAATGTGACCTGCAGCCAACCCTTCGGACCATTCAGCCTTCTAATCGGGCCTTTGATCTCTGGTCTCGAGAGACCCTTCGGCCGGCCTTTGGGCCCCCTCAAACACCGCTCCGACTCAGGGTCACTTGCCCGCCACAGGACCCCTGTTAGGCGCTGTAACCTTTGACTGACGCGGGAACACCTCATTGCATCAGACCCCGAGCATTGCAAGTCGAGGGCCCCGACCCCTTTCCTGCTTGGGAAATGGGTCTCAAGGGCTCGGGCGGACGGGAGCCGACTGCTTGGTGCGCGTGGTCTCTGACCGACTCAGTCAACTGCATTATCTCAGTGGTTCCTCAAGCGGTGCAAGAGGACCTCTGACTGATGTTCCACGTCACGACCGTACAGGCCCCGATTCTCTATGTGACGTACAGCCAGTCCTACGGGCCCTCATGTTATCCACCCGGGCCTTTCATCGTTGGTTCCGGTGAGCCACCCAGGCCTCTTTTCGGACCTCATCGAGCACTTCCCTTGGTTGGCTCGGGGCATCTTGCGAGCACAGGACCCTCCACTAGGCCCTGTGGGCTCCTGGCAGCTACAGGGGCCCCGACCAGTGTAAATCACTGTCCCCGCTGATTGGAAGTAAGGGTGCCCACAGCCCCATACCGAAACGGAGCCGACCATGCGGTAATGATGGTGCCTGCCCGGCATAAAGACCCATTTCGATTGACGGCGTCCTCAGTCGGCGCAAAGGGCCCTCTGGCTGTTACTTGAGGGCCCGTCTCCGCAGGTCGGGGCTGCTGAATAAGACTCAGACCAGCTCCTCGTAACCTTTGACCCTCCAATCGGGCCCTTGATCATCCGGCTTGGTGGGCCCTCTAGGCTCTTCAAGCCTTATCGAACACTGCCTCTGCCGACTCGGGGCCCCTTGCCAACACAGAGCAAGGCGCTATGGGGCGCTGACAGTCAATGGGACCCCAGCCAATGTAAACCGCTGGCTCCGGCTTTGTTCCTGCCTGAGGAATGGGTCCTCACGCCCATACCGTCACGCAGCCCGCTGTGCATTACTGGTGGTGTCTGACCGACATATATGCCCTTATCGACTCAGGGGACCCCTGATCAGCGTACAAGGCCATCTGGGTGGCAACGACGTGCCCGGCCTCGCGGGCCGGGGCCCCTAAATGCGACCTCCGACCGGCTTTTCGGGCTTTTCGGGCGCTCGAATCGGGCAATTAATCGTGGGTTCCAAGAGGCCTCGGAGCCTTAGGGGGGAGGGGGGAGCACGTGCCCCCTGTGCCCTTATGCCTCGTGTCCTTATGCCCTTACGTCTACACTATTGCCTCGGAACCAAAGGACTTGGGGCTGGCCATCTGCCTAAGGTGGTCGGTGGGCAAATTGTCGTGCCGCCAATATTTTGACGCCGCTTGACTTTATTTTTTGGAGCCGTTTGTGGTGCCCCTCAGAATTGGATGCATCTTAGAAATGCAGGTCATCTCACCCGAAATGAGAGCTTTAGGCATCTCTCCACCGAAGAAGTCGACCTAGGATTTTGTTACTGTGGAAGGCAAACCGTCCTCTCTGTCTTACATCAAGTCCAAGCTGTTACCAGGACTAAGGGGACGAAATTAATGAAGAAAAGTGCTTGGGAAATGAGATGCGTAAGGTTCATGGGCTCCAGCTCCTAATAAAAGGCAGAGATTCACCCCTGAATGTCAACCATCACTTTGCAACTCATAATTTCCTGATGCAAGGACCAAGGGGCTTGTTTTTACTCGCATAATGCACATAATTGAGATCATGGATTTGATGGCAGCGATCTAGTGTTCTAAACGCCATCTTGTAGGCATGTAATAAACCGAATTCGAAGTTTGTAAGCTGTTGAATTCAAGGTTACTTCAGCAGACATCGAGGTAGTTTGTACGCACGTAGGGTAACAATGTTGTTTTTGGATGCAAATGCTAAGTTTACTGTTTTATTAAATTGTTTTGGCCTTTGAAACAGAGAGGGAAACATGCAACAAGCCAAACAGTCGGATTTCGATTTTTGCCCAGCTCTAGATATGTTCGATTTGGATTAAATTCGGCGTTTTCGGCGGATTTTGTGCCGTTGTTATACAATTAGAGGGGCTAGAAAATAATACCATTTTGATTCAGTTGAATAAGGTGAGTGACAATTTATTCGTGCAAGACTTTATCCCAGGTACGTGCAATATATTGAGTATATTAGTGGTTTTGGAGGCGGTGTGGAGGGGGGGACGCGCCGGGTTTTTGCCGACCAGCCATGTTTTGATAAACAAGACGTTAAGTCACGTAGGTAATCAGTAGTGTTGGCGCACGACAACATACTAGATTGATGGTACATGACCGACTTCTTAACTAGCATTCACCATGCATGTAGTTTTTACCTCTGTGTAGGGTAAACTGACTGAAGTGTGTTTCAAACTACATGGCTAAGAAACTGTTAACAACTTAAGTAGCATTGCTGCTGATTACATTTGGTTGACTGTTATGAAGGGTGTAAAACCTGTTGATGATTTATTTAAAAATGGTAAAAGCAAAAAATTGGGTGCAAATGGCTCATATCAATGTGTTAGTTCATTGCAACATCATGTGAATACAAGTCTCCATAAAGGCAGGAATCTGGTTGTTGCCTATCAAATTATGAAGGTCTGGCAGTTGATGCACAGTAACTTTATCATAAGCAATTTTTATTACTTTTGCCTTATTCACATCATTGCTGTTCAGTCCGTTCTTGATCATTATTGTCAGGTCTGTAGACATATAAAGGCTAGTGTCACTGGGGCTATGGCAATTATCTTTGGTGTTGAAGGAACATATGTATAGGATGATTTTATTTTTATCATAATTGATTAACAATAAATCTGTGTTGTGCATATACTCAAAAAGAAGGTCAAAATGACTAAGGTTGGGCTGGTTCGCTGGGGTATCACTAATTGCTCCATGATATATGCAGGAGGGTTCCAGTCTGCAAAAAAATTGCAAACTTTCTGGCAGGATGTTTGAGGCAGGTTTGATTCTTTTTCAGCCAGCTTCTTTGTTTGGGTATGAAACAGATAACTCAATGCTGGGATGATGTTAAAGGCAACCTGCAATCAAATTATACAATTGTCTGCTAGTTATCCCCACTGTTATGTTACAGGAGAGCCAGAATCATACTGAATTGACCATCCAATGTTTTTTGTTTCATTGTCACCAAATTTAAAGCATTGGTATAGCACACTAGATCTCACAATGTCAATGATGAAAGTTTATAGCTTTGGAGCTACCTCACCTCACTGACCTCACTGTCTATCTGTTTTTTGCCTGGTGTACCTTTTTAGCAGAAGCTGGCATGAACCAAAAGCTTTGTGTTTGCATGATATATTTGTATGGACAATTCAATTTAATTAGTTGATTATTGACTGCAGGGTTTACATGAGCAGCTATCTGCAAAATCAGACAGGACAACATGTGTGCAATTAAGACAGTTATGATGCAATTTAGAGAAATATGACACATCTGGTTGAAGGTTTGCCTGGTAGCTATGGTTTGCTACCCCCTTATTTTCTATACACTGCAGCGTGTTTTCCAGGTCTGCCTGATCTCTGTTCCAGCTCAATACCTACCTCAAGGTACCATGTCTGAAAATGATATGAGCTGTGGGCTGTCTGAAAATTATGTGAGATACCCTAATTGGGAATTTCTTGCCAAAATTGGAAATCTGTGCCATGTATCAATGCCTGGCTCATGTCTGCCATAATGCAATCTGTTTTTTCTATATTTTTGTTCTATATTTTTTTTTGTATTTTCTATATTTGACAGAATAGGGATGCTCCATGCATAGTGCGGGATGCTGAATGATGGGTCACGACATTGCTTGGCTTTTGGACCACTGTTGGATATTATCATATACAAATGATCCAACAGGTTTAACCATGCATGCTTCTGGGATAGGTAAAGCTAATATTTATAATATAGAAGGTTGCACAGCACAAATGTGGATTGATTCATCTTTGTATGCTGGTGCTCCTTAGCTGTTAATATTGGTATAGTTGCATATACCTCTCATTGCTTTTGAAAATACTTTGCACTTGATTATATACTGGAACAGGCACATCAAACTTTCTGCTTGGCAAGCATAATAGCAAAATGGCTATCTGCTGTGTGGCGTATCAAGGTACAAAATAGGTAGCATTGATTAAGTGGGGCAATGGCTTATGTTCACAAAGAAGATGAACAGTGCATGGTGAGAGTTGAAATACAGACATAAGACAATGTTGACATTTGGATCTGCTCAACTATAGCCATACTCAGCAGTGTAGCTTAAAAGTGGTTCATGATTTGAAAAAGCAAGAAGGTTAGCATATCAACATGCAAACAGTAAGAGATCTGTGCAAGATTTAGATTGTAGAGGGTATTTTCAGTCCCTTATTAAAGTTGGCTTGAGGCTATACTCTTATTTCACCATTAACAAAATTGTCAGTAGATTATTGTCACCTTGTTTTCTATGATTGGTTTTGCTGAAGCATCTCTTTATCATATTCATTGCTCATTTGTTTTCCTTGGATCTGTGTATATGAGGCCAAATTTCTGCCATCCATTTGGTGATGGTTTTGATGCAAACATGTCTTTATGATGCCATAGGTGCAAAATAACAAAATCAGACCATGCATGGTACTTTTGAAGTAGCTCTGGCTGGAGGTATACCTTTCCTTCCAGATGTATACTTTTCAAGCATTCAGCATGAAAAATTGGCATTTTCTGGTAGAAGGCACATGAAATTCTGCATTTCAAGCTCCTGTTTAAGAATGTAAATTTGTTAATTAAGCAAATTTGTTATCACTTTGTCTTGTCTCCCACCATTCTGTCTTGTTTCCCACCACTTTGTCTTGTTTCTCACCACTTTGTGTTGTTTCCCCACCACTCTGTCTTGTTTCCCCACCACTCTGTCTTGTTTCCCCACCATTCTGTCTTGCTTGCCATCACTTTGTCTTGTTTCCCATCACTTTGTCTTATTTGTCTGTAATGAAGTAAGCCAATTACTGACCAGAAACCCCATGCTGAGCTGTATTTGGCAAGCAGGTTAGAACATTCCCAGCTGCAAAAATACAAATGATGTTTTCACAACTGTGTGTTGCTTCATTATGTTGGTCATTTTTTAGAAAGCGGCTGTAAGCACTGTATTTGATAGAATACATTTATTGGTATAATTTATGTTCACTGTCTATTTAGCTACATTTCATTATCTAAATCCCGCAAATGGCCCAGCATTTACATTTGCAGTTAAATGGGCCCCACTGATAACTGTTGTTTTTACAGCAGAAGAAAATGTCAAGTATTAGGCTTTATCTATATGTGATGCTGAAAATTCTGACCATAATGGGCCATCTTAAATAGTGCCATGCATTTTTGACAGTGCGCAGCCTCCACCTGTTAATACATTGATTATTATGGGTGTCCTTTTTTGTTTCCTGGATGTGCTGCATCAAACATAACATCCTTTATGGATGCAAGCTGTTTGGCCAATTATTGATCTTGAGGTGTAAAACATCAGGTTATAACTTGTGATGAGAGAAAACCAACAGTATCTGTCTGAGACATTCTAAAATATTTGAGCAAGAAGTTAAGCATGCTTTGCAGCCATGCCTAACATAATGCCAGATTGCTGCCCCCCTCCCCCCCCCCCTGCTTAAGGCAGTGCAACTTACCTTACAATCCCTCCGCTCCAAGCATGAATAAGATATGGATGGTCTCAAGTTGGGGCATACATTTTCTTCCTGTGTGAACCAAAGTTGCAATGATTTTCAAAATAAATCTTACTTTTAATTTACTGGTAACTTGGGGAGAAAAATATTTACAGCATGTACAGCCCCTTTGTGGTCACCTGATGTGATATTTACAAATTGGGGCTGTATAAGCAAAATGGATATGACATTAACAATTGTATCAGTTTCAAGTTGCTGTAGTAGAATACAGTAAATGCCTTTCCATGAAATAGTCTTATAGCCTTTGTTTATTTTGCTGTACGTGATCACCAGAAAATGCAGTTTGACCAGTGGATTAAATGAAATGAACAGATAGAAATCTAGACGAATGTACAAGTTGTTGCTAAATGACCATGTTTGGGTACTAATAACTCATCCTAATGAAAGGTGTGCATATTAATGTTTCCGGTTGGAAACCAACTTTACTTCTTTCTTTGTTGGGCTGTAAAATGTTCTGCCTAACTGAAAGATGGGATAGGTCTCCTGTAAATTGGGTTGATGACTGAAGTCTATCTGGATGTTGGATCCAAATACTGCAGATTTTGAAAGAAATTGTTGACAAAATGAAACAGGTGTGCTGCTTTGACATCCAGAGGGAGCCATCACAACGCCGAGGGATTTATGCAGCTGTTTGTTTGCAGGTGGTGCTCACAGGCATGGAACAGCCTGTGCCTTCAAACATGGTGATGCCACCTAAAGCAGTTCCAGCTACAGATATGCAGGTTTGTCAAATAAGTGTTGGAATATTGCCTTATTTCAGACATTGGATTTCATCTAAAGTCTTGAAATCAGCCATTTGGCCACCTTTTGCAGAGTCTGACTGGCAAGGTCATACTGAATGTATGTGTGTGCATGTTTGTGCATGTGTGCCTGTGTCTGCAGGGCGTCAGGGCCGCGAAAGGCCAGGTGGGAAGAGCATGTCACTGTTCAGAACCCATTCAAATCAGTTGTAGTAATGTGTTGGGATGGTGTCATTGGCATGTGCACAGGTCAAGGGGTCCAACTAATCAATGTAGTGTTGGCATGCAAGGTCGCAATAGTAATACACTCCTAAAAGCAGATACCCACTGAAGTATTTGAAATTGGCTGGTATAAGTGCAGGCAACTCTGGAATCCCAGCTCATAAAATAGACAAAGTTAGACTAAGTCACATTGTTGATGAATATGCCCAAAGTGTGGTCATTATGCACTGTTTTGTGAATAATGACCACAGTCAGCATGGCTGCATGCTGGTGCAGCTTCTGTGACCTATCTGTACCGCCCAAAGTAGTTATTTATGCGTCCTAGTGGACGATTTTCGTGACCAGGTATAAAGAGATGGCATTAGCTACTTTCCCTTGATAAATGGCATCACCATTTGTGTCATGAGATGTTAAACCTACACAATTATTTGCAATGTAGCATTTTAAGTGTAATGTTCTTTTGCGCCTGGATCACTCATGTCAGGACTCAGTGCCATCCGGTGCTTTTCAGTGTTTGCAGTTACCTGTATGCTTTTGATTTGAATTGAATGTTAAAGTTGTTTTTATATGCCTTTGTACTTTTTGATGTACGTGAAATCACAGCTGTAGTAACTAACCCTTACACTGTGACATGGCTAATGTTGCTTTGTGTGGTCTGCTTTTGTCTTACTTGTATTATGAACTCCACCACTGCTTATTTTGTTCTGCTATTTACTTTATTGCTGGGTAGGTGACATGCATTCCCCTTGCAGGTTCTGCCGCCGACGCAGGCTGCTCCGCCTCTACGTCTCCGAAGCCGGTCAATCTGTCGCCTGTCACAAACATCAGAGCCTAGCCACCAGACACAATGCCTCCACCAACAACGGCTCCGTCAGTAACCACATGAAGCCGGGGTGCCACCGCTGACGGCCATATCGTCCCTAGCGTCGGCAGCCCGGCCGCCGGCTGCGCCGCTGCCGGAGGCGACACCGGGCGCGGCGCCTACTGCTGCGCCCGCTCCGGCTCCGGCCCGGCCCCGGCCCCGGCTCCGGCCCCGGCTCCGGCCCCGGCCACGGCCCCGGCCTCGGCTTCGTCCCGGCCGCCCCAGCTCCGGCTCCGGCTCCAGCTCCAGCTCCGGCTCCGGCTCCAGCTCCGGCCGCGGCCCCGAACCCGACCCCGGCCGCGGCCCCGACCCCGGCCCCAGCCCCGGCCCCAGCCCCAGCTCCTGCCCCAGCCCCAACTGCGGCCCCAGCCCCGACCAAGACGGCCGAGCTGCGTAAGCCGCCGCCGCCGACGGTGCCGCCATTGAAGCCGGTGGTGCCAGAGAAGCCGCCGGCCGCGGCCGTCGCCCT